>NC_086186.1:11965000-12275500 GCF_023053635.1 Elgaria multicarinata webbii
AGCAGTGTGTCTCTCCAATTTAATTTACAGTAGTTATTAATTGTATTTCTAGTCTGTCCAATAAAGAGTTCTCTGGGCTCATGATCAAAGGCCTTAGAAAGGCATCTTTCCCCATCATGGACAACCTGATCCTTTTTGAAGGGGTGGGGGGGAAGCTTCTGGATGCAATGGCTGTGCTCTGGCAGGAAGCTACAGCCTCTCCCCTAATAGGGCCAGGATGAAGTGAAGCAGCAAGAAGAATCACACCTTATGCCCCCAAGGCCTGCAGTCCTGACTGTTCCACTCTGGCAGAGGGAGAGGGGGTAGTGCCAGGCTGCCTTTATAATGGGGTGCAGAGTATTTTTGTGGCGGCATCCTCCAGGCCAGATGATGTCAGCAGGTGTGGCCATGCGCGCATTTCAGCATTTTCCCTGATGAGAGAAGCAAGGAGAAAAGGCCCTGGCCTGCGCTGGGAGGAGAAGCCGCACTGGCAGAGTCCTTGGCTTCTAGCCTCCCCTGACTTTCCCACGGGGATCCTGGGCACCAAGCGAAGCCACTGCACCGCTCACATCAGTGTTATTATCTCTGATTTAAGACAATAGTTGAGATTCCCTCAGGGGCAGTGATTCAGGGAGAGAGGGCATGGAGGCCTAGCCCGGTTCCCAAGAGGTTCCACAGAGCCAGGTTAAGGCTAAGGGTTGTGCATCCACCCATGCCTTAGAGCTATGGCAGATGGGCTCCGCCTGACAGAGTAGTTGAGGTTTGCTGGCCTAAACCAAAACCAAACCAAATTTATTACGGTCCTAGACTACCTGGCCTAGGAGTGTGGTCCTTGATTTTTGTTCAATTCCCAGGCAAGCCCATATCCAAGGAGAAGGGTAGGGCCTTTTTTACAGGGAGCAGCCCTGGGACCAATTCCTCACATCTGCCATTTGAAAACGCTCTCACATACCAACAGGACAGCAAAAGACCTGTCTGAGGCAACCGGAGAGCTGTTAGCAGCTGCATGAGGCAATGTCCTCTACCCTTTCCCTACCAGAGAATCTGAGGAAGGGAAGGGAAGCCATGGCTCACGGACTGAAAATTCTTCATATGTCTTACAGTCCTAGGGTCCAGTCTTTGGTATCTCCAACAGCAGAAAGAGTCCTGTGGCACCTTAAAGGTTATCAACTTCCTTACGGCTGCTCATGCCTTATGTTGCCACAAGACTCCTCGTTGCTTTTGCTGCAGCAGACTAACCGCGGACACTCTTGTGGAAGCTGCCAAAGTGGACCACTGACTCAGCATTGAGGCTATGCATTTCTAGAAATGGCCAGATCCCTCAGAGGCCAAGGGACATGTTGTTTGCTAGGTACACCATCCCTCTCTCCTGCATGGGCTCCAGGGATAGCTCTTAAATTAATGCCGCCTCCTAAATCACTGGTCCTCTTTCGGTCAAAAATACCTTGTTGCATGAGAAGAAAATATGATTGTTTCCTGAAGTTGTCATCCAGAAGTTAAGCCTGCAATTCCTAAGTGCGCGTGCCAGGGAGTAATCCCACAGAGTGCAACTGGGCTTATTTTCTGGGTAACGATGCATCAGAGGCACGAAGTCTCATCCACAGAAGCTTATGCCAAGATAAATCTGTGGGTTATTGCTGTCACGAACTGATACAGCTGTCCCACTCAACCTCTTAAGAAAAATCAACGCCTTTTAGGATCTCGAGGCCCATTTTGGGAGGAAAATGTCTCTAGCGGGGAACACATGTGGCCCTCCAGATGTTGGACTGCAACTCCCATCAGCACCGGCCAGCACAGCCTACGGTGTGGCACGATGGGAGTGACAGTCCAAAAGCCACACACAGGCCTCATCCCTGCTATAGATCCACTTACTTGGAAATAAGCCCCATTGGGGACTTACTTCTGAGTAGCTCTGCTAAGATTGCCCTGTAAGGCTCACGAGGTGCCATTTCATTCTCCTTCCTACCCACACACTCACAGAGAGAAGAATCCAACCAGAACCCCATTGAAACAAACGGGTCTTCAGTCATTCGTCACTAACTGAAGTCTCGTTCATTTCAACGGGGCTACTCAAAGTAGGAATTCAGTTGAATTCTGCCCTCCCTCCCTCTGCAGCTATATTCAGGCCTGTTTTGACATGTTGCAGGACAAAAGAGGGGGTCTTTCCACCACCGCCCGCGCCGCCGTATTTAGCATAGATTGACCAAGATCGCCGTGCACAACTTTTAAATGATGCTAGTATTTAATTAATTAATTAATGGCAGCCCTGACAATGTTGCAAAGGAAAGCGATGCAGGAGCAGGAGGTGCAGGGATGACTGCCATGCAGCTGGGGTGGGGGGCAGGCAGGGGGGATTGGGGGGTGGGATGGGGTGGGGGGGTCATAGAATCATAGAGTAGCAGAGTTGGAAGGGGCCTACAAGGCCATCGAGTCCAACCCCTTGCTCAATGCAGGAATCCACCCTAAAGCATTCCTGACAGATGTTTGTCCAGCTGCCTCTTGAAGGCCTCTACTGTGGTAGAGCCCACAACCTCCCTAGGTAACTGATTCCATTGTCGTACTGCTCTAACAGTCAGGAAATTTTTCCTGATGTCCAGCTGGTCCCCAAGGCCTGCCGCGCTCACCTTGGCCGTGACCTTGGGCCCCTTCTTGCGCTCCTCTGCATGAGTCGCCGGGAAGAGCAGCAGCAGGAGAGACCCGCCCAGCCCCAGCAGGGCCGCAGCCGCCAGCAGCCTCATCTTCTTGCGTTCACAGCCCCAACAACGCCAGCCCGGCCACAGTGCCCGCCGCGCCGCCAGCATCCGCCCCCTTCCTCTCTCCGGGCTTTTTTTTTATATATAGCTCCCTCCTCCTCCTCTGCTCTCTCCCCCCCCCTTTGCCGTCAGCAATGGTACAGCCCGAGCCGGGCGGAGCGACTTCCTCAGCGAGAGGGATTGGCACGTTCCATCTCGAGAGGGGTGGGCGGCTCGAGAGCCTAGTCGCGGCTGCGACAAAGGAATGCCACGTTTCCAGCCTCGTATTGGGCAGGCCGCTCGGCCAATGGGAAGCGGGCACGGGGGGCGACGGCGCGCCGATTGGGCCAAGTGGCAACAAAGGAGAGGTGGCGCTCGCGGAGGGACTACGATACCCAGAGAGGAGTGCGCGGCCGGCATCGCGCTCTCTCTCACCTGTAGAGGGCAGTATGCAAGCCCTTGCGCATAGCCCTTGCGCAAAGTAGACCCATTGAAATGAACGGGAGTCAAGTTACGAGAAACTTTCGCGTCATTCATTTCAATGGAACTATTCCATGTACGGCTAACACTGGATATTACCTCCAGATTGTACCTGAGGAAGATACACTACTGCTTTAAAGCGCTTTATAACAGTTATAAAGCGCTTTAACTGCTTTAAAGCGCTATAAAACTGTTATAAAGCGCTTTAAAGCAGTAGTGTAGATCCGTCCTTGTTAGGCATATAGGCACAGCAGAAGGGGATGATCCTTCATATGTTAAGGATTGGGAGTGTAGCCCACCATTCATTTCCCATTCACAAGATGCATCTTCCAGCGGGCGATTTATTTATTTATTTTGCAAAAGGCTGATTTTATTAAGCTGCAATCCTGGGCATACTAACCTGGAAATAAGTGTCATTGAACTCAATGTGGCTTACTTCTGAGTAGACATGTGGGTTTGCACTGCACCTCTGTTACAGCAAACCCAAAGAAAGGAGTGTGGCACCTCGAAGACTTATGATAAACTTATACCACAATCTATTGAAGATTTAGGGAGCCACAGGGCTTCCCTGGAAAGAGTTCTGTGCTATGGATAGAGAGGTGCGGTCATTCAGATGCAAACTGAGAACAGACTTACCAGGCTTGTGGCACCTTATAGGCAAAGAAAAAGTCCTTTTGCACATAAGTGTTGAAAAATCTAGTATAAAACCTCATGCATCAAAAAGTGGGCATTAGTCCATAAAAGGTTATGCGACAATAAAATATGCTAGTCGTTTGGCTGTTACAAGGCTCTTTGTTGGACAGATTAATGTAGCTATACTGCAGAAGTTGTAGAGGTTAGGAGTGTACATCACAGGGAACTAGCACTCAGCACTGAATTATTTTGCTCTTCCGTGTAGGGAAATGAACAGTGTGAGTGAGCTATCCAGATATCTTTTCTGTCAACACAGCCAATTTAAATTCTGACTAGGAACAAGAACACATGAATGTCGATTTCCAATCCACAGCACTTTCACATGTATTCACTCATAAGGCCTTTCCTTGCCATTCATTTTAAAATCCACTAAAAAAATAGCAAATTATTTCTAAATGCATTTCCTTAATAGAAGCACATATGCGCATTTTGATACCCTTTGAGCCAAGAACTGTGCCAGAACATTCAGGTAGTGCAAAAGCCAATGGATAACTAAGTTCCCATTCACACAATGCTAGCTGAGATGGTATGAATCAAGGCACCTTGCCTCAATTCACACAGAAGCGTTGCAGGAACTTATCAGGGTATGTGAAATCAGGATTTTTTTTTGTCCAAGTGTGCAGCAGCTTGCATTTACTTGTGTCAACTTCTGTTTCATACTCAATTTAAGCACACATCCCACAGGAACATTTCAAAATTGTGAACTGGCCAGAGAGCCTTGGCTGTTGGGCAGTATAAATTAGGGCTGTGCTCCGCTCCGATTCGGATCGCGAATCCGGAGCGGAGCGACCCAATCCGCCTCCACCAAATGAGGATCCAAATCGGGTCGGGGCAGCTGCGGATTGAGGCGAAGTGGTTCGCCTCCATCCGGAGCTCCGAATGCAGGTAAGGGGGGGGAGGGGGGCTCACCTGGTGCCGCCGCCAGTCTGTGCAGCGATAGCAGCGGAGCCAGGTAAGGGGGCAGGGGGGAGGGGGGCTTATTCGGCCCCCATTTTGCCCCCCCTTCCCCACTTACCTGCCTCCGCTGTCGGCTGTGGAGGCAAGTAAGTAGGGAAGGGGGCAAAATCTCGATCCGCCCCTCCGGATCTCGCTCCACGGAGCGGGGGAGGGTCGGATCAACCCGATCCGAAAGTTGTGGATCGGGCCACGAAGCGGTTCGGGGGGTCCGTGCACAGCCCTAGTATAAAAATAATAATAATAATAATAATAATAATAATAATAATAATAATGGGTTGTTGAACCATGCACTGAGTGTGGAAGGTGGACTAGATAACCTCCATCTAAGTCTCTTCCAACTCTATTAGTCCTTCCTATAAGAATATGTTCAGGCAAACCAAGTCAAGATTGGCACTAGTGTTTAGGTATGCACTGGCTGTCAGTCTCTGCAGAGTAAAGCCAAAAGAATTTACTTACCTGTTTTGAAAGTACATTTACTCTCACCATGTAATCTGAGGCCTGTGGGTTATTATCCAGACAATGTTAGGTTCTCTGCATATGTTAGAACCAAGGCACAAACAACCTCCTTAGAAACGGTACTAGCAGGGATGGCTTCTCAAGATCTGTCTGAAAATTTCACACAGAAACTAGCACTGGAATCTTAGCAGTAGAAATGCAACCAGTTCTTGGTTAAACTCCAGTCTGAGAATGGCCAAAAGCCATTTACAACTGTGGTGGAAAAGAAATGCAGAATGAGGAGATGGCAGGGTGAAACCACGGTGGGTCAAGTTCAGGGTATGTCTAAACATGTATAATATGCACACGGAGAGATCACTGAGTGACTGACTGATCAAACTGAATGGCAGGACATTCAAACAGCAACTTTGGAACATGTTGATTGGTAAAATATTAAGGTTTCTCCTATTGGTGTGACACAGCGCAAGGATGAAACTCATGCAAACTGGATTTATGCCTCTTTTGCAAGTTTTATTCACTTTGCAGAAACCACTGACATTCTCTGTAGATGAGTGACATTAACATATTTTGTAACTACCAGTCAGGAGTACACAAAAGACACACACACACACACAGAGGAATATCATACTCTGTTTATCCCAGCCCATTTTGAAGATGCTAAGCATAGGAACCAACACTCAAGGCAAAAGAAAAAAAGGACAGATATGAACAAAGCAAAGTTGATGTTTTATTTTACATTAAAAGGGTGCAAATAGGGGAAAGGGAGTATTTAAGGTACACAACATTTCTTGCAATGTCCCATTAAAACAGGCACATCAGAAAGATCAGTAGCAGGATTCAAATTCCTGGCAAAGTCAAATCCAACCAGCGCCAGTGGAGGGAGCCTGCCGCATATGGTGTGTGTAAGCCCTTATCCTGGTTGAACCGTTTCAAATGCATTTGAAATTGACATTCATGTTAAAAATACTACATATCGTGTTCACTGCCGAGTCCAAGAGCAGCGCCAGGATTATATGAATAAAACATTGCATTACATGTTTAAAATAAAACAATTAAAAATCAAAAGGCATTTCAACAAGAATCAGACATGTGCACACAATACTTTAAAAAAAAAGATTTTCACAGCTGATTTTTCTTTACAGTAACAAGAGTTGCACTCATTATCCCAATCATCCCATTTTGAAAAGCACAAAAGGCCTACATTAAAGAAACAGACATAATAAATTATACATCACAAGGTTTCCAGTGGGAACAAGCCACTTAACTGCAAATTTCCCTGTTTGGGGAAGATGCAATATTTGGTATGGTCCACGTGCCCCAAACTGATAATTCTCCTCTCTGCTTGGTAACTGCAGAGACAGACCATCACTACAAAGTTGCTTTTCTATCTGGAGAACATAACCTGTTCTGAGTTCCACAGAGCAGCCCCCTACACCATGCAGCAGTTATGCAGTTTGGAAAAGCAGTTATTTAGAAAAAGTGATCATTTTCCTGAGACAGTCTTAAAAGGATGAGATAGGCTATCTAAGAGGCTTTCCCCCCTGCCTATACTTGATTGGCATGTGCCTGCCATTTCTTTGGGATGGCATGCTAAACTCAGGAGCAGACACTGGGAACCAGGTAACGTCTACCTGCTCGATGTGAGAGTGCATCCCAGGTCCCTCTCGGACACCACAGCCTCCATAGGTGCAATATCCTAGGATAACAACTCAGAATGACATCCCTGTGAGGTGCTGAAATGCAGGTTGCTACAGCACCATTAAGCTGAGGAGGGGGGCATCCCGATCAAAGACTGAGGTTCCTTCGCAATAAGAAGTTTGGTAATAAAAGCATCTACTATTCATCCTCAGATCCAAAGCCTGCTGCATACAAATACTGAAGTGAAGATTCCCCCAACCACCCCCTTCAGACGTTCACATTGTGTACAGTGGCTCCCATAATTTCAGTACAACTTAAACCCACCCACCACCACTTCATCTACAGTAAAAATACTAAAGGGTGTTTGAGGAATCCAATCCATTCCATTCTCTTACTGGGATATGCGTAATAACAAAACACAGCGTTGAGAACTGGCAAGGCAAAGTACACTGGCAATTTTAGACCCTTCAACTGCTTGATAGACATGGTTCCAACATCAGGACTTACAAGCAAAAAAGGAAGATCTCTCATTTCTCCGTTACGGAAGCTTAAAACGGATAATGGAAAGCAAGCCTTCCAAGCAAAACATTGGTACACCTGAAGGCCTGATAAACAATGCAGAAAAGGTGTCATTTGTTCCCTCTTGAAAATTCAGTAGTATTTCGAGAAAGCAGGGATTATGGCTTTGTCTTTATAGGGAGGTGGGCATTTGGCAGTTCACTTCCATCAGACTATATAAATTCAGGGGAATCCTCGCTATGGCATCTTCTGTTTCCCTTTCACAACAAAACACCACTCACAAAAGGCTCAGGAGATTTGTAGAACACAATAAAGAGTTCCATTCATTAAGGGGCAATATATGTTTGTTCCTCCACCCACTGGAAGATATTGTAAACCATGAAAGTGGAAAAATTTAGAACATGTTTTGGACTACAGGGGACATTTTGAAGTGCCAGTGTCCCTGGGAGCAATAGTTTAGAGTGTGTTTTTTAAAGTAAGATTAAGGTTGGACATTGAAAGGGAGCAAGGTTTTAAAACCAATTATGGTTTTCCAATTCCGATTTTGACAGCAGCACTTCTCAGAGTGATACAAGAACACTTCTCTGGCATTACCCTAATAGCTAGATTGAGTGACAATAGAAATTAGCAACCTGAATACTACCCAAAAAACTCAGGCTAGTTTTGGCTAGCGAAGTCATGATCACACCCATGAGATGAATTGTTTAAAATTCAAAAATGTAGAGAAGTCTAGATATGGAATTCCTCCTCCAGATACAGATGTCTGCCTTTCAATGTGGAAGAACAGCAAGTAGATCTTGAACAAACACTTGGAAGGCTCACCCTGCTAGTTGTCTTTTAATAGAAGCATGACCTATATGCTGAAATTTTATTCCCATAAAACCAGGGACTATTAGGGGTCGGCTAATAGAGGACTCAGACTTCCTGAAGGAAGTAGATTTGGCCCCTAATATCTGAGGAAGACACACAAAACTGGAGTGGGGAGATGCAAATTGTTTACTCTTATTCATTCCTCGTTATAACATCTCTCTCCTGCTTTCCAACAGTAAGTTTCAAATTAAGCAATGAGAATGCCAGAATTGTCTTGCTAATAGCAGAGAAGAAAACTGGCTATAACCTTCTCTTCAAATCAGCTAATCTTAGAACTCCCAAGAATGAAGGGGAAGACCACCAATTCATAGTTTACTAATTCCTGGAAAGGATGAACACGTTTCAGAAAAAGACCACAATACTGGAAGAGGTCTTCAAAGTTGGAGTTGGTTGTTTCATTGGAAACGGGAAGCCGCAGACCCAGTTCTGGTTTTCAGACTCTGTAAAGGAAGCACTGGTAGGCTGTGTTCATGAAACGGACTAGCGCTTTCCACACATTCTCTATTCCATGCAGCTGTTTATCAGCTAAAATGTTTGCTTGTGATAGAGAAGGAAAGCTACAGCTAATCCAGACTAAGCAGACCTCTAGTTTCTATCATGATCCCACAAAATCCAGAGTTTTACTCAGAAGATTTAGAAGCATCCCTACAGTGAATTTCTTCAAATTATTTTCTTGCTTGTGCAAAATAGGAGTTGAATATTGATTTAGCCTGCTTTGAGAACATGAACATTTTCATTCATAAGAAAGCTAGATCTCCTGAGCAATGAAAAAGTGGATCAGGAGCTTTCAAGCAATATTACATAAAAATGATCACGAAGAGATCTAAACGGAAGTGGGGGAAGCTAATTTATCTTTCCCAAAAAGCCTTCACTTAGACTGTAGCTTCTCCCTTTTGCAAACTCCAAATTGCTCCTTGATGGAAGAGAACTAGACTGACTTGTAGAGTGCAAGAGAGTTTCACCTTTGAATCAGAGTGCCAGATACTTACGGGGATTGGGAAAGAGAAAGGTAAATTGCTGCAGCACGTGGCTGAGCTGGAAACATACAAGCTGGAGTATTCCTTCACAAATTCCTACATCTCCTCCTCCCCCTGAAATCAGGCTTAATTTCCCATGGTAAGTAGCATGAGAAACATTTAAATGAAAAGATAGAAATTAGGAGGCATGGGCTGCAAAGGAGAAAAATCTCCCTTTCCTTATCAATGACTAAAGGTGAAGACTTCATGCTTCTAAGATGCATCCGAAAGGCAACAGGTAAGACTCAAAGAATGGATGCCCAGGTCTCTAGGAATGGTGGCTCATGGGGGGAAAAGAATGTTTTGGCTCAGAGACTGGGGAGAGAAAGGCAGCCCAGGGCTCAGTAATGGCAACTTCCTTTATATACAGGTGAGATTTTTAGATTAAGAAAGAATACTTTGAAAGAATACTTAAAATTGGCAGGAACCAAAATAGTCAGTGCAGAGAGAATTTCTCCTCCTCCTTGCAGAGCAGGGTCTTATTACTGTAGGCAAGGAGGTCTCACACTCTTCCTCCTATTTGCCAGAGTGTCACAATGATGAAGGCCGTTTTCTTCCCAAAGAGCCAGATCTGTTATTGACCGAAATCAAGGGCTGTGCTGCCCTTTGTTGACGATGGCGGCAACAACTTTCAGAAGGTGAGCCCAGAAGCTCTGAAAGGGGAACCCTTGCAGTCCGCTCTGACACATGGTGGTCCAGACCTCTCTGAGCAAAGTCCTCAAATTTTCAACACTGATCTCAAGTGGTACCCAAAGAAGCGCTGTGGAAGTTTGCAATCTCTGCCCTGAAGCACTGAGTGAAGACTGAGTGAATGGAGAACAGCCAATTCCCTTTGGGGGCAAAGTAATGATCCCTCTCCTGGGGCACGTTAATAAACAGCCCTGACTGCAAAACTGAAAGAACTGCAGGTAATGCACGAGACTGCTCTGCCGGAAGCCACACGTTCTTCTATTCAGCACAGATATCCTGGAAAAACCTTCGCAAGGTCTGATTAGAGATGAAGTCTAAGGCAGCGACAGTGTCCTCTCCCCAACGGAGTAGCTTTGCTCCCTTTAAATGGACAAAAGTGCCTCATTCTTTCCATTTTCACTTACAGCAGTCTATATTTGCATCTCTGTGACCTACCCAGAGTTCAGCCCAGCTGACTTCTTTCCCTCCCGCCAGCAGAAAGACTTCCATTTCCAAGCAGGTTAAGTCAGGCACCACGGAGAAAAATCACAAGAGGGGTGTTCACTGACAGCTAGAAAGGGCAGCTGAAAATTCAAGTAAGCTTCAGTGCACAACCAACAGTGGGGTCTAAAAGCCTCAGAGTAGTTCTACGGGCTTCCAAATGTGGCGGACAGGCTAGGTCGAGAGAGGCTTTGCTCTCGAATGCAAGCTGAACATGTGAGGCGGCATCGTTCACGCTCACAAGGAAAAACACACATACACATACAGCATATGCATACATAATGCTAACAAATAATTAAAAGTGCAACAACGTAAGTTCCTTTAGAACAGTGGTTCTCAACCTTCCTAATGCCGCGACCCTTTAATACAGTTCCTCATGTTGTGGTGACCCCCGACCATAAAATTATTTTCGTTGCTACTTCATAACTGTAATTTTGCAATTCTGTTTTTAGACTGTTGGTTGTCTTATTATGCTTTTCATGGTTTTAATTTTTCATGGTTTTAATTTTTGTGAAATTTGGCTATTGGGCAGTATAAAAATGAAATAAATATATTTTTTTAAATCGTGGGTGCTCGAGCCTGGCACCTTCAGACGAGAGCTTTGCAAAATCCTGGGTTGGTTCTTTAATTGCACTCTGTACATGGCCAGAGGCACTCCATTATCCAAGGAGACGTCTTCTCGCCAAAATAAAAGGAAAATCTGGGGCCAGGCTAAAAAACAACATTAATAACGCAATCTTATAAAGGTTTAGACGGGGGGGGTGGGGAAGTCCTACAGCCTCATCCAGCTGCTTCAGATGCTAAATGCCGCCTTCACCATCCCTGCTCTAAACTAAACTCCCTCAGCTTTTCCCGCGCTTTTCCTCAGACTAGGAAGTGAGCGTTGACTGGCAGCCTAATCAGCGCCCAGGGGAAAACCAATAGGATCCACTCCTGCGTGAAAGGGGTGGGTAGGTGAAGTAAGACAGGACGGCCCGCAGTTTTTTGGGTTCGTCCAATCAGAACGGGGCAGCCAATCAGAGCTCGGCGGATGCAATTGGAGGGGGGGGGAGGCGAAGGCAATCGCTGAGGCACCACGGGCGCAAGAAGGACGAGGTCAGGAAGGGAGGGGCGCTGGTGGTCAAGGCGGCTGGTCCCCTTTCTCCCCCTCCATCTATTTGGGGGTGAGGGGATAGGGTGAAATTGGGACCTCTTTCTTGTCTCACTTCCTAAGACCATCGGAAATATGTGTTTTCCGATGGTCTTAGGCGACCCCTGTGAAAGGGTCGTTCGACCCCCAAAGGGGTCGCGACCCACAGGTTGAGAACCGCTGCTTTAGAACAACCAACACTTCTCCGTAACCATTCTGAGGAGGGAGACGTCGCAGAAACCAGTAAATCAAGGCAACTGGAAGAGTAGATTGCAATTCTCTTGCTGTTGGCTTACTACCATGGAATTCGCCGGGAGTGCGATGAAGAAGGATCAAAGTCTAAGCTGCCCATGCAGCTGAAACGCAGTTACTTGGAGAAAGAGGATCTGGGCCCTCGCCAGAGCATCCTCTCTTCACCACCACCACCTTGACCCCACCGTCCATGAAGCCCCTCTCTGTTGGTGGTGAGGAGGGGGGTGAAGCACATCGAGAACGAAACAGAGAAAGGGAGCTGGGACAAAGCACATTCGCCAGGAACGCCCCCTGTGCCGAACTGTTGTACAGAGAAGAAGGAAGGTAGCCAGCCAGCCTTCCGACAAGGACAACCCCGTGCCTGAGAGGATGCGGTCCCGATTCCAAAAGGAGCCTCAGGCGTGGAGTGAGCAAGGGAGACCATTTAGGGAATCCACCTGAATGTTTATTTGGGAATTTCCCCCCTGCTCTCTTTTTGGTTTAAAGTGTCCCTCGTTCCTTGTCCTCTCCCCAACAGAAGCCCCATTCAATAAGACGTGGCAGGAACAGCAGGTAAACAAAATCCCCCAAAGACCTCAAGGAGACACCTGTCATTTCTGGCGCTGGGAAGACTTCTTCCTTTTCCTCTTATAGAAGCAGCAGCACCTGGAGCACAAAGAACACAGCAAATCAATACAGGGTACTGGGGGCTCCAGCAAGCCCTCTCCTTCCAACACAACATATGGGATGGGATGGGATCAACTTCTCCACTCTCAGAAACACCCAAAGCGCATGCTCCCCGTACCCATCCTCTCCTGCAAAAAAAGAAAAGGAAAAGGAAACACCCCTGATGAACTAAATGGCTGGGCATTTTGTCATCACTGTCCCGACATTCTAGGGACCCCTGAGACGTTTCAAGGGCTGCAAGAGCTTGAGAGAGTCACTGCAACCCATTCTAGATCCCGGCTTTGTCATCATTTTCCACACCGACGACATTTACGGCCGGGAACATGAACACGGCAGCTTCCAACGAAAGAGCTCAGGACCCAAAAGTCCCCCTGGGGGCCGTACACTTCAAGGAGGACACATTTTTTAACCAAAATACGTTTGCAGAGTTGTCGCATTTACTACACAGTGAACTAACAAGGCCTCATTTGGACAAGTAAGATGCTTTCAGACTGGAACTGTGGCTAATTCCTAGGATAATTCAGAGGCATGAAGAACCTCAAATGAGATGCTGTTGGAATAGATGGACCCACATAACACAGGCTGGGAAATTGCCGCCTACAATTACATTAAAGAGATTGAAATGGAGTGTGAGAATTACTTAAAAAGCAAGAACACGTGGAATTGGCACCCAGCCCTTAACACAGGTTTAGGTTGTCTGATCTGGAGTTTTCAAAACATATGAAGCAAAATATTACGACAGTGACTTGAACAAGGAGTCGTCTTTGTTATAAACAGATGGGAAAACAGACTTCACAGGAAAGCAGACTTCAAACGATCAATGTAGACTCTGATTAATCAGAGATAAAAGCTTGAGTGATAGGGAAGAGAGGGCTATAAATTAACCAAGAGCTGAGACTGAAATACACAGTTATGTAGGCCACGGAGATTTGCCAAGTCCCTCTTCTTTGTGCCAGGTTTGATGGAAAAGATACTTTTTCTTCCAGTTTGTATCCAAACCTAACAGGTAGTTTGCCTTACCGAGAGAGGCCACCACAAGCTTTGCTTCATAAAAGTCATAGGAAACTGAATCTCACTGTGCAAAGTTGAAAACCAATGTCAGTAAGTCTTTGAAATGTGGAACTTCCAGAGTGTTGGTGAGATGGGACCTTGTTCATTTCTTCAAGCCATTTACACTCTGGTGTATTATTGTCAAAGAGAATATACAGTATTCCCGATGTTCAAAGTGGTTTGCTTTTTCCTTCTATCAATGAGTGTTAGCTTAATTGATAAATAGTAAGTTCTCATATTTAAAAAGCACTGCGTTTTTGCCAACATCCCACCAAAAGGGAAGCAGGTTTTGGTAATGTGCAAATTTCATCAACCAAATGCTACAGAAAAAATCAATTAAAAATAACTGACCATGTGGACAGACCAAATATTTACGAGTTTTAACTGGAGTCGTCTGTAGCAGCCTTTTATGGCTTAGAAACACCTCCCTGCACCGGCCTCGTTATTTGTGGTCCGAAGAATATCGCCCCACAGATTAGATAGGACTTCAAGTATTTTTCCTCCTTTCTTTGCTGCATCTGGCTTGCCTTCTTGTTTGACAAAACGTTTTCTACATCAGCTTTCAGCCTGTGTCTTAGCAATACCACCTTCCCTCCTCCATTAACTGAAGGAGAAAACCATTAGTCACCCAAGTACAATGAAGCAAAAATATGAGGACAGTTGTCTTGGCTGTGCATATTTACATCCTTGAATCAAGGACCCCGGGGCGTGGGGGGGGGAGGGGACTTTGCCACAATGCCACAAATAACCATGAGGTGCTTTTATGTTTTTGAGAAAGAAGCCAGAATAAAAAGTCCATGCAAAAGAAGAAGCTGTTGCACTGGTCTCATAGTGCTGTGCGGGAGAGGGAACGGCGATAGGAAGAGGCAGATATGGCCCACTGGTTTGCGTTGAGGTGCAATTGATATGTGACACACACATAAATGAGGCACCCACTGAATTATTAGTGCCCGTAGTGGCTTTGTCATAGCCTGCCTCACATAAATACACAGGCTGCTGCTGGCATCAGCAAAATTTTGTGTCTCTGTTTTTGAGTCATTCTAGCAATTTGTAACCTATTGCAATTTTTTTTTTTAAAAAATAATAAACTCAACAAAATGGTGGAGAATGTAGTATGCTAGCAAAGTGTCTATCAGTCTAAACAGTCCTCCAAGAAGTGAGTGGCTTTCGCTAACTTCTACAGAGGAATGCAACTGGAGACATTTATTTATTTATTTATTTATTTATTTATTTCATTTCATTTCATTTCTATACTGCCCAATAGCCGGAGCTCTCTGGGCGGTTCACAAAAATTAAAACCATTCATAATATAAAACAACAGTATAAAACCATAATATAAAATACAATAAAAAAGCTCAACCAGATAAAAATCATCCATGGGTGGAAAAAAACCTTGATGTCCTTCTCAAACACTGATGAGCCCTGCACTGGGTAGGGTACAGGTCTGATGTCAGTCTTCTGTGACCTATTTTTTGGAAGGAGGAGGACCCCAAGGCCCCACAAGAAGGACTAGGGACAAAGAAGGACAAAGGAGTCCCTAAACGTGCAATGGGCCTCTCTTAATTACTGCTTATCCACATCCCAAGGCTAGCCAGTACATTTTGGAATTGATAGCAAGTCTGTACCTCCGGAGATGAAAGCAATAAGGTTAAGCTAATATAAAGAATTACATATTGTTCCTAATTAATTTCATGTGTAAAATTTGAATCCTTGGGTACATGATCCTGTAAGTGGATAAATCCTCAGGAAAAACAATGACTCTACAGTAAAAGAGCAAGGTGACATATCTAGGTTTTGACATGATGTTTTTTAATCAATGATAAAATGAACAGCAGAAGTGAAGGAAGACGATCTGTAAAACCTGAGAGGCCTGCATGAAGCTAGGGGTGGCTTATACTGTACAGATGGCCTCCGTTAGAGACGACACAGGCTGGAGGGTTGAAGCACAAACCAGTTTCTTATGAGAAGCCTGGAGTGGACACTGGGTGGTGGCCTTCACCTATGAAATGAATTCATGATGAAATGAAGCAGAGACACAGAGTCACACAGAACGACCCATTTCCCCTACTCTGTGCTTCCATCTAAAGCACGGGTGTCAGGTTCTGTCCTGCAGCACCACCTGGTGGCTGCAGTGCACCTTGCCGGCCGCAGAGTAGTTGCAGGATCCAGGCTCATATCATCAAGCCCTCACAGGTGGGCTGATGCAGACCAGGTGGGAGCAGCCAGGAAAGGGCAATATAAGAACTGCGTTTCCCCTCCAGCTTTGCCACAGCAACATGGTCTTCTGTGCCTGCTGCAGCCTGTACCTGACTACCTGCGAATGCTGGACCTTTCCTTTCCTGACCTTCTGTTTCTCCGGACTATGCCTCTTGCCTCCGCCCCTGCCTGAACCCTGCCACACAAATGGCTGTGATGGGCCACATGCAGCCAAATTCCAAAAAATACCAGCATATTATGGCTTAAGGTTCTTATTGCCAGTGACTAACCCTTAGGAGAAGCATTTCAGATGGGGGAAGGGACAGTCCAAAAGCTGGGAAACCACCAAATGATCCATGGTCAGGAGTAAGGTTGCGTGGCCATCTGGGGACTGGACTGGACCCCAGATGGCACAGATTTGGCTCATAGACCTGGGGAACAACATCGAGCCTAGATTCATAAACTGTGGATCCAGATCCCCTGAGACTGTCAGTGATCCACTAATCCTGAGTGTCATAAGTAGTGTGCGCACACACACACACACACACACACACACACACACTTTCACCCCCACAGCCCAGAACTCAGCAAGCAGAAACAGAGGAAGGAGCTGCTCAGTTTCTGGTATTTGGGTTAATGTCTAGAGAAGGCATGAGCCTCGTGTGGCGCAGAGTGGTAAAGCAGCAGTTTCTGCAGCTGAAACTCTCCCCACGGTCTGAGTTCGATCCCAGCGGAAGCTGGTTTCAGGCAGCCGGCTCGGGTCGACTCAGCCTTCCATCCTCCCGAGGTTGGTAAAATGAGTACCCAGTTAGCTAGGGGAAAGGTAATAACAGCCAGGGAAGGCAACGGCAAACCACCCTGCTATAAGGCCTGCCAAGAAAACATCAGCGAAAGCTGGCGTCCCTCCAAGAGTCAGCAATGACTCAGTGCTTGCACGAGAGGTTCCTTTCCTTTCCTTCTAGAGAAGGCAGTGTGCCTGTTCAAATACGGTGTGTGTATGTGTGTGACAAGGGTTAGACAATCGCCCCTGATGAAATCTTTAATATGCATTAACCTCAATAGTTTCACAAGCGTCAGCGAGTTGGATGCAGTCATCTTCACACATGCTCTAACCTGCCAAAGAGACATTGGCATAGGGTTAGGGAAAGTCCCCAAAGGTAGAGGATGTTCAGAAGGGGACATTCTGAACATCCTGCTGGTCCAAAAGTTTAGAGGAAACAATGATCTAAAGGAATTACATGAAGGTGTTCATCCGTTTGGGGCATGGGCTTCTGCTACTAGTGGTGGAGAACGTCCTTCGCACACAGAAGGTTCCAAGTTCAATCCTCAGCAACTCCAGGCAGGACTGGAAAACACTCCTGTCTGAAACCCTGGAAAGCTGCAGTCAGTGAAGACAAAACTGAGCTACATGGACCAATAGTCTGCTTTGGTATAGGGTAGCTTCCTAGGCGGGCAACTTCAGAAGCTCTGGAGACTAATATCCACCCCCTGGAACTGCCTAGGGACTGCACCCTCCCCACCATGCTGTCACCAGTGTCAACTCAGCAGCGAGAAAAAGGCTTAATTTTTGCTTTAAGTTTAAAACGACATACATAGGGAGTGTGGCACTTGTTTCTACTCAAAATCACATCCCAGAAGCCCCAAGAGAGTGCAATTTTGCTCCTTGTTTTAAAGTAAATGCAAGTGTGGGGTGGGTAGGGTGTTCGCTGCTGCCACTGAAATTTGGCAGCTACGGCGGGGTGGTAGTGGCCTCTTTTAAAAGTCCCCCTTTTCATAACCTTTGGGATAACTCCTCCACGAGCAGAGGCTATCCCAAAAGTCCTGGAATGTCCTCTAAGAAACTTAGAGAACAGGAACTCACAGTAAAAAACAACAACAACACCTTTCCCTTTCTCTCTCTCTCTCTCTCTCTCTCTCTCTCTCTCTCTCTCTCTATATATATATATATACAGTATAATTAGCATGCCGGATTTAACCAGATGCTGCAGTTAAACAGCTTTTTGCAGAGGTGGACAATTTTATGTAAAGGGCTCAACATCCAACAAGACTTTCCTCCCAACTCCGCAACGTTCAGTGGCAGGCTTCAACATACTTGCATGAAGTGTTGCCCTGCACGCAAAGATGACAGAGCAAGCACATCGCTCTTTGCACAGACGGCGATATCAAGAACATTCTCCAAAACGGTCACATGCAGAACCTAGGCACAGCCTCCCGCAGGGATTGATTGATTTGATTTTATCCAAGTATACGGTGCTTTACAAAGAACAGGATTGACAGGTCCCTATCCCAAGGGGCTTACAAGCTAAACAAAACAAAAAATAGACATATTGCTTCTTCATATAGCTAAACGAGCCTTTGGACAGGGAATAAAAGCCATGTAGTTGCACTCTCCTTCCTCCTCCGCACCTTATTTCAATACTTTCTGGTTCATTAAACCATATTTGTGGGGAGGGGATAACGTAATTGCCAGGAGCAGCAAGAAAGAAGCAATTATTTTTGCAGATAGTAACATTGTGAACCGCCCAGAGAGCTCCGGCTATTGGGTGGTATAGAAATGTAATAAATAAATAAATAAATTTGCAACTGGCAATGAATATTGGTTCAGTAGGTAAGAAAATCTACGAAACCGCAGCGTACCTGTCTAAAACCAGCTTAACTCTCCTTTACTTCCTTCTCTAATCACTTCTGTCTCCCCTCTCCCTAATGCCATCAACACAAAGGCAGTTAGTTCAGGCTGCACTTTCAATAGGACAGGGTTGAGCAACTTGTGGTCCTCCAAAGGTTTTGGCCTGCAACTCCCATCATCTCCATGCCAGTGGCTATACTAGCTAGGGATGTTGGGAGTTGTAGGCCAAAAATCTGTAGGGCCGCAAGTTGTTTACACCTGCATAAGGGATATCAGACCTTGTGATATGTAACAAAGACCCCGTGGATTCAATTCAGATCCTATGTCATGGCTTCAACATAACTGTATCTTTCCACCAAGAGATATATGTAGCAGGAATCTGCTATTTCTTTCCGTGCTACAAGAATCGTTCCATATAGATAAGGAATATGGATTGCAAGTAAGGCATAAGCTAGGGATGGAACAGAGCGGCCAAAACATTACATTCTTAATGTTCTAGATTTCGTAGGTTTGACTGCCTTCCCAAGCCTCTTCTCTCCCTGGCAGAAGTGCCTCACCAGCCTTGGAAATTTAACTCTGACTTTGGAGTTTTATCTGGAATGGCTGCCTGAAGCTGTGTCCAATGCTCCTGCAGATCAATGAACTGTAACACTGAAGCCATCTTCCCATGGAAGATTGTTCGCTCTCTTATATCTGAGGGGAAGAATAGGGAGGGAACCCCCCCACCCCACCCCACCCTGAAGCAGATGCCATTCAGATCCTTGAAAAGGCTCAGTACCAAGTCTTCATTTCCTTATGAGTAACTTGCTATTTCTTCTTCAAACACTAACTCTCTTCAAGGAGAACACCCTATCCAATTCCACACATTTTCAGACACCTTGAACATCCCCTTCTGCTTTTAATTAGTGCAACAGCTGTTAGGGAAAACATTTCTGTTTCATAAAATACGCATCCCTTACTCCATAAAGCTCCAAGCACACACACACTGCAATAAATCACCAGTTCTTCAGGGCAGCAAGCATCGCATATGGCCAGGGTCGTATGGCCGGGGTCAGAGGAGCACTGGCTAAATGACCAGAGCGGCAAGCAGCACTCCTCTGGGTGTGGCGGAGTTGGGTGCCTGCTTCATGTGCTGTGCGCTGCCGCAATTGGGAGAGCAAGCAGCTCACAAAAGGGGATCCCTGCAGTTTTCTCTAATCAATATTCCAAGATCCAGACAGTGCGGATTCCTCTCTCCATGGAGAGGACATCACCATGGGCTGGATGGGGAACTTCCACAGGATGCATTCGACCCGCAGACCGGAGGTTTCCCCATCCCCAGTTATAGTCCAGGTGAAAGGTACAAAGGGGACTATCGCTTTCACAGGATGGGCCATGTGGTGTTTTACAAGTGCTACAGCCCAGCTAGGAAGGAGCTGCAGCAAAGTAATAAACATGGTACATTAGGCCACATATGGAAAGGTTTTCTCCTTGTTCCAATGTCTGTCAAGCAATGCCAAATCTAGCCCACGGAGATAGGTAACCAGCCTATTCCCATAGTCCATAGCTGTATCACATAGCTTCTGCAGCTCGTACGAGGACCTTTTTGCTTATTCTGGTCCCATCAGGGCTCAGAGAATGAGTTTAGGATAAGACGAAACATTCTAGATGGCTTTTGAGAGAACAGCTGCAGATTAAGACACACGCGAAAGCTAGAGAGACGACAAGAATTGGTGATAGTGACAACAGGCAGCAACTTTTCTTCAACCGGTAACGCCACAATCAGGCAATTTAGCTTCTCTCTCCTATCCCCTTTACTACAAAGTCTGAAGCCCTAATCTCTTGCAAAACTCACTTTGCTGCAAAAAGAAAAGGGGGAAAAAGTTGATGTGCCCTCCTTTGCCACAATATTGCATCGCTATGTCACAAATAGCTTCGCTGAATGATTCAGAGCAAATTACTGTTATACAACCTGAGACAGAATCCTTCCTTTCCCACAAGGCAGACCTGAGAATCATATTGCTCCAAAAAGTGTCGTACATCATTTTGTAGTTCTTAAGTATTTGGAATTATTGTTGGAGCAGAAGCTTGATAAAGTCACTGAAAAAGGTACAGAGAATCTTATCTAGGCTAGGGTGCGCACCATTTTGCAAGCTTAGAGGGCTATAAACACTCTTCCCTGCAAAGTACAGGAAGTCACAGGAAAATGACTACCTCGTTCTGTGTCCTATTATAAGGAGCCTAGAACTAGATCAGACAATACCTTCAGGTTTCCCAGTACAGAAACACGCCTGTTTTTGTACTGCAGAACCCCATATATGGAAATACCAAAGTGCACTGCCCTACCAAATGACATAAATTACTCCAAAACTGCGAATAAAATGCAGCTTCAGTAAATCGAGGATTGCAAAGAAAGAAATGTGTGCACTGCTTTCAGGAGAGCTGCGCATTTTTGTTAACAATGTTTTGCCAGCTGACAAAGGTGCCCACGCAATGAGTGAATCGCATAAGATATTTATCACTTCTGGCTCCACTTCCTAGCTTCAAGGCATTTGTCCACAAATGTAAAACCTGGTGGGCTTTTTTGTTGCTGTTGTTTTCTTTTGAAGGCAAGTATTTGGTGGCTGTTAGTGTGTCAATCCAAAGACTAGTCCCTGTTCCTTGTCCTTAAGGAGGCCACTACTTAATTGTCCACCCCACCCCATCAATTTTGTTTTGGTTTGTCCAATCAGAGCCTAGCCTGGTTCACTCCCCCTTCTATGTGAACCAGAGAGAGTGACTCACCACATGTTGAGCATTTTCAGGCAGCTACAACAGACAGTGTGAGGAGAAAGAAGGAAAGAAAGAAAGAAAGACAAATAAAAACACAGAAAGGAAGGAAACGAAACGTTAGTTCAGAGGTGAGATGGAATCATGTCATGGCCAGTCATGCAAACATGCAGTGCAGATCTGTGATACACACCAGGGTCCATCTGCCTTCTCAAACCTGGTTCCACCTGAACCTGCTGCAACTAATGTGGGAGAGATACCGTGACGGGGTCCTCCTGAGATAGACAAAGACAAGCTTTCATAACAGCCCAAGACAACGGAACCAGAGCACCAGAATATCATCACTGAAGGGAATGTACTCTAGGGGACTTTGCCAGGCAGGAGGAAGAGCATTTCTGAGCCTTCAGATTAAAGTATACACATGGGAAGGTTTGCAAGGAACCTTCAAAAAACAGCTGGCTACAAGGGCCCAGATGCAAATACTTTAGTGCTTTAATGGACCATGGCAATTGATCAAAACTATACCCCTAAATTTCCTTATAAATGAATTCATCCTTTGAAGAGGACTCAGCCTCCCTACACACTTCAGCCTACATGCTTTGGAAATAAAATACACTTACTTGTTACCACCACCACTACCGCCACGTTATTTAGGGTTCACTATGTGCTAGAGAAGACAAAAGTAACATTCCTTGCACAAAGAGCTTACAGCCTAAACTGAGGCAGAACACACACAACAGCAGAAGACGGCCAACATCTAATCAGCTTATGGTTACGAGCACAAGAGGGCAGAACCTTCGCTTTAAGATTAGAAATGACAACGTTGGGGAGGAAAGTAACAAAGAGATGAAAAAGAGATTTAAGAAGAGGAATTATCATTAGTGACATTATCCAGTAAAAAGAGGATGCAATACTCAAAAGCAGCGTAGATGAGGGTATTTAACACCTAGAGGCGGGAAACAATAGTAGCATTAAGATAGTAAAAAAGGGAAGCATCCCAGGTTTCTGGTTGGTGAGATGGGAAAAATATAAAACTTTTGCCCAGTGACAGACAGAAGTGGTGAGATGGGAAGAGGACGAGTTTGGGTGAAAAGATTACTAACTCTGTTCTTACTAACAGTGCAATCCTACACATGTCTACTCTGAAGTAAGTACCAGAGTTCAATAAGACTTACTCCTAGATAAGTGTGATTAGGATTACAGTCTACGCTGTTTAATTTGGAGCTCAAACAGGACATAGAGGAGATGCCAGCAATACAAGTAGAGTAACCGAAATAGTTTTTAAGCATAAATGCAATAAGCAAAAGCCATGAGAGCATCCAGAGCAAATGGCTAAATTTTGGCTGGTAGTGAATCTCTCACATGAGCAGAAAAATTAAACAAAAAAATCACAACAATACTAGACTAACAAGAGGGATGTTAAGGAGGAAAATGTACTCAGGAGGATAGAATGAACTGACAACACTATAGCCACCTGATTGGTCCATAGAATAATGAACCAGCTCTTAGATTTGGCCAGAATAAAGTATCGGATATGTTGGTAAGAGCAGTTTCACTGGTAAAAATCAGACTGGGGGAAAGCAGAGAAGACAGCTAAAGGATAAGAAGTGAAATCGACCATAGTCAATGTATCCAAGGAATTCTGCAGTAACAGGGTATAGGGTGATGGCTGAAGGAGGAAAAAACCCCAAAATATCAGGAGGATTTAAGGATAGGGAAATATTTGTGTGCCTCAAAAACCTGTGCAAATGAATCACAGAAAGTTTAAAGGTAAACAGCGAAGGAAAACTCAGGCAGGAAGGGACGGGTCCCAAAAGCAGGACTGATGGCGGTGGGAAAATGAGCAACTTTAGAATCAGATATGAAAGATGAAGGAAAGAGTAAATAATTTTAAGGACAGCAATGGAAAATTCTGGGGTGGGGTGGGAACATAGAAGAAGAAAGAAGATTTGGATGGAAATTTGCCACCACATCTTTCACAGTGGGGGGGGGGGGAAGCAGACAGGGAGCCTTCAGTGGCAAGGTAATTGCAGGAGACACATGGCAGGCATGAAAGATTTGGCAAGGAAGGAGACTGACAGAGCTTTAGCTAGACAACGTTTGCATGGTCTGTTAGGAATCCCTGAAGGTAATGGTATAAATAAATAAATAATAAAGATAAGCCATGGTTGAGAGGTGAATGGTCAAGAAAGAAAGAGTAAAAGGCTGGGGGTGGGTGGGCGGAGAGAGACAACGTCCTATCTACAGGCTAGTAAAAGCGGAGCACGGATTTTTGGCTTTCCAGAATTTACTACACAACTCCCCAACACTCATTTACAGCCTAATACTACGCTGAGTAGATGCAACCTAAGCCTATTAAAACTAACAGGTTCAAGCATCTCTGTACCGGAAACGGTGAACAGCCATTTCCCTTAACTAGCTGTACCTTGCTATAATAGCATCATGTTGACTGGATGTTTAAGCATCTTGGAAATTCTTGCCAGAGCCAGAAAAATGAGGATAAAGCTCGGATGTACGATTTCCACAGAAAGATCAGGTGCAGGGGAGGTACGGTGCACTGAGGTAGTGACCACGTAACCTTTATACTAGAAGAGAACCTTCATTTATTCTAGTGAACATTAATGCCGCTAACCTTCACTTTCATCCCAGAAGAAAACCTCTGTTCGCATAGCTAGGTTATGGTAACAGCAAAGAACGGGATCTTGATGGCACCTCCCACTAAAGAAAGACACAGTCCTTAGGCATACTTACTGGGGAGTAAGTCTCACAGGACGAAATCTGATTTATTTCAGAGTTACCGTGCAGAGACGGGGCTGTAACGGTGACAACAGCAAGAAGGCCGCTACAGAAGAATTCCTTGGGGACATTCTGGAGTCTTTCAATTGAGTGGCCCCACGACAAAAGAAGTGGCCTCATTTAGCTTAGCTGATGCGGCGGTGTCAAAGCAAAAAGCCCTCTTGCACAGAAAAGCAAGACAAGGACGTTATTAAACCTCTCGCCCGGAGAGACTCACAAGTGTGGAAGCCCAGCCCACTTGAGTGGTGCTTGCTGAAAACTAGCCTGTTGCTGAACGGCTGAGGGATCCTCAGGCAGACAGCTCTGTATAACGTCATAATAAATAGCCAAAGCATTTAAAACCTCTCTCTCTCTCTCTCTCTCTCTCTCTCTCTATCTCCCACCCACCCTCACCTACAGAAAGACACTGATTATCTGCAGAGCCACAAATACTCATCCACTGGTTGGGAAAGCAAAGCGCAATTATTAAGTTTGCCACAAGCATTTATTTAAACTCATTTAAATCCTGCCTCTCTGAAGCTTCAGAGAGGCAGCTATGAAGCTCTCCTTAGGGGCGAAGACAGAAACGTTTGCAAAACGATAACCTGTTTCTTGGGTAATGGAGCACTAGGCGATTAGTTCCTCTCAGCTGGAGATTCAGACCTGAAGCACAATTAAAGGTATTGCATACACTTGCTTTTCTGGCAAGTAAATTTTTCTATTCATCCTCAGCACAAGGACTCAAGGATCACAACACTGGCTGTGGAGCCTACTAGGTACTGTTAGGGTTGCTGAGAGCTTCACCAGAGCTGCAAGGCAAGACAGTCAGACTGCTATGCCTTGACCCCTTTGAGGAACCTTCTACCCACAATGACTCATTAAGTGTGTGTTGGCTTTCCTTATAAAGGAAAGGAGATGACTGCTGATCACTGGGAGAAGACTCCACATTATGGTTCATGTGGTG
The DNA here is from genome assembly GCF_023053635.1 of Elgaria multicarinata webbii. NCBI lineage: Eukaryota > Metazoa > Chordata > Lepidosauria > Squamata > Anguidae > Elgaria > Elgaria multicarinata. The sequence goes on from NC_086186.1 coordinate 11,989,917, forward strand.
GCAACAGATCATGCAGAGTACCACTGGATATGGCAGAGATGGGGGGGGGGGGGGAGTGGGAGAGATGGCCAAAGCATTGTTCTTCAATGCCTAAGCAAAAAACAAAAACCAAACCTTGAAGCACTCCCCCGGCAGTTTGCAAAATAGCTTACGATATCTGTGGCCAAAAAAGTTTCTGACGTATTTGCAAGGGTGAACACATGGCCTCAGAGTCCCAAGGAGGCTCTGGTTTCAATAATTTCTACATTCCCCAAAAGAAACGGAGCTAGTTAATGTGCGAACAGCATTAAGGAGAGAAGCTTCAGCCCGACCTCTGAGAGGTTTTACTATACATGCTACTCGCAATTTTTTTTTTTTTTTTAAAAGAATTCTGTCCAATTTGCAACACATGCTCTGGCCAAAAGTAGCAGTACTTAGGCAGCACAAGCAAAAAGAAGCTGTACCACCGGCAGCATCACTGTGGTTATCATGCAAAAAACAAAGGATCTGACAGCAGGTTATGGATATAGGCATCCAACACAGGAACACGCAAACATATTTCACATACAGATGATGCAGGGAAACCCCTGCTTCGACAGCAAACATACCTAGCTTCCTCCACTACTTCCACCTCAGTACGGGCTGTAAGTTGTATACTGGACGGTGCTCCTGTTGGCTCATCATTGTTCAGTTCACCATTAGTTGAGCTTACCACCTAAAAAGGAAAAAAAGGAGGAAAAAAGATCTCTCTAGACAGCTTTATAGGTAGTGCTGGGGTGGAATCAACGCCTGTCGTACATGATGGTACCAACGACGTGGGGAAATGTAGTCATGAGATCCTGGAAGCCAAATTTAGGTTGCTGGGTGGAAGGTTGAAATCCGGGACCACCAAGGTGGCTTACTCTGAAATGCTACCTATTTCACACAGAAGGCCAGCTAGACAGGTGCAGCTGAGGAGTCTCAATGCATGGATGAGACAGTGGAGTAAGGAGGAGTTCAGATTTGTTAGGCACTGGTAAACATTTTGGGACAAGCTGGGCCTTTACAAGGAGGAAGGGCTCCAGACTGCTGGCGGTAAACATAAAAAAGGTAGAAGAGCAGCTTTTAAACTAAACCTTGGGGAAAACCTGACAGGAGATGAGAAGCATCCAGTTTGGGTTAAATCATCCCTAGGGAATAAAGACGAACATGTTTCCAATTGCCCAAATGTAGAAGGGGAAGAAGCAGGCCATGAGCATACAGTGAAACATAATAGCCAGACAAAGAGGCCTTAAGTGCTATAGCAGAAAATGCCCACGTCAGAGACATCTGGAGGGGGACATCACGCGTTTCTATGCAAATACTACACACTACACTTGTTTTCCAAAATTTGCTTAGATAAAATTGGCTATGGAGCCTTGCCTTGTCTACTGGATATTATACAGCAATTTTACCCCAAAGCAGGAAGGAACGAAGCTGGAATCGTGGTCTACCAGTGAGTCGCAATTCCACCTAAATATCAGGGAGTGGGATCTTAAGTGTTTTGTATGTTTGTCAGCATACGTCGTGGGCAAACAGGCAAGTAAAATCGGTGGGCTATTAACTACTGCTGGCTTATTTTCAAGACAGCACGGTGGGCTGGGATATGCTGGGAGTTGTACCACATTGGAGAAGGCTGCCCTGCAGGTGCCTGTCTATGGCCTCTCTTGCCTGTCTCTATTCACTCCTATTCTCCTTCCCATTTTCAGCCAGCTTGTCTCAGTCCTGCAACAGACTTTGCACATCTATTGACGCTGGGTGGTTGGGGGTTGTCAGACCATTCTACTGAAGTCTCAAAACAAGGCAGAAAAGGCAGAAGGTTGGAAAATGGGTGCCCTTCTGTTCGAGGTCCTGGTTCCTCCAGCTGCAAACTGCCCTGGAGACCTCCGGCCAGTATGCAAATTAGCCCCTCCCATCAAATCATGGCTAAGGATCAACTGCAGAGAAAGATTTGTGCAGGTGTCAGGAGGCAGCTGCCAACGCAGTTCAATGAGGTCAGGAGACAGAAACTTGCTCTCTTTGACATGAAACTTTTATGCACAGATAAAGAGCTCAATTCATGAACTGTCACCTGAGTCCAATTATTTATATATTACATATTTGATACTGCCCAATAGCCAAAGCTCAGCTGTGTCACCCCACGGGCCCACCAAGTTGCAATGTGTTTTCCTGACCTGCCCCTGGCATTGTGCTACCAGCTTCCCACCCTCAGCCCATGCTGGGGAGGGGAAGGAATCTGCACCCCTAAGTAGTTTTAGGCATGCAGCTCCTTGCTTCAAATTCTGCCTACAGAATCAGCAAGTGCAAATGTCAACCCCAACATTCACCCAGCACCTCTGTCCCAGAGGTATTCTGAGCATGCACAAAGGTTTCCTATCACCCCACCCCACCCCGCCTCATTACTTTAACAGAAGCAGTTCACAAGTTGTAGCTGGAACATCCAATGGCAAAACATGCATGTCTGAGAATCAATCCACGAGAATGTGGTGGCCGAGCTATCTGGCTGCATTAGAAAAGCGGCGCAGGGCAGGAAAAGGCAATACCTGTACTGATCCCCCATGCCGTTCTGAAGCCAAGTGAGATGTCAGAAACAAAGCATTGGTCTGCCGTGTTGCTGGAATGTCCCAGTCTCCTCGACGCTCTGACACAGTCTGAACAGGCATTTGCAAGCAGGAGAGCAAGAAGACAGCAGGAAAGGCAAGGGTGAAACAGAGCAAAGCAATGCTTTCTTTAAAAAAGAACATGGTCAGTTCGTTGGGTAGGGCGGGAGGAGCAAAGCATTTTAAAAGCAGTTTGCTAAGTATTCATTTTGACAAGGTTACAGCCCCATATTTTGCACAGAAGTCAAAAGCAGTAAACACCCAAATGGGCTTCACATGGTTTAAAAAAAAATCCAGAGTAAGCCTTAGTTATCAAGTGTGTTTTTTCATTCTTCACTGATATGAACATGACAAATGGATATTCATTTAGCATTTATATAGTGCTAAACTTCACGTACATTATCAGTAATCCTTACACCAGGAGATATGAATCTGGCCCATGGGCTAAATCCTGTCTGCCTGGGTCATAATCTGGCCCTCTCCAGGTGACCATACCCCCTTTCCCCTAACCATCACCCATTTGTTCCATTCTTGGCTCTTGCTTATTTTTTCCCCGTTCTAAATGGTCAAAATGCCTCTTACAAGACAGTAAGAGCTTTAAGTTAAAATAGGCTGGTAATTTTTTTTGGAACACTGGGTTTGTGGTTAACAACCCAGAGTTAAGCCATAGTGCAGGGTTCACATGGAATGGCAACCCACGATTCAATAACAACCCATACTTTGGATCATCGTTATGTGTGAACCAGCTCAGTGAGTGCTATTAAGAGTGATCTTCCAATAACAATCCCAGCAATACAAATGAACAATGTTTTCTATGTTCCACTTTAGTCATTAAGTTTCAATAAAGTCTGGAACTGAAAGGTTATAGGTTAACAAACCTGATTTCGGTGAGGCTGTAGCGATGATCGATCCCTATGCGTATGGGCTTCTCTCGTTACAGATGGTCCAGATTCTACATGCATAGGCCCCACTGGAGTGGGCTGGAAAATAAAAACACACCACTGAATATGCAGGTGAGATCCAAACAAACCATTTGTGTTAGCTTAATAATTAGAACAGCTCATTTTAAGAGTGGGAACCAGACAATGTAGTCTGAATTTTCAAAATACTTGCTTTGAGCCATGCTGCCACCCAAGGTTTTACAGCAATGGCCTGCAGCTTCTTTAGCTCAAATGAAACATGATTCAGGTCAATACAGCAATAGACATAATTGGCATCTACATCAATGTGGTGGCAAATAACCAGATCTTCCTGCTAGATGGAGCACCCAAGAATTTGGTAGCGCGAGCACCACATTTTGATAGACTTTAAGATCTCTTTTGAGGTGCAGCTTTATATCAGGAATTTCATAGTTCCTTATCTATTTATTTATTTAGAATATTTATATACCACTCCCCATTGAAAAATTTCGGAGAGGTGTACAAGGTAAAATGAAAATAAAAACAGAATAAAACAGTTAAAACAAAATTTAAAAAGAAGCAAAACCAGAAATCCAAGGCTGCATGTTAAAGAAAGGCTTCATGGAATAAAGATGTTTTCAGGAGGTGCCGAAAGGAGTACAAGGTTGGCGCCTGCCTGACCTCCAGAGGCAGGGAATTCCACAGGAGGGGAGCCACCACGCTGAAGGCTCTTCCCCTGGTGGACTCCAATCGGAGGATGGATCTTATGTGGGACCACCAGCAGCAGACCCTCGGATGACCTCAGTGACTGGGCAGGTTGGTAAGGGAGAAGGCGCTCTCTCTTATTTGCCTTCTCAGAGATGGCATATATCTCCACAAATCTAGTAAGAAATCTCTCTTTTTTCCAGGACAAGCCTGGCAAAATAATCTAAGCTTTACAAATATATTTCCTAGAGAGCAAGCATTTTCCTCAGGAAAGCAGCGATTCTCAGGATTATAAAGAAGCACATGGGTCATAACCAGAAGTTATACAGCAAATAGGAAAAGACAATGACTGCAGAGTTCAGGATTCAACCACACAGGGGGAAAATAATTTAGAATCGGTTTCTAAACACTCTTTAACATAGCAACAGAGTCTGGATGAGTGGGATGTGACAAATAGTTTCAGTACTGAAACTATTTGAAACTTGAGTCTTGGGTTTGAGTCACAGAAGACATGGATTTTTTTTTGTCTCAGTACACACATCTGTGTTGGAATGCTTCTCAAGACTCTTGACCAACATTAAACCTGTGTAACTGAGCAACTGCCATGCCTCTGACAGTCTCTTAATATTGTCCTGGAACTTCTGAATGTTTGGAATTACAGGATCAGAAGTATGCATGATTGAACATTGATGTGTATATAATTAAGACCGGGGCTACCACTAATTGCTTGTTGTTCACATTTGGAAGAGATTTTCAACAACAGATACACAGGTGGTATTTGCACAAGCATTTCACACTGTTCTGTTTGCTGGAATTGCGATAAGAAATCTAGTTCAAATAGGATTGACACTTGTTTTGACAATCCTGTATGAACTCTCAGCAAAGAGAGGTTATAATAGGTTCTAGAATCCAGTTTTATCGATGTCAGCCATGGGGACATATTAAACAGTGGTTGCACTCGAAGTACTCTGCGCAGGGTTGAAGGGAGGGAACAGCCATGTAAAATGCAAGTGACTTTGCAGCACTTGGATGTGGATGTGTAAATGGACACACACAGTCGCAATTTGCGATTACTGACTGTGCATTTATTGAAGAGACCAAAAAGGCGGCATTCTCTCATGCCTACTATATTGAACTGGGGTTCTGATTCTGTCAGGTCCCAGTCAAACTAGATTCTTTTGATTACCAAGATGAAACAAAGCCGCTTGTGCAAAAAGATGACAGTTAATTGACAGAAAATGGATGCAGAATATAGCAAAGAAAGTTCACACTCTCTCCAGCCAATGAAGCTGTCACAGCTGGGTGTCTGCTGGAGTCCCCATAACAGACGAGAAGACGTTCGCGCAGGATGGGCAGAAATTCTCCAAGCTGTCCATGTGTACATCTCCTTGGAGCAAGACCACAGGCAAAACTAGCCTCCTTGATTTTATAGCTTTCTCTCTCACAGCTCAGAAGCTGACAGGGATGCGAAACTTATCACATCTCTTAGGAGCTGACATCAACCAGCTGAAACTGTAGATGAAAGGGTTCCTTAATTAATTATAAAGCTGCTGGCTAGGCCAAACTACACAGGTCTCTAAGTGGCTACCACAGCATATAGGAATGCTGTGAAATCCATCTTTTTTGCTCACTAACCCACTCTCTACACCTACATTCTCAATGCAAGAGCAGCGACTGCACCTGTACTGTTGTATGACCTATCTAGGGAGTCATTGGCATTCAATAAGAAAAAAAAACCCAAGAACAACATTTGGAGGCATGAATACAGGTATCTACTTTTGCAATTCGCAACAAATGTCAACCATCTTGTGTTCTCAATATATAATGAAAACATGACTTGCAACTTAAGTGGCATGTAAAAGCAGTCTTATGGAAAGAGGAACAGTCCCAAAAAGTAACTGTATGTCACTCGCCTACAACTTACAATTGGCCTGCCAACCCAGTCGTAGGCATAATCAAAGGTGAATCCTCTCTTTTCAAATAACTCTGTGAAGATCGTTCGTAGGTAATCATAGTCTGGTCTCTCAAAGAAGTCTAATCGTCTGACATAACGAAGATAAGCGGCCATCTCCTCTGTTAAAGGGAATTAGGAAGAAGGAAGATCAGATAATCTGTTCAGAAAGAAGTAGAAGCACAATACATTTCAAAATTACCTACTGGCCAGATAAATCCCCTAAATTATGAATCTACTGAAGTAGATGAGATGCTCAACAAACCTGTGCCACAGGATGGATATGCAGTCTCATAAATTCCAAGTGGTTTCCTGAAGTATATTTGAGGCCTTTGGGACATATGGAAAAGCACTTTCAGGTAGCAAAATGGACAGCTTAGGGAGGAGATAGCATTTATACTAGTGGTTCCAGAGTCCCTCAATGGAAAGGGTTTGGTGACATCAGAACAAAATGCTCATGCTGGTGTGTTTGTTTCAAGTGTGCTACCTTAACAGCTTAAGAGTGGGTTAAAACACTTTGCTATTAAAAATAGGTAGATTTCTGATCCTAAAGAAAGGTTCACAAGTCAAGTTACACTGAGAAACAAAAGAGTTGGAAACTAGTAATCATGGGTATATTTTAAGAATTATGTGAGGATTACAAGGTCCTTACTTCTACGTTCAGTCAACATGTTATGACTCATTATTAATCTGAAGGCAGTAATAAGCTAAGCTAGGTCACAAACATACATTTTGAACAAGGTCTTAATGTATGCTTTTCTGAAGTTTAAAGCCCATCTTATTTAAATCAGGCACATCTTGCTGTTCTTAAACTGTATTGAGGCACACCATCTGTGCTGAACCATGCATGATGAAGAGCAATGTGACAGCTGTCAAATATCAAAAAGGAAGGACTTCCAGTTAACTATGCTGCATATGCAAGCCTGACTAAGGGAAAAACTAGAATACTGTGGTACTTCTCTTTGTAACGCTCCTATTCCCAACATAACATGACTTCTGCAGCCACCACATAATAGGAAGCCTGTGAAACTATGGTCTCTAAAATAGAAGAATTTCAGCTTGATCACTCTTAGCACTGATTTAAGACACACTTATTCAGAGCTAACACTGTCTCTCCAAGATTAGATGAAAATGAGAAAAATGTGTACTAGGCACTATATCCCAAGACTCTGAATAATTTCACCCAGCAGTTTCATGGGAGACAAGCCAATAAACCTTGAGCTAGAGCAGAGTTGCAGAATTTCAGGCCCAGAAGCCAACTCCGACCATCCCAGGGTCCCAATCTGGCTGCGCCCTTTGACTTCATCCCCATCCGCCACAGAATGTGGCCTCCATGAGCTTCTCTGCAATGGGATTTGGCCTTTGTATTGAAATAGGTTCTGCATTCCTGGGATAGAGCAACAGTCTTTCGGCACCACCTTCTGGGACTGAGTCTTCAGGGAGGACTGGAACTACCACAAGATAGTGTTCCCCAAGGCAAGGGGTTCCAGAAGAACACCAGACAAACGAAGCATCAAAAATATATTCCCCCTATCTAATTTCTAGCACAAGTCATCCACTCAACCAGGGCAGTTTCTAAACTGGGTCAAAAACCAGATTTGCTCATTTCTCACTCATTTATTCACACCACACTTTTAGATCACAACTTCTCAAAACAAAAGAGTTCAGCTCCTTTGCAAAAATCACTCCATTATTCTGCAATACTTATTCATTTTCATTTTATAATACATATGATTAAGTTTGCAATGTTACAAAGCAGGAAAAAATGGGTTTTACTCACCTCTCATTGAAACATGTCTTTGAAATGGGTGAACGTTAAGAGGCAATACGTTTTAAACCCAATGATAACTGACTCTAAACATTTTACCTGTATTTTGCTATTTTAAACCAAGCATATAATTTGTACTGTGCACAACGATGCATAAAACATATATTTAGTACACTCATGTCAAACCTGCAGCTCCTGGCTCAGGCAGCACCCAACCTATTCATGGCAGCCTGCCAGATGATTGGAATTCCTATTCTTGTAGCACAAAACTGGCAGCAAAACCACAACATTTATAAAATAAAAGGCAGGCTGCAACATACGACAAAGTTATTGTGAACTTGACCGGCATGATTTATTTTAAACAGTGAAAGGATTTGCATTAGAAGCATTTGAAGCATAATTAGGAAACTGGCTGAAAGAAATGACTGGAACTTAAGTTATGGAAAAGCCTGTGATTTTAAAATACCACTGAAATGTACAGCCGACTCTGCTGTTTGCTGCCATACGTTGAACAACGTCTAGCATGCCAATGTGCATGTAATTATATTATTAGCTGATCTCAGAAAATGTTGCCTTATTGGGATACCAGCTCCTATTTCAAGAAAGGATCTTGCATGGTTGACATCTGCACCCAGTCTGACACTTACCTGGGAAGTTCTCACAGAGAACATCAATTGGAGTGTTCCTCTTTGTGTCCCCAATCTTCTGGTACCTCTCTTTTAGTGTATCAGCCTGTACAATGCAAAAGAGTTTTCGTTTTAATGCTTTAAAGAGTCTCTTGGGTAGCCTACAACAAACTGCACTCTCTCTGCCTCCCATCTGCAATATGGGGATAATAATGGCTGGTTGTAAACTAAAATTATATATGTAAAGCCATCTGAACTCTTAGACAGAAACGGTGGAGCTGGATCCAATGGTAGATCTCTGGACGGTCTGCAGACTATTAGCAAGGATTTCCTATTGTTAAATAGTAGCAACAACATGGTTCTCCCAGCCTGCAGTCTCCCTAAATTATACTGCTGAAATGAAAAAAATCTGGGGTAACCAGGAGTGGATTTTGTGTGGAAGGACTCCGGTCAGTTCTGATACTCAAAACAATTCCCTCGGTTCAGAATTCTTTAATTCTAAGCATTTGCTTTTACTAGAATCTCAAGGTCTACAACAGAACCTGGTGCAAAACAAAAAGTGGCTCCCACAGGCTTGAATTCTACTTAAATCTGATCTAAGCACTAAATGGAGATCGTTAGAACCATTCGGTTGTAGCCACAGTTGTATGAGCAGAAGACTGCTCATACAGTGGGATCTTCCTGCCCCCTGCCTTATCCCCACAAAACTTCTCACTCTACGCAGCAGATTTTAAGAAAGTAGGCGCTTGGAGTTATTTTGTAACATGCCATTTACTGGGGCATCCACTCTAGGAAAATTACTATTCTTATCCATGATAATTGATGAGTTTCAAGAGGTTCCACTGAACTAATGAGCAGTAACACAAGTGAACTAGGCAGGTTTAGGGGATACACGAGGTTAGAACATTGCCTATTCTCTAATCAAATCAGATCAGTTCTAATGGAGTCTAGAAATTATGTCCAGGCTTGGTAGTACAAAATTAAGCATTCCCCCATTTCCTTGGCAAATGTACAATGAACAGCTAGAGAACATGGCCTTCCTCCCTCCAAAATGCCATCCCATCCAGCACAATTAAACTATTTTTCTTCCCCCAACTCTCTAAACTCTCCATTCTTTACACCCATCCCTTCTGCTTAATTTCCAGAAAGAGACCTGCAGGGACTCAGTGTTATTCTTAATAAGCCTTTTTGTGCTGTTAGCTCTTCTCCTTAATTCTGTGGGAGGGACGGGCTGCACTGGTTTAGTGAAAAGGGACAGACACTCTGTATGTGATTAGATGCACTTTTATTTCCACTGGTTATTACAAATAATGCTTGGCTACCAAGCCTGGACATAATTTCTAGATTCCATTAGAACTTCATTTGCACTAGTGCCCAGCCCGGTAGTCATCTATTTTCAACAGGAGGGCTTAAACATCTAGGACTACAATCTTTCCCTTCCTCAAAAAAATCCACTCCAGATTTTAAAACCTTCCCTGCAGAAGCTCCCTTCTCCACAAAACGGTAGGTTTTCTTTGTTTGTTTTCCTTTCTGAGATTTAAAGTGGGATGCTAGAGAGATGCCAGCTGGGAGGAGGACAGCAAAGGCTCTGGGAAAGGAGAAGTGGTCTGCAGAGAAGCAGACAAAATGGAAGCAGAAACTAAAAGGGAGCTTTGAAAATGAAAAGGAATGCAGGGGCAGAGCAGAACTAAAAATAAGAAGTCGTAACAGAAGCCTGATTTGCAGCCACCTTTAACTGCTTACAGGAAAAATGCTGGCAGTTAAAAACAGGAAGGGCAAGACACATGACTTTGCCTGGCAGATGGCCAGAATTAAGTTCCTGGTTGCCAGAGCTACCGGCACCTGTGTTTATTGAGCGCTGGTTTGAAGTACCATAATGGATGGAGCTTAAGGAGAAACTTGCCCGCCCTCCCCGACAACTAGTTGTCACTGTCCAAAGTCGCACGTTTTCTCCAAGTTATCCGAATTAAATATTAACCTTCAGCAAAGGAGAAAGTAAAGATATCAGTCGCACAGGAAGCATCTGCTAGAGGCAAGTTTACCGAGCACACACTTTAGTAGGTACCTTAAGGCCCTGCCATGGCAAACTGCCTCGAAGGAAATACATGAACATATGTCCAAGGGCTTCCAAGTCATCTCGCCGACTTTGCTCTGAAATTCGTAAGAAAACATTGTTGCTTTATCCACTAATAGAAATGCCTATTACATTCCTTACATTACATTCCTATTACACTCCATAAAAAGCAGGAAAACATTTGTAAACATCTGGGAGCAAACAGGAGACATGTGTCAAAGAGGTCTGATTGGCCACGAATTCTTAGTTAGGTTTGTTCGGCATTTTCAAAAACACATTTCTGCTTCATATACTTTATGATGCTTGCCACTCCAAAGGTCAGTATGCACAGCAAATATCTCCAGGACATAAAGTATGAAAGGATTTCAAATCTAGGATATGAGGACTTAATCATGAGTCAGGAATAAAATACACAGCACTGTAGTAACGACAGGATTTGGAAACTTAGCCAAGTTCTCAAAGGTGGACAAAAGAATCTTTCAAGTGCCACATAACCTGTGTTGTAAAGCTTCAAGGATGTTCTCTGAAGACTCTTCTAGTGTGAGGGCAGAGGGATTAAGGGATGATTTAACAGCCCAAAGGCTGACCTCTAGAATCCACTTTCACCAAATTTCACTGCTATCAAAGCAGCTGTTCTACAGTAAAGGACAATATCTTGCGTTTGGACTACAGAAAAATGCAAAATAGAACTGAAAGAAGTTAGGGAAACTGAACAATCCAAAGAATTGGTCAAATAACAGCCATTACTGGACCAAATTAAAAGCTACTGACAAGTTAGCAGGTGTGCAAGACTACGCAGCAGTAACCACTACAGCATAGCGCCCCCACCATGTCCCAACATTTACTTCCAGGCTCATTAAAGCTGCTGTGAATCTATTGCTCTGTCTGTTACCATCTAGCTCTAAAATTAATTGCGACGTGGACTTGCAATTCCAGTCATTCAACTGCCTCATTTTTTACATCTGAAAATTCTTTAAATAGTATAAATAGTGCAGAAAAGAACCAATGCTCTTCCGAGTGACATCAAATTAAACTGAGCAAACCTTTGCCAAGATGTGTGTTGATGGACATGTATCTTGCTGTTCCAGTTAGACTTTTGTGTTCCCTGTAAGGTATATGCTTTTGCGTTTCAGGATCGATGTACTCCTTGGCCAATCCAAAGTCTATTATGTGAATGACGTGTTCTTTCTTATTTCCTTGCCAGCCAATAAGGAAATTTTCTGGCTTGACATCTCTATAAATGAGATTCTTTGAATGCACAAATTCCATTCGTGTGATCTACAAGAGGACAGAACAAGAAGATATTCAAATGCCTTTCGTTACATCTGGTGCCCTCCAGACGTTTGCTCTACAATTACCATAATCCTTGACCATTCATCATGCTGGCTGGGGCTGATGGGAGTTGCAGTCCAAAACATCTGGAGGGCACCTGTATTAAAGCCACTAGCCTATCATACCCAAAAGTGTTGGAGTAAGGGACATGGTTCACCTCATCTACTGGGGAAATATAAACCATGGGAGACCATCCTCCTGAGTTTTTTAAAGGACGGGACTCAACTGCCACAGATCTCCAGGATATTGCAGCGAATCCTGGGACGAGTTCTAGATTAGACTCCTGGTTCAGGACAAGCTCTTGCCACACCTGTTAGGCTTCACTGTTGCCCCCTCATTAACTGAGTGCAGCCTAACACACACATTCCCCTGCAAAGGATGAACAGCCAGCCACCTTCAAGGAACCTTGTCCACTATTAAACTTCTCATGGAGAACTCCCCTTGTAATGCTTTCAAGAAACCTCAGAGTTTCCCTGTAAACAGCTTGAAACCCAGTGCTCTAATCCATGCTCTGCCTTCCATTATTACTGGACTCAAAGAACTAAAAACCACCCAGTGTAACTTAGCCTGAACTCCCATGCATTTACCTCAATTTACTTGTGAGGAAACTGGCCAACTTGACAGAGCACAAATTCCATTTGGGGAATCAAAGCTTTCAAATCAGTCAGCCCTAAATTTCCTTGTCTGCTACCCAATTCAGTTCAAACAACATGTTCATCAACGCAGTGTGAAAACTCCACTCAACGGATGAGTTTTTAGGGGGTCCTCCCCACACAACATGGTCTAACTCCACCGTTGTGTGACTGTGGGCTACCATGGAGTTGAGTAAAATTCATCGCAATGTTTGATTGACAGTTCCTCCACCCTCTCGCCTCGCCCAGTCCTCCCGATGGTATCCCATCAGCCACTGCTGCAAAAAACCAATCCTGGCAGCTCTCCTAGAGTGGCACTCTCTCCTTTCGCCGCTCTTGCCAGGGAAATCTGTAGCCAGTGGAAAAAGTCAACTCAATGGAAAACTCCATGGAGCCTGCCACACAACATGCAACACAACAGTTGTGCAGAAACTCTCCTCTGCACAGCATGGAAACCTCCGCCATGGGGTGGGGTGGAGTTTTCCCACCAGACAACACATTTCTCAACGGTGGAGTTCTAAAACCATCGGTGAGAAACGTGTTGTCTGAACTGAGCCAATATGCCTGTTGCAATAATGTTTTAAAACTTTGTACTTTTAAACTATTTGATAATGGAACACAGAGTGTGCATGTGTGTGGGTGTGGGTGTTTAAACAAATCAAAAAGCACATGCATTTTTGGAAATTGTGAAGATAAATCAAACAAGATGAAACCCTTCCTTTACTCACCAGCTGGATTGCTATCATCAAGACAGTCTTCAGAGTGAATGTTCTATCACAGAGGTCAAACAAGTCCTCCAAACTTGGACCAAGGAGTTCAAGTACCATGGCATTATACTTTCCGCATGGCCCATAGCAATACACTTGGGGGAAGCCTTCAACTGAAAGTATACCAAAGGAGAAAAATTAATCCATCATAACGACTGCAGTACCGTCACTATCGTTATATGGAAATTTCCAAGAGCCAGTCAAATTGGTAGATAGGTTTGAGAACCATTTTAGTGACTAATCTTTCTCCCCATGATATCACCACTGGTAACCCTTGCATTTCATGTGTGGTTTGTTTCTTTATTGGATAGAGGATGACCTTAGAATTGTGAGTTAAGAAAATAAAGACTAATACAGCAATTCTGGCCAATACTTGTAGTCCAAAAACTAACAGAATTAACAGCTCATCATTACACTTTATGGCTGGAATCAAAAGAGCTAGGAATGCTACTGATGAGCTTTCAAATATATGCTTGTGTCAACTACAAGCTCTAATACGTTGCTTTATTACCACAATCTATTCTCATTCCTAGGAGAGACATTCCTTACCTGTACAGCCAATGTGTTTATAAAACCTATACTCTAAATGCAGCTGTGGGGCACGGGATTTTAATGGCTCCTATAAAAAAAGAGAATGAAGAGACAATCAAATTAAACTGAGCTTCATGGCAGACTCTGCATTTTTCAAACTTTTAACAACAGCTTAGTACCAGCAATAAGCTTAATTAGATATGAAAATATGCTACCAAATCCCTGGCCCTCTCTCTCCAAAGTAAAATGATCAGGCCTCGGTTCATAAGAGGACATCCGTTGCAGAGTTAAGACACTGAAAGTAAACATCCCAGCTACCCTGTCATATTGTCAGATAAGAATGTGTAATTAATATTAAACATCTGATCAAATAATTTAACCTGGGACGTAAGTCTGACTTAATATATGATATCTGGTAAGTTAGAGGAAATAGCGGTCATTCACCAAAACAACATTAGGGGCAAAAAACCTATGCATGTTTACGCAGAAAAATGGCTGGCTGGGAGTTGTTATGACTTCTTTCTGTCTAAACACGTGAAGGATTACACCCTAAATCTTTTGGCATGTTAATATCACGACAGCTTTCCAAAATTGTCTTTATGGAAGCATATCATTAATAGGTTTATAGCAGGACCACATTCTGCCAGGATTTGGTAAGTACACTTTGCATGGATGTCCAGGATAATACAGTCTAGAACAGAGACAAAGTCCTATTTTGTCTAACATTCAGAATTTCAAAGATGTTTTAAAACTGAAGGCCTACTCACCAGTTTGATTGCTACATATTCATTTGTGTAAAGATTTTTGCCTATAAAAGAAACAAAGATGCTTCCGGAATTACAAATGTTTGAATATAATTTTGAATACAGAATTCCCCATTCTCGAGTTACAGAATTTTGCAATTCTGGCACAAATTTTAAAAATGGATCATTGCTGTCTCCCTAATCTTGATTATTCCATGAAATCTGAGTCTAGTTAACAGCAGGCTTAATTCTGATGATTCTTACCAAGCTGGGGTAAAAACAGCAACCCACAAACAATCAGGTTCAGACATCACAGTTCAGACATCGCAGTCTGACGCAGCATTTTTAGGGGTTTTCTGGAAATCAGAAGTTGCTTGTAAATTAACCCACAAATTGCTGTCTAACTCTGCCATTACATCACCAGAGCTACATTTTTTTCTGGCTGAATTACATTTTTTACACAGTATTAAGAAGCTACATTCTAGATTCAGTTGCAATCATCATAATTTATGTAGCATTTTAATGACTGAGTACTTTACTGCCTTTATTCTATTTGCTCTCACAACAGCCCAGTGAGGTAGGTCACCATTATCCCCATTTTACAAAAGGCGAAGGAAGGCTATCAGGTATCTGTTTACCCAAGAACACACAATTAGGTCATGGCAAAGGTGAGATATAAACACAGATCTCCAACATCTACATCCAGATCCCTATGCTAATTCAGTAGTGTTGAAACACAGCATGGCCATTATAGATGATCATCCGCAGACTTAAAAACTCAGAAGATCTAAAATTCCCTGAAGTTGCCAGGAATTAGAATGCAACGCCTCTTTACAGCTCTTCAGATAAAGTCCTTAAAACATAACCCACCCTCCCTCCATTGCAAGACTTTAAATTGCGTGGTAAAGAAATGTTTACCAAGTAAATAGAAGTACACCTAAGAAATTTTATTAAGTTAAGTAGACTGAATTCTAAATCAATAAATTGGTTTAAATCTGCACAAAACTGCGTAAGAACACAGCATATAGAGACAAGTACGTTGTAGCAGGGGCCATATTAGACAGGGCGTTTCCTCACACAGAAGGGGAAATGCCGTTCCTATGCTGGCACCTGCTATCTGCAGTTTTTATACATATCTATCTATCTATAGATAGATAGATAGATATAGATATTAAAAAAGCGCATTGTCTAGTTAATTGCAGCATCTTTTTAGATGATCGAAAGGTTTTTAATCCATTGATCAAGACCGTGCAAGCCTAATGACAAGTCAAGGAAACTGCAATGCTCTTACCTAGCCTGAGCTCTCCGAAATTTCCACAGCCTATCTTCTTGCCAACTCTGAAATTGGGCCCAACCATAAGAACACCAGATGCTGAAGTGGAACTTGATGCTTGGGAACTTCTTCCTGGATTTCCCTTTCCTGTTCGCCTTTCATCTTTCTCTCTAGTAAGATGGTCCATGATCTTAAAATAAAATATCTGCCAGTAAGCAGGATTTGGACTTTGCACTTATTCTTGTAGAGAAATATATATCCAGAAGAAACATTGGGTCAAACTATAAAATCGTTTGGAGATCTTTTGGCATCATATCCAAGTTGTTCAGGTAGTACCACCGAACATCTGATGGGCGACTCCAGAGTCCTCCACGAGGTAGAGGGAAATCTTATACAACCTAAAAGAGAGAAAAAAGGGCAACTGAAAGACCAAAATCCTATTTATAAAAGAACAAGCTGCTCACTAAAATAGAACTCAACGATATCTATTTTGGAGTGAGTATTTTCAACCGGTTGATCAGTTCCAGTGTAACCCTTTGTTGCTTCATATTGCAGAAAACAAAACCTTGAACAGAAGGACATTTCCACCTTCCACTCCCAGGCCAGCCATCAACAATGGCTATTTTCTCCAATTTCTACAGTCACTCAATTTTCAACTAAAGATACTTGAGAGCCCTTCTAGAAATGACACCATAAGCATTTTAGTTGGTCTATGGTCTATGGACAAGTGCCTTGACTTTAGATCTGTTGACAATGAATTGGATATGGCTGCACATTGATGATGGCCTTAATGAAGAATGTTTATGAGTCTGGGTGTGCAGTGCAACGGGAGACACAGAAGAGGTTTGATAGCAGTAACTATCATGCACATAAGTGGTATGAATACATTGTACAAATCACATCCTGAAACAACTCACTTCCCCAACCTGGTGCCCTACAGATTTTTTGGACTACAACTCCCAGAATTCCAGATCATTGGCCGTGATGCCTGGGGTTGATGGGAGTTGGAAGTCCACAACATCTGCAGGGCAGCATGTTAAGGAAAGCTGTCCTAAAACATGTCAATTAATGCTTTGGTAAAGTTAGAAGCTGGCAGTTTAAAGATTAGGTTTGCTCAAATGCAGGCCTGTACATTTATTTATTTATTGGTATTACCAGCTACTGAAAAAACAACAGTAGAGAGTGACTGACAGAAAGGGGGCAAGTTTGAAATCACCCCACCCCTGAGCAACACGGGTTTTCCCACACGACCCTATCTCCACCAATGTTCTAAGGCCCTTCTTGTTGAACCCCCACCTGTGAGGTTTGGTAGGTAGCTCCTGAAGAAAAGGGTCTTGTCTTTGGTGACACCAAAATTATAGAACTCTTCCCCTAGTGGTGTAGTGGCTAGACTGTTGGGCTGGGAGTCGGGAGATCCGGGTTCTAGTCCCCACTCGGCCATGGAAGCTCACCGGGTGACTATGGGCCAGTCGCAGACTCCCAGCCCAACCTACCTCACAGGGTTGTTGTTGTGAGGAGGAGGATTATGTACATCATTTTGGGTTACGTAAGAAGGAAGAAAAGCAGGATATAAATATAATGAATAAATAATAAGTGGAGGGCAGTGTCATGTATATGTTAAGTATATGAAAAGAAATACTTGCTTAGTCATTAAAATTGTGTGTGTATGGCTATCTCAGGGTTAAACAGAGAAAGTATCTGTGGGCAATTACCTTGAGATAGAGGCTGTTCTGGGAACCTTGCCAAGATTCTAAGTTAGCCTCATCACAGCTGTATGTAATGTAGATAAGAATTGTGTAGATCTGTATATAGTTTCTCACTTGTGTAAAATGGAACTGATCACTGATCACTGATCACTGCTCTATAATCACTGCTCTCTGTGTATGCCTCAGTGTGCTGATCTGAACTGATCTGATTTGGACTGCACAGAAGCCTGAAGGAAATAAACCAGCTCTGCTGTGTAAGACCTGCGTGATGTGTGTTTGTTTCTGAGCACAAACAGAGTTCCAGAGAGAGAAAAGTTCTGGCACAATAACCCAACAAAGGTTATGGGCCCAGTCAAGTCCAGTCTAGCCTAGACCAGCCTACGCCAGGCAGAAGAACCAGAACTTGATGGGAACGGTGCAGTATCAGAACCAGGAGTCTGCTAAAACAGAAGACTGTTGATGGAGGAAGACATCAAGCTAAAGCCAGTGCTGCAAAGTGAGGAAGAATCTCAGTCGGCTGACTCTGAGGAGGACTCTGAGCAGGAGGACGGTGAGATACAAATTCCTAAAGCAGAGAAAATGGCAGGAGCTAATATGTCTGGTTTGCATCAATTGTTAGAAAAGCTGAATGACTCTAACTATGCATTATGGTCTTACAAAATGCAAATGTATCTGATTCAGGCTGAACTGTGGTATGTAGTCACAGAGGATCCACCAGATAGAGCAGATCCACAGAATGCTAAATGGTTTAAGGACGATGCAAAAGCAATGGCAGTTATTGCATTAGCTGTGGAAGACTCTCAAATTTCCTTCATTCAGTTTTTGAATACATCAAAAGAATGCTGGAATGCGCTACAAGCTGTATATCAAAGAGAAACAGCGGGCAGTAAAGTAATTCTAACCCGGAAACTGTATGGAATGAAGCTGAAACCAGGGGAGTCTGTGTCAAACCATTTGAAAAGCATGAGAGAAATCTTCAATCAACTCAGGGCACGAGGGATGGAGTTTACAACTATACACCAAGTCTATGTGATTTTGTCAAGTCTTGATTCATCGTATGACGCGGTTGTCACCATGATGGAAAGTCAAGAGGAGAAAAATTTAACCCTCGAGTATGTAGCTGGAAAACTACTGGAAACCTATGAAAGAAGACAAGCTTCAAAACAACAGAGCCTTAAACTTCCTGTGGCTGAATTTCAACAAAGCCATAAATCTTCTGATGTGGTGGCTGCATTAAAGGCAAGGAAATGCTTTAACTGTGGTTCCACAGGACACTTAAGGCGGGATTGCAACAACAAGAAGAAAAAGCAGTCAACAGCAAAGTGGAGAGAAGAAAACAACATGAATGAAGCTGAATCAACAAAGAAGTGTCTTCTAGCAAGAGTCAAAGAGACAATGAATCCTTGGTTTTTGGACTCTGGGGCTTCAATAAGTATGGCAAAAGACAAACTTTCATTTGTAACCTTGGAAACTTCTACTTCAGAGCAAAAGTGTGTTACCCTTGCAAATGGAACAAAAATCCAGATTTGTGGTGTGGGTAATGTATATTTTGATTGTCTGGGAGTTGAACTACAAAGTGTTTTATATGTACCAGAATTAGAAACAAACCTTCTAAGTGTGTTTCAGTTAACAGAAATGGGGTATGAGGTTTGTTTTACTGAAGAAAATTGTACTATAAAACAGGGAAACAAGGTGTGTGTGCAGGGAATAATGAAAGAATCTTTGTATGTGATTAATACTTGTACAGAAAATGAAGTTGTAGCCAGCAAAGTCACAACAAAAACAATAGCCAATTGCAAACCACACCAAGAGTGCATCCATTTAACTCATAAAAGGTTTGGTCATGCTAACTATAAAACAATTTCTAAGATTCCAGAATTGTGTGAAGGGGTGAAAATCAAACCATGTTCTAACTATGTAGAATGTAATGTATGCAGTGAAACCAAGTGTCATAAGTCAAACATTCCAAAACATAGTGAGAGAACAACAAAAAGAATTTTTGAATTAATACATGCAGATCTTGCAGGTCCTTTTGAGACAAGTCAAGGAGGAAACAGATTTTTCTTGTCTATTGTTGATGATTACAGTAGATTTGGATTTGTGTATGTGTTAAAACAGAAGAGTGAAACTTTTGGAAAGTTTAAAGCCTTTGTTAAGTGGAGTAAAAATAGATTTAAAGAACCTATAGCTAATCTAAGAACGGACCGGGGAGGTGAATTTCTTAGCAACCAATTTAAAAAATTCCTCAGTGATGAGGGTATACAACATGACCTTACTGCTCCATATTCACCATTTCAAAATGGAGTTGCAGAAAGGAAAAACAGAACCTTGCAGAACATGTTAAGAGCTCTATTGAGAGAGTCAGGATTGTCTAACCTGTTCTGGGCAGAAGCTTTGTCCACCTCAAATTATTTGTTAAACAGGCTTTACCACTCTGTACATGAAAAAACCCCATATGAAATGTTTTACAACAGAAAACCTAGAGTGTCACATATAAGGGTTTTTGGAAGTAAATGTTTTGCTCATATTCAGAAAGAAAACAGACCAGAAAAGCTAGCTCAAAGAGGTTTGGAATGTAAACTGTTGGGATATGATACACAAACAAAAGGCTATCGTTTGTGGTCTCCATATCACAAAAGTGTAATTGTGAGCAGAGATGTAGTTTTTCATGAACAAATGCAGGAAACAAAACAGTATGTAAGTTTGCCTGTAGAACAGAAAGCTGTAGAAACAGAAGAAATTCCTGAACAATCTCAGCAAGAGAGGGAGGGGGAAGAAACTGTAAAGGAGGAAACTGTGCCTGTAACTATGCCAAAGCGACCAGAAAGGGAACGCAAAGCTCCAATTCGTTATTCAGATGAATACCAAAGCAAACAGGTTTCTCATAGAGCTTTACTAATAGCCTATGAACCTACTTCATTTGAGGAAATTCAGGAAATGGAACCTACAGAAGCTCAGGGCTGGCATGAAGCAATGTCAGAGGAAATCAGAGCAATGGAAAAAAATGAAACGTGGGAGCTAGTACCTTTACCTGAAGGTCATAAAGCCATTACCTGTAAATGAGTATTCAAAGTAAAACAAAATGAGAAAGGACAGGTGGAACGTTACAAGAAAACAAAATTGTGTAGCAACCTCTAGTGCAGAAGCAGAATATATCAGCTTATCTCTGGCTTGTAATGAGATTGAGTGGTGTAAACAATTATTTGCTGATCTAAGGTTGGAAATTGAGACACCAGTAACCATATTTGAGGATAATCAGGCATGTATTAGTATGGCTACATCTGAAAAGTGTAAACTAAGAACTAAACATGTGGATGTTCATTATTCTCATGTGAAAGATATAATTCAGAAGGGCTGGATTAAGCTTGAATATTGTCCATCTGAAATGATGTTGGCTGATTTATTCACAAAACCAGTATCAATGGTAAAACACAAAGAGATGATTTTAAAGCTGGGTCTCAGATTGTAACACAATTTAAACAACATGCGCAAGAGGAGGACTGTTAAGTATATGAAAAGAAATACTTGCTTAGTCATTAAAATTGTGTGTGTATGGCTATCTCAGGGTTAAACAGAGAAAGTATCTGTGGGCAATTACCTTGAGATAGAGGCTGTTCTGGGAACCTTGCCAAGATTCTAAGTTAGCCTCATCACAGCTGTATGTAATGTAGATAAGAATTGTGTAGATCTGTATATAGTTTCTCACTTGTGTAAAATGGAACTGATCACTGATCACTGATCACTGCTCTATAATCACTGCTCTCTGTGTATGCCTCAGTGTGCTGATCTGAACTGATCTGATTTGGACTGCACAGAAGCCTGAAGGAAATAAACCAGCTCTGCTGTGTAAGACCTGCGTGATGTGTGTTTGTTTCTGAGCACAAACAGAGTTCCAGAGAGAGAAAAGTTCTGGCACAATAACCCAACAGTATAGCCCTACTGCTCCTGTATTGGGAGAAGGTGAGGCAGGTAATCAATCAGAAACAGATTCAGACAAGAAGGCACCGAGCCAGACACCAGGCAGTTAGAGCCAGTGGGGGAAGAGGTTCACACGGGAGGCTCCAGCTGGTTATCTGCCCCCTCCAGAGTCTATCTCTTCAACGCCAAATTCTATGCTTTCAGGGGACAGGGAGTCAACTTCTGGGGTGAGCATTCAGAAACCTTACTGGATGCTAAGAATCGCCGGAAACTAAAACGTCCAGCGAGGTTAGCAGCAAAGAGACAGTCGGACAGACTGCATGAGAAATTGTCCACGCATCAACCACCTTGAAGTTATGAACATTTGAAAAGCCTTTTCTTTGAACGGACAATTGTCTTACTTAGTTTGCATAGTTTTTGCCTAAGGGGGAGTTTCACAGAAAGTGCCTAGTTTGTGTTACAGAAGTGTTTATTGCTTGCAATAAAGCTTTGTAAATTGCCTAGCACTTTACCTCATGCGTCTCCCAGAGAAAGCTGGAGCAGCTACAGGACAGGACAGGCAGCACTTGAGGTGATTATCTTTCATTGGCCTCAGCCCTTGCAGCGAAGAACACTGGTCTATTCTAGGCCAGCATTCTGTTCACACAGTGGCCAACCAATTGCCAGTAAGAAGTACATGAGTACCACAGCACCATTCTGCTCAAGTTCCCCAACAACTGGTAACAGAGGCATATTGGCATTCTACCTGTGAATATGTGTGTGAACACAATGTTCAAAGAATCTTACTCCCAGGTAAATGGCTATAGGATTACAGAGCTACCTGTTGTTTTGGGTCAGGGTTTGTATAAGCAAATCAAACCCTCTGATTCTTGGAAGCACCACAGATTCAAAATATATGACCCACTACCACCAGCTCTGGAGTCAGTGAGATACTTACATGTATTCTCTACAAATCTAAAAAATACTTTATATCCATGTACCTTTACATGTCTGCAGCCCCATACAGAGTTCTCTGCACCACTGTTGCCTAGCATTTAAGAATTAAAATCTACTTGTTACCATGCACTTGCTTTGAGGGAGACATAAAACGAAAAGGTGAAAATTGATTTATAAGATTTGCTGAACAGACTGAGATACTGTTAGCTCCTGAGTGACTAATAGAACTTGCACTCCAAAACCAATATACACATTGGTCGAACAAACATGAGAGTTTGTTGATATAATTTGAACATACTATAGGTATCAGACCTCACTGACATTCTGAAGCTTACTTCACATGAGTTCATGCATAAGAACAAAAAATGAGATCAGAAATCACAAGTATTTTCACTTGCAAGAGCTGTGATAACACTGAATTATCTATTACTATGAACTTAGGAAGAATTCATTGTTTTGTTTCCTTGCTGCAAACGCAAGACTGCCTGCTTCTATATTATGATATTCCCTAGTTCTACCCATGTATGAAAGAAAATCCATTTATGCTGTATGGCAGTACACACAATTTGATTCAAATTACTCAGACTGCATTAACTTCTACTTATGTTGGAAGCAGAATGTATTCCCACACTCAAAACATGTGCTTCTCTACTCATCGTTGCATGTCCCCTCCTCAGCAATACGTTCCTGAACCTTTATTAGCAAGTCTTTATGATAAAAATAAGATATGACCTAGTGTCTATCCACCAGACAAATTTTACAATATAGGAACAGTTCTGCTCAAAGGAACAATGGTGCTTTTACCTGTAACCTGTCTCAAACAATAGCCAGATGCTTCTAAGGTGTTAACAAAACCAGGTATTAATACAGAATTCTGTTATTTGTTATTTTAAAAAAATATTTCTAGATCACCTTTCAGGGCAGCAGCTTACAGTACAATTAATATACCGTATTTCTTTGATTCTAAGACACACTTTTTCCCCATCTCTAAAAATGGGGTGCGTCTTAGAATCACGGGTACGATTATTATTCTTAGAATCAAAGTTTTTTCTGTTGGTGGTACTGAAATTAGTGTGCGTCTTACAATTGAAGAAATATGGTAATAAATCCTAACCTTCTATTCCCAACCTTCTCCAGTTTGAGAACACTAGAAACAGTAAGATATATTCCCAAAGCTGCTGAACATCTGATTTAGTCCAGTCCTCTCTTTAACTTACTTACAAGATGGGCCATTTCTACCTCCATCCACAGATGGATCTTTTCCTTTTAACCCAGCTGTGTGCCAGATTCACTATAGGGTAAACTACCTTATATGACCGAATGTTGTCAGATATCAAGTCTAGTTCAGTCTTGTTTGCTCTGACCGCAGTTCTTCTTCAACCCTGCTACACAAAATCTTTTAACTGAAAATTTAACCTGAGTCCTTATCCATGACAAAGCACGTAGGCTATGACCCTTCCATTGTTCCCTATTTAGGACTTTTTTTTACCCTGAACTTAAAAATGTTTTTGTGCTGCTTCATACGGCAGGCATCCCATGCTCCTAATCATTTTTCTTGTAAGTATTCTAGTTTATTTTATCTCCATTCAGGTTCAACCACCACAATTACACATAACTCTCTTGATGTCGTGTTTCTCAAAACCTCCTGCCTTCTTGGGAGACAATAATGAGGCCTGCTAAGTAATCGACAAAGCTTTATTTAAGCAATAAACATCTCTTCCCATATGAAGAGAGCCTAATCTCTAGGAACTTTCCCCTGGGCAAAACTATGCAAACTAAGCGAGACAACTGTCCTTTCAAGGAGAATGGAAAGCCTTTTCCCAAGACACCTTAACTCAAGAGAGGCTAGTTGTGCTGCAGCTTCCGATGGGATGCCAGCCGGGCTGACTTTCTTTCACCTTCCTTTAGCCCCGCCCGTTTTAGTCTGTGGCGTACTCTAAGATCGGCTAACCTCTCCATGCTCTCCCCCTTGGAAGAATATTGGCTTCCCACTGACTGTGTATTGTTTGCCCTTGAGGAGATAAGCTCTGGAAAGGGTTCACTCCCAGCAGGTGAAGAGCCCGTGAGAGCTTTCTCCCCCACTGGTACAGGCTGGCCTGTTTCTGGTGCCGACTCCTCTACTTCAGAGTCTGATTCTGATTGATCACCTGAAACATCTTCTTCCAACCCAGGGGGAGCAGGGCTAGACATGACACCTGAGTACTATCATCATGGATGAGCACTGCTAGATCTATCCTCCACAAATGCATTTAACCCTTTATTTTTTGAGATATTTAGAACTTACTGGCCACCACATTTTGTAGCACTGCATTCTATAATTTACTGAATCTAGACAGATTAAAAACATGTCTTATTCAGGCAGCAGCTTGATGTTCCATCTTTAATACTGGGTATATTTGTCATTGTTTGAATAAAATGAAGGCATGTATACTTTAACTTTAATAAATAAACTACAATTATGTGCTAAGATATATAATGCATTATACATTCTTAAAGTAATACAGTTTACTACTGATAAGAAAATAAGTACAGCATATATTTCAATTCCTTCCCAAATTTCCATTATTTCAAAGAACAAAACAGAAATACAACACAACAGGGATATACACATGGCTTTTCCCCATGGCTTCAAAATATCTGGACATTTTACATCTTTAGAGACATGGCTGAGGGGGCTGCACATTTGCTAGGATAAGCTTTAATACGTATTTATCCCAGCCATTTTTGGTACACAACAGCAGGATATATGCCACTGCACATGAGAATCTCCACATGCTCACCCACCTAAGAGATTGCTGTTGTGGGGCAAGGTGGCGGTGAAGGTGATGATAGAAGTCCAGTTAACTTTAGGGGCCCTCCCCAAGTTCAGAAACTGTGAGACAAAATTAGCTTAAATATTGGTTAAACTTAAATCAAGCTCACCAATCCGTTGTCATTTTACTGTCTAGCTCATAGGTGGATGTTGCAACATATGAAGTAAAGGGTGGCTTTATGATCTCATTTGAAAGTAGAGCCACTGCCAGTCAGAACACACAATACTGGGCTACTTAGACAAATTGTCTG
Organism: Elgaria multicarinata webbii; assembly: GCF_023053635.1. Taxonomy (NCBI): domain Eukaryota; kingdom Metazoa; phylum Chordata; class Lepidosauria; order Squamata; family Anguidae; genus Elgaria; species Elgaria multicarinata. Next base: position 12,015,438 of record NC_086186.1, read on the forward strand.
ACCTGGCATTAGGCATCTCCCCATGTTCATATGAACACGTGTACCAGGGCAGCAAATAACAAAAAGCCCATGTAGAAGACACAAGAGGTGAAAAAAGGTCCAAGAAAGTGTATCCAAGAGTTTGCTTCATTTTTAACTAGAGAAAAAGTTAACACCAGAAGAGGTATTATAGAAATGTAGAAATATCTACTACTACTCTCTTGGACTATGACTTATTGTTAACCTAATTATTTGGTCATACCTGGCTCAGAAAGGATAGGTACAAGACCATTTTGCTGTTTATCCCAAAGAAAAATCTTTATGTTCCTAAGCTACATGTCTTGAGTAAAACCTTAGGTTGAAAGGCTGTCATCCTAGAATGTGAGAGACTCATAGAACTTAGATGGCTGTGACAACATAATGAGTTCAAGTGAGTACAACCACAACTATTTGAACAATACACTCATTTCTGATTTTATCAAGTTACAAATTATAAGTAGTAGAGGACAAGTCTTGTGGATTATTCTTAGAGGAATAATAAAAATGTATCGAGAACTTTAAAAACTAGGTGCTGTACAGAACAACACAGCTTCTGTTCAACAATCTAACATAAACACAAGCTATTCCATTTCCTTGAATCCTCCTATACTGGAATAGAGTCCTGGGAAGGAAAGATTATCCCAGACATTGTGTGTCTGATTGCATAGCCGAACAGCCACCAAATAATTCCTGTTTCTGGATTGTGGAAACAGAGTTCTTTCTGCTCATGTTTAAGCTACCTAACAGAACAAACAGAAAGGAAAACTACATTAATCACTTTCAGCCTGGCAAGTCAGAGTATTGCCATTGGACATTCTTCTTAGAATCAAACGAAACAGTTTAATCATTTCGGCTGCGTTCAGACATCACTTTAAGCCATGATAGGTAAAAAAGCTACTCACAGTAGCTTATTTTGTTATCCCCCACACAAACAGACAAATAAGCTACTGTGCGTAGTTTATTAACTTACTGTGTATAATCTGAGTCATGTTTCACCCATTGACAACATCACAGCAGTCTGTTTTAACTTTCCACATTATCCCAATGAGAGCAGAGATGTGTGGAGTAAAGGGGCTTAATTCAGTGTTTCTAGCATTACCGACAAGGTGGTGATGGCTCTTAAAGCACTAGATGTTTGCAGGATCGGGACAACATTTCATACACAGTCTCCCCGAGTCTGGGTTGTTCGTTTCCCTCTTCCTTCGCCTGTTCACTCCCTATACCACAAATGTATTTGCGGTGAAAGAATACTGGTATGTACAGTGGCTGGGTTTGCCAGCTATTCCGCCTATTCCTATCCATATAGCCCATGGATAACCCATAGCTCTGGATTCAAATAATGACAACCCATCATTTTAACAACACAGAGTTCACAACCCAACAACAAACCATAGGTTCTCCTTCTGGGTTGATCATTGTTAACAACCCATGGTTTGTTATTGCAGCTGGGTTTGTATATCATGACAACCCAGAACGGAACATTGGTACTTACCGAGAAGGTTCCTTCTGGGTTGGTGTGCGGAAGGCATCCCACAATGGGTTAACTCCCCCTATCGCCCAGGAAAAGCAGCGACTCACATGACTGAGTTTTAAGCCCTCTATTGGTCTGAAGCTCCTCCTAGCCAGTTCCGTCCATGGCGAAAGCTCAGAAATTGAGAAAGGAAGCATCTCTTTGTATCATAGGTAAGGAAGAACCACAGAGGAACAGATAACTTATTAGTAAGTACTTAGAAATCAATCTGAGAGTACAAACTTTGAGGATCCTTAGGAAAAGGTCTGGCCGGCTAAATGCAGAGACAAGTGGCCTGATAGACTCGGTGGCGTTTCAGGGTGTGGTTGGGATGCCTTCCGCACACCAACCCAGAAGGAACCTTCTCGGTAAGTACCAATGTTCCGTTCTCCAGGTTGGTGTGAGGAAGGCATCCCACAATGGGATATGCAAAAGCTAAAACCCCTTATCTGGGTGGGAAAATCTTAAGCCGAGTCTATTGTAGTCCTACAACCTGCTGGAGGACTCTCCTGCCAAAGGAGGCATCCGCTGAGGCATATGTGTCTATTTTGTAATGTCTTATGAAGGAATTAGGACTTGTCCAGGTGGCCGCCTTGCAGATTTCTGCCAGAGGGGCATTAGTACTTAAAGCGGCTGATGTGGCTGCTGCTCTAGTGGAGTGAGCTGTGACTCCTAATGGCTTGGGGAGGCATGAGGCCTCATAGGCCAAAAAAAAATACATGCTTTTAACCACCTAGCTAGGGTAGATCTGGTAACCTTCTTGCCCATAGCCACAGGGTGAAAGGAAACAAACAAGTGAATCAGATTTTCGAAAGGACTCTGTCCTTTTTAAGTAAACTTTAATGGCTCTGCGGACATCCAGCTTGTGCCAGGCCTTCTCCTGTGGATGAGAAGGGTTAGGACAGAAAGATGGCAGAATAAGCTCCTGTGACCTATGGAATAGCGTGTTGACCTTAGGGATAAAGGTCGGGTCTGTTCGAAGGACGACAGAATCCTTATGGAAGGTGATAAGGCCTTTTCTGATTGAGATGGCAGATAACTCTGAGATTCTGCGAGCAGATGTTATGGCCACAAGGAAAAGAACTTTTTGTGACAAAATGTGTAGTGGAATAGAGGCAATTGGTTCAAAGGGAGGTTTAGTCAATGCAGAAAGTAAAACATGTAGGCTCCAGGAAGGAAACCTATGGACAATGGGAGGACTCTTGAGTGCTGCTCCACGGAGGAATCTTTTGACGTGAGGGTGTGAACTTAGTGGCTGCCTACCAGGCCTGGAAAGGACTGATGACAGGGCTGACGTTTGCCTGCGCAGGGTACCCGGTTTTAAACCCATCTGAAGGCCTTGTTGGAGAAAGGCTAGGAGTTCCTTGACACCTGTTGCCCGTGGAATAAGCTTCTCCCTTTCACTCCACCTGCAGAAGGACTTCCAGGTTGTTTCGTAAATTCTGGTGGTGGAGTCCTTGCGGGATGCCAGCAGGGTGGATATGACATCCTCAGAATAACCCAGAGTTAAGTAGATGGACCTCTCAGCAGCCAGGCGGCTAGTTTGAGCCAGTTTGGATCTGGGTGCAGTACTGGTCCCTGAGACAAGAGATCTGAGATCTGGGGCAGGAACCATGGACCTTGCACTGCTAGGGCTAGAATCTCGGAGAACCAGGGGCGTCGGGGCCAGAAGGGGGCTACTAGGACTACAGTGGCTTGTTCCTTTCTGATTTTTTGTAGAACTCTGGCTAGGAGGGGGATTGGAGGGAATGCGTAGAGCCTCTCTTTCGGCCAGTTGATATATAGTGCATCTATCCCTTCGGCTCCGTAAGACTGGAATCTGGAGAGAAATCTTGGCAGCTTGTGGTTGTGCCTGGATGCAAACAGGTCCAGCGTTAGTGGGCCGAAATGGTGTATGATTCTCTGGAAGACTGCTGGATGTAGGCTCCATTCCCCTGGGTCTATTTGTTGCCGACTCAGATAGTCTGCTGTATGGTTCAGGGTCCCTTTGATGTGTTGGGCTGATATGGAGGCTAAGTTCTGTTCGGCCCATAATAGCATGCTCTGGGCCTCCAGGTGTAGGGAGAGGGATTTGGAACCCCCTTGACGTGTTATGTGGGCTCCTGTTGTTGTGTTGTCCGTTCTGACTAGGACATGAGAATGTTGCAGATGGCGTGAGAATGCTTTTAGACCCAGGTGTACTGCCCTGAGCTCCAGCCAGTTGATGCTGTGGCATTTTTCCTCTGCATTCCATTTTCCTTGGACCAGGAGAGAGTTGCAGTAGGCTCCCCACCCTTTGAGGCTGGCATCTGTTGTCAGTAAGATCCTCTGAGGCTCCTGGAAGGAGCTGCCCACCTGCAGATTTTGGAGGTCTTGCCACCACATGAGGGAGTCTCTGATGTGCAGAGGGAGAAGTATTGGGAGGCGATCCCTCCTTGCTATTTGAGCCTGGAAGGGTAATAGGAACCACTGAAGGGGGCGAGAATGCAGCCTGGCCCACGGGAGAATGCCGGGGCATGAGATCATTAAACCCAGAAGATGCGCAGCATCCATTAAGTTGGTTATTCTTTGCCGATGAATTGCCCTTGAGCGGTCCTGAAGCTTGACTATTCTCTCCGGGGAGAGGAATATTAAACCCTTGGAGGTGTCGATGAGTGCTCCTAGATGAGAGAGGACCTGGGTGGGTGTGAGATGGCTCTTTTTTCTGTTTATGACAAAGCCGTGTCTTTCTAGGCACTCGACAGTTGTCTGTAGATCCTGCGAGGCTTTCTGACTGGAAACAGAACGGATAAGAAGGTCGTCCAAATATGGATAAATATGCACACTCTTTAGCCGGAGATGAGCTATTAGTGTCACCATGATCTTGGTGAAGATGCGGGGTGCCGAGGATAGGCCAAATGGAAGTGCTTTGTACTGGTAATGATAGTTCTGGTACGTGAAGCGTAGGAATTTTCTGTGAGGTAGTGAGATGGGAATATGCAGATATGCCTCTGTGAGGTCTATGGAAGTCAAATATTCTGCTTTGTGAAGGGCTTCTTTGATGGTTTGCAATGTCTCCATACGGAATTTTCGATATTTGACAAACCTGTTCAGATGCTTGAGGTCCAGAATTGGTCTCCAGCCCTTGCCCTTTTTGGCTACTAGAAATAAGATGGAATAAATACCTTCGTATTTTTCTATGGATGGTACTGGTTCTATCGCTCCTATTTGAAGTAGATGCTGTATGGCGGTAGATATGATGTGATTCTTGGTGGCGGATTGTGATGTGGGGGATGGGATGAACCGAGGGAGGTTGTTTCCAAAACTCTATGAGATAACCATGGGAAATGGTGTCCAGGACCCAGCGATCGTCTGTGGATTGTTCCCATGCTAGGAGGAAATGTTGAAGTCTCCCCCCGATGAAGGGTTCCCTGGCGTCAGAACTGCTGTCGTCCAGACCTTGAGGCCTGGAAAGTAGAAGGGGGTTTGGCAGAAGCGCTAGAGGAATTGGCGCTTCTGGGCTGAAAGCGGGATCTGGACCATGCTGGTTTAGGAAACCTGTAGCTTTTGGATCGAAAGGAAGATTGGTTAGTGGTCCGGAATGGGCGAAAGGATGTATAAGACCGGATGAGTTTTTTATCTTCTCGCCGGAAGGATGAAGGCATAACTTTTTTCTTATCCTTAGTCTCTATGAGGACATTTTTTAAGGCCTCTTCTCCAAAAAGGTGTGCACCTGTGAAAGGCACAGTCGCAAGATTTCCCCTTGAGGGAAGATCAACATTCCAGTGCTTAAGCCAAATGGAACGTCTGGCCACATTAGCAGCTGCTATGGAGCGGGCTGAAACTTGAAGCGCATCTTGTGTAGCATCAGCCAGGAAGGCAAAAGATTTAGAGAGTTTGAGCAGTCCTCTGTATAAAGTAGGCTGATCTAATTCCTTATTGTTTATTATGTCTTCCACCCATAAGATGGAAGCTCTAGCGAAAAAAGATGATACTGCTGAGGCCCTTAAAGCTAATGCTGAAGCTTCATGCGCCTTTTTTAAAGCTGTATCTGATCTTCTTTCACCGTGGTCTTTTAGGGGAAAGTCACCATCTTTTGGCAATACAGCACCTGAGAGCAAGGCCGCCACAGGGGCATCTACTAATGGAATTTTTAATTCTTCCATCACATTGTGAGGAAGAGTATAAAACCTCTGCGCTGTACTGACTCCCTTTTCCCCCTGGAGGAGAGATGTCCACTCCTCCTTCATTAATTTATTAAAGGAATTGGGAAAAGGTACCTCTCTGGTGGTTGGCTTGGGTTCTGGAAACATCGCTGCCCCTCTAGATAAAGATTGCTGTTTGTCGGGTTGTACTGGCTCACTAGCTAGAGAGACAATTGCTTTGGACGATAAAGGTAAAAAATCCTCTTTGTTAAAGAATCGATCAGCCGAGATATGGTCTGTAATTTCTATGTCTGACCATCCACCCTCCTCTCCTTCTGAAAAGAACTCCTGCAGTGACATTATGGAGGAATCACTGTCATGGTGGGGCTCAGCCAAGGGGGTCTTGGATTTGTTAGAGCGACCTTTGGCTATGGAGTGTGGGTCTGGAGAGCCGTCCCCAGAGCCTGCTGATGAGTGCAGACTATGGGAAGAATTGGGCTGTTTTGACCTGAAAGCCTTATTTTTGTTTTTTGTTTTATCATTGTTTTTATTTTTGTTTTCTAATTGTGGAGGAGGAGAGGAGGAAGACTCAGAAGTGTGCAAGCTTCTGGTGCGTTTTGCAGAACGGCTTGATCTCAAGGTTTGCTTGTCTAACAAATGGTCAGACAGATTATCCAGTACTGCCTTAGTGATCTGTGCTAAAACAGATTTATCTATTTGAGCCATGCTTAGGATAGGCGTTGGGGCTATCTCATTATTCTGTGGTTGAGCAATGGAGGAGGTGGAAGGAGGAGGGGCTTCCCTTTGCAAGTTGGAATCAAAACTGCAACTCAAAATGGCCGCCCGCTTTGTTTGGCGGGAAACATCCACGTGGGGGAGAAAGAATGGATTTGATCTCACCCTTGATGCTGTTGGAGCATCCAGCTGCTCCGTTGCTTCCTCCTCTTGTTCTGAGTGGAGAGGGTGGCGTGCTGAGCCCCCCCCCCACTCCCTCAGTCTCTGCCGCATCTTTTGAGGCCGGGATCGCACCGTTCCTGGTGTGTAAGAGACTCAGCGAGGGGCCTTGGCCTCCGGGCTGGTGATCTCTTTGATCCTCGGCAGCCTAAGCCGGCAAACTGGTTATCTCCTTGACCTTTCTGGCAGGTCATCCTTTTGTCTGCTGATGGCTTCCTAACGACTCTCACATGAGTCCTTGTTTTCTTTTTCTTTTGAGGCTTCGAAATGGTTTTCTTTGCCGGAGGGGTCATAGAGAATGATAGGCAAGCGGCAGAGAAAAGGAAGCAGAAAAGCGTTTTTTGTTTGTTTGTTTGTTTTTGGTAAGAGAAAGAAAGTCAAAGAGGGAAGAAGTTTAAAAAGTGTTAGAAATAGAGATAAGTATAGGCTTGAGATAGGAGGAGATGAGAAGTAGCTCTGTCCTGGGCGAAAAGCAGGGACGAACTGGCTAGGAGGAGCTTCAGACCAATAGAGGGCTTAAAACTCAGTCATGTGAGTCCCTGCTTTTCCTGGGCGATAGGGGGAGTTAACCCATTGTGGGATGCCTTCCTCACACCAACCTGGAGAATTCAACAACTCATGTGTAAAAAAACCCTTTGGGTTAACATTCTTTGTGAATCAGGTCACTGCTTACAAGGAACATGCTGATGCACACTGCCCAATTGCTCCCTCTGCAACTGAGAACAGCTGAACAAATGACTGACCCTCCATTCGCATTGTTGCAGCGTGGTTAGTAAGTCACAGAGGCTTGTTTATTTATTTATTTTATTTACAATATGTATATACTGCTCCATTCAAAATTTTTGAGTGGTTTACAAGATAAAATAAGATAAAAACTGAATAAAACACCTTAAAATAGATTTTTAAAGAAGCGAAATGAAAAGTGAACCATGGCTGGTCATTAAGGAAAGGCTTCCTGGAACAATGACGTTTTCAGGAGGCGCAAAAAGGAATACAAAGTTGGCATCTGCCTGACCTCCAGAGGCAGGGAATTCCATAGGAGGGGGGCCACCACGCTGAAGGCTCTACCACATGTTAACCCTACCACATGTGCTATTTTATTTATTTATTTATTTATTTATTACATTTCTATACCGCCCAATAGCCGGAGCTCTCTGGGCGGTTCACAAAAATTAAAACCATTCATAATATAAAACAACAGTATAAAACCATAATATAAAATACAATAAAAAAGCTCAACCAGATAAAAACAGCAGCAATGCAAAATTACAAATTTAAAACACCATGTTAAAATGTATTTATAGATTGTTAAAATGTTGGGAGAATAAAAAGGTCTTCACCTGGCGTCTAAAAGCATATAATGTAGGTGCCAAGCGAACCTCCTTAGGGAGCTCATTCCACAGCCGGGGTGCCACAGCAGAGAAGGCCCTCCTCCTGGTAGCCACCTGCCTCACTTCCTTTGGCAGGGGCTCACGGAGAAGGACCCCTGAAGATGACCTTAGGGTCCGGGCAGGTACATATGGGAGGAGGCGTTCCTTCAGATAATGTGGCCCCAAGCCGTTTAGGGCTTTAAATGTTAATACCAGCACTTTGAATCGGGCCTGGACCTGGACTGGCAGCCAATGAAGCTGGAAGCTGGAAAAGGACTGGCGTAATGTGGTCTCGTCGGCCAGTCCCTGTTAGTAAGCGTGCTGCCCTGTTTTGTACCAGTTGAAGTTTCCGGACCGTTTTCAAAGGCAGCCCCACGTATAACGCATTGCAGTAATCCAAACGAGAGGTTATCAGAGCATGGATAACTGTAGCTAGGCTATCTCTGTCCAGATAAGGGCGCAGCTGGTATATCAGCCTAAGCTGGTAAAAGGTGCTCTTTGCCACTGAGTTCACCTGTGCCTCAAGTGACAGTTCTGGATCCAAGAGCACCCCCAAACTACGGACCCGATCCTTTAGGGGGAGTGCAACCCCATCCAGGACAGGGCAAACATTCACCACAGATGAACCACCCGCTAGCCAGATTTCCCTAATTGGCCTTGTTGGCACAGCTTGCTATGTTGTCTGAAACTGAGCATCATAGCTTGTTTGAGGAGGCAGCAACCCTCAAATAACCCATGAGCTGTTGTTGGGTTATTTGAGTGTTGCTGCCCACCCCAAACAAGCTATGCTTCCTGGGTTCAGATAACATGACAAGCCGTGCCAGGAAGAATAACTATGGAAATGTGACTGGCACGCATAACAGGATTAAATAAGCCACGGTGGCTTGTTAATCACACCACAATCATGAGAACAGGACCAGTATGTCAAAGTTGAAAGAGATAAACATCGTATCATAATGAACTCATCCTTTTTCTTACAATGGCACTTTTTTCAAGTTACTCTTATTTGGGACAATACTAATAGTTAACACTTATATTAGATAATGCACACGTCATTCTGGACAACCAGATGTTTCAACATCATTCCAAAGATTAGTGGACAGTATCTTACTAACACAATACAAACACAATAAAGCAAACACAATGCGCGGAAGACGTTCCTGCAAATGGCAGTGCTACTACAATGATCGTGTCATGGAAAACTCTCAAAAAGTATGCAAGTGTGAAAATGAATATGACTAGGGCTCAGCTACAAGAATATTAAGCTGAAGGAACACAGTGGAAGAGGAGATTACAGTCTGACTAGGCTTGTCTTCACTGGATAAACAAGCAAAACTGAGACTTAATATTACCAGCTCACCAATACATATCAATGCCTATGTACAATTTGAATAAATCTGCATAGCTTAACTACCTATTTGCAGATCAGTCAACAGCTGAAGGTGGTTGTCATGGAAGCAGCTCACAGTTGTGCCCACGCAACAGCACCAAGAAACTGAACAAGTAGGTGGCTACAGGAAGAGCTGAACCCTGATAGTGCGAAGAGGCTGGAAAGAGAATTTTGCAGCATCAAGTTTTGCAATATCCATAAGTCACGGCTTAGAATAAATTTGCTTAGCAAATTTGCTTTCTTATGGGTATATGATTTGTTTTAAACGTAATTAAAACTCAATATAAAAACAACTGCCACTTCCCACGCTTTAACACACTCACACATCTTGTTAGTGAGCTTGTCTCTACCATGACAGGTATCATTCCTCAGCCGTGTTGTGTTTACAAGAAACCTACAATATACTGTGTAAAAGCCGTAGATTAAAAGGTAAATAAAGCCTTGCTCACATATTTGCAATTTTAAAAGGCTCTGAACTGAGCAACAAATGAATGTTTACCATAAAACCAACTGTTTTAATTGATGTTATTCCCTGCGCTTCTTCCCAAAATGCTCAAGGCAGTTAAAAACAAAAAACAAAATTTAAGACTCTAGCATCTTAATTATAATCCAAACCAAATAAGTACTAGGATATTTAAAGATGTTCCTAATATAAGCATTACATTGCTTCTGAAATGGACTCAGGGCATTTCTATGGTTAGTCCATTCTAACGAATAGGAAGCCATCTCAAAAGGCAGCTCCACTCTGGTTCCCTGCTATTTTTTTCTCCCTGTACAGGGGTATTCAAGGTACAGCAGGGCTTATGTGGGGAAAGGTGTTTTCTTTTGTGAAATAACACTCTAACAGAACTGGGCCAGGAAGTTAATTTGCAGCCCATATAACTCCCAGCACCGATTGAACCAATTCCCTCTTCCTAGCACTAGTCAGGTAGACAGGATGGGCTATTCTGCTCAATCTTGTGAATTATTTTAGTAGCCCTTTGTTTACAACAATGTAAGGGTCAAACCTAGAAATTACAAAGGCATGAATGAGGATTGCAAAAGTCCTTTTCGCCCAGCAGCTGTCATAGCTAATAAATTAACTGAAGTTAGTACTACATGCTGCTGGCCAAAAAAATACAAACTGCAGCACCAAGTCAGAGAATACCTCTAGATGACACTTTTGTTCCTTTAAGACTGGCAATAACCTGCAGCCCCTAACTATTATTATTATTATTATTATTATTATTATTATTATTATTATTTATATAGCACCATCAATGTACATGGTGCTGTACAAAGTAAAACAGTAAATAGCAAGACCCTGCCGCATAGGCTTACATTCTAATAGCATAGGCTTACATTCTAATATGTAACTTACTACTGACCAACTACTTCTGTCATACCTGAATATAGTTACACCAGCTACTCAACAATGGCTGTTAGATGCTGATTTAGAACTGGAACCATTATTCTAACACTAAACAAAATTGAGAAAGATTTCTCAGAGAAATAAACACATTAGATAACCATGAAGCCTGAATTCCCAGTGGCTTCCTACAGCAAAACACCACAACAGCGAAACCTGCTTTATCCTATTAAAGACAACTGGTCAATCCCAGTTACTGGTCAAGCCCAGGCTCTCATGGACCTCTCAGCAGCTTTTGATACAATTGACTATGGTATCCTACTGGATAGCCTGAGTTAGGATGGGGAGAGGGGAGCTGTGGCCCACTGGTTCAACTTCTGGATGGATGGCCGATTCCAGAAGATGGTGATGAAGGATTATTGCTCTGCTCTATGGCAACTGTGTTATAAGTTGTCTCAGAGCTCTATTTTATCCCCCATATTTTTCAACATCTACATGAAACCACTAAGAGGTTATCCGGGGATATGGGCTGAGACGCCACTACTATGTGGATGAACCCAATTCTACTACTTCTTTTCATCTAATACAGGAAAGGCAGTTGATATTCTGAACCACTGCTTGGACAGGGTAATAGACTGGATGAGGGACAATAAACTGAGGTACAATCCAGAGAAGACAGAGATATTTGCTGTAGGTGATTCATCTGTCCAGTTAAAAGGTGTTTAACCTGTTCTGGAAGAACAGGTTTGTAGTTTAGGGGTGCTCTTAGATTTGTCATTGTCACTAGAGGCAAAGGTGGCCACAGTGGCTTTGAAGGCTTTTTATCAGGCCGATATACCTACTACAACCCTACCTGGACAGAGACAGCCTCCCAACAGTTATTTACATTCTGGTAGCCTCCCATTAGGATTATTTCAATGTGTTATACCTAGGACTGTCTTTGAAAACAATCCAGAAATTCCCATTAGTCAAAGATAGGGCCGCTAGATTGCTAACTGGGACCAGTCAATGTGATCATATTATGCCAGTACTTTGCTGTCCGCACTGGCTGCCAATCCATTTTCAGGCCCAATTCAAGGTGCTGGTTTTCACCTTTAAAACCCTAAAGACCTTAGGACCAGGTTATCTGAAGGAGTGTCTCCTTCCATATCTACCAGCTCAGACCCTAAGGTCATCATTTGAGCCCCTCCTCCAGGCACTCTTGACAAATGAGGTGAGGCAGATAGCCTTTTCAGTGGTGCCATGCCATCCATAGAATCCCTTCCACAGAGATTATCATCTAGCACCTATGTTATGGCCTTTGGAGAATCAGATGAAGTTTCCAGGCATTTAAATAACTGCTTTTAATGCTTTTAAATCATAGCTGCAGGTGATTTTACTTGGGTGCTGTAGTGTTTTACTCTTTGCTGCTGGCTTTATCTTGGTTTTATTATGTACTGGTTTTATTCATTATTTTATGGTCTTAATGTATTGTACATCACCTAGAGAGCTTGGGTTATTGGGTGGTTTAAAATGCAATAAATAAATAGAAATTCAGAGTAGCAGAGGTATTGCTAGCCACTGCTTTTGCAAGTAACTGACTGCTAATGCAGGAGCCCAGTATAAAAATTGGTCACTCTTTCATGTGCAGGACAATGTATGCATATGTAAGTTTGTAAATCATCCGTGAAGGGCAATCTCACATAGCACAGATAGAGCAGTTAAGTCCCAGGGAGGTCAGTAGAACCTACTTACCAGTCTATTTACATGGGATTGTAAAATATCCTATCAAAACTTGAGTTGTTTTTTTAAACTATTTCCCCCCAAAAGTCTTCACCGCACTGCCGGTCATGTGCAAGACCGGCAGTGCAGAACCTAAATCCTGGGGGGTCAAATCTATTCCTTCAGGGGTTCCCAGAAGGCCTTGCCCACTTTCCCTGGCCACACCCCAATTGTTTTGTGATTTCCCAGCTTGTGTGCATTTTTTTCTAAAATGTTGAAATTCCTCTCTTACAGCTTATTTACTGGCAGAAGGAGCTTCAGACTAAAATATGCTGGTATTTTCAGTATTCTTGCCCAGCCCCTTTTGTCTTCAGCGCTGCCCACCACTGGAATGCAGCCCCCTAGAGCATCTCCCAACCAGAACTTGGCCCTCAGGCTGAGAGAGGTTCTGCACCCCTGGGCTAGACAAATCCCAGCACAGTGACATTTTCAGATATCATATATAGCACTGTGGACATTCCCTTCAAACATAACTGTAAACAGTTGACCAACTTTATACATCCAAAGACCTAAGATAAGTGTGGGAAGTGGTTCTTTCAGATGGGCTTGGCTGACTCGGATGTCTCCAAATCCAAGCTCTTGGAGACAACTCATGAACAAGTTTGACAGTCTAAAGCAGAGGTGGGCAATTTGTAGGTCAAAACATTGGGGGGATACAACTCCCATTAGCCCTAGCCAGCACCCCAATCATGAGTGGGGGTGCTGTGGGACAGAACATCTGGAGAGGATGTACATGAAGAACTGTGGGATGTACATGAAGACAGCTATCTCAAAGATAATTGGCTTTATAGAGTTTGAAAAGAACTGTTCTCCATATTGATATATTTGCACTTCAGTTTTGCAAATTATATGTAATAGTTCTTCTTAAACTGCATATGAGTCAGCAATGAGTGAGATGGTTGTCTTTATGCAGTCATGCACGTTTACAGCCCAACAATTCCTACATGTCAAGCTTGTTCACGATTGTCTCCAAGAGGATGGCTCAGGAGATATCAAGCATATATACCTGAAAGAACAAACTCTCATGTTCAGCCCAGGTCTCCATGTTGATAACACTAAGTGAGAGGTTGGGCCTGAAAGAGATGGTCATTTTGCTATATGCAATACCTATGTGCCATAAGTAATAGGATCTATCCAGCCTCTGCAATTACGTTTCTTCAGCAAATATGGGCTGTGTCCAGATTCAGTCATACTAAGTTAAAACCCATTGATTTCTACTCTGACTAAAACTGGATCCAGGCTGATTAATCTTTTAACATATATTTGAAAGTATATTTTGCCTCCTTTGCAAAATTCCATGCGTGCAACTTCCACATGCAATGTTCAGTGGGTAGCCAGAAACAAAATTATTTTGGCTCTGTTACTAAGCTCCTGCAAGTGTCAGAGGCCACCGAGGAACCCATAAATGCAGTTCTAGAACAAATGCCCTGCTAGATGAACATAAAACTTTGTCTGATCTAACACCATGCCATAAACTAGATTGCTGCATGCTAAGGAGTTATTCTAGAATGCATCAGGAATGAGGTTTATAATCAAGGTTGCAGTAATTTATCAGTCTAATATATTTGATAAAAACACTAATGCGTTCTGTTCTGCAACCCATTCCATTGAAAACAACAGAACTTACATCCATGTAAGTATGCCTAACAAAAGGCTGCTAGAACAAGGTGCCAATATTTTATTTTTGCTTGCATGTGTAGAGTTTGCTCTACTCCTAAAGTGCACAGCTTCAGTTTACTAAAACAGTATAGATGCCTTGTACCAAACAGGAAGCAATGTACAATGAGTGCAGAGTGACAAGGCACGCATAATGATATGGATCAAGGCAACATCTGGTAATAGCGATTATGCCTTATTATATTCTACAATTGTTAAAATCAACATGAAGAGTTATATTTAAGACATGCCAGCAATTCTGAATGTCATACCTGATAAAGGATTCACTCATATACTATTGAAATATTTAGCAAACTTGCTGCTAAACCCCTGCCCCCAACAAATGTTTTTTTAAAAAGAAGTCATGCTGAAGCAAATGCATATATTCCATTGACACTAGAAGTTAAATTTGCAGCAAAATGTACAATTTAGAAAATTCTGCAATTTTGAAGTGTAAATTACACTTCTACAAACTGCTTTGATTCTCATACAACACAGTCCAATTCTAACACGACTTGATAAATTGACTTACTCTCAATGAAATATGCTTAAGCACACCTCTTGTTATAGGGTACACACTAATACACACATTCTCATAATTGTAACATACTCATTTCAACATCCTTACACACAATAAGCATGTCATAGACACAGTAGCTTTAACTTGACAGACAATAAGTTAATTAATTAAACTTTGACACCCTAATAGCAGATGATTTTTCTTCATATGTCCAATGCTTCTTCAGTTCCAAAGCCAGTAAAATGCAGATGCTAGCCAGCAAGAAGCACAACAATACATACATATCTGTATCAGCCTCGGTACAGATCATCATCATAATAAGCTGCTGCATTTTATATACTGAGTCATCAAGGCTTAGAAAGGAAAAACAATACATTCAAGAGGCTCATGGCAGAGAGGAAGCAGAAAGAATTCCTAGTTTCTTTGGTACAGCCACATCCTCACTCCTCTTGAACTGTTTAGCTTGGCTTCCTAAAAAGACTGCATCTGTTTTACAAACATACAGGTTCTGAAGCACTCAAGACCTCCAGAGTACTTCAAAACTATTAGGAACTTGTTGACTTGCAATTTTTGTGACCTCAAGTTTAAATGAAACAAAGAGAAACTCTCATAATACATAACTAGCCAGTGGAACTGTGTTACAACCTCGTGGCAGAAATGGTGTTTCTAAAAGGGATTAAGTAGAGGGACCAGAGAACTATATCAGTGACTATTAATCCTGATAGCCAAACACATGAATTCATATTCAGAGGCAGAATTCTTCCATATAGCACCTGCTATTTATACAAACACTCCCATTAAATCGTTTAAAAAGCCCCTACAGGTCATCCAGCGGGCCACTTTCTGTAGGCAGAAGCCTAAACTTAGACAGACCATTGGCCTGATCCCCACACGACAGTTCTGACGTGCTGTATCGTGTCCAGCACCCGGCAAAACAGCAGGATTATTATTGTTATTCATTTTCATTTTGTCTCGTGGCTAAGGCAGAGCCAGCGTTTGCTTGCATGAAGGCTAGGAAGTAGCTACGAGGCTCTTCCACCTCCCCACATACAGGGACGTGTGAAACCCTCCTTACGGGCCAGTCCTTTGTCGTTACACGCTTCTCAATATTTTGGTCCAAGCCACGGAGTTGGAACTTTTTTCTTGGAAACGGGTTGCAACGGAAAAACGAGAGAGAGAGATACACACACACACACACAAAAGGAAACCCTGATTCCGCCTGCGCGATATCGAAGCACAAACGCTCCTGCGTGGCTGGAGAGCTCCGTTTCCAAGTCTGAGGCGAGGGGGGCGGCGAGGGGCACCTCAAGGCAACCCAGCTTCCCCCAAAAGGACACGCACGCGCGTGCGCCCACCCCACCCCACCCCACCCCCAACCTTCACTTTTGGCCCCACAGAAACAACGCCGAGCGCTGTCAAAGCGAAAACAGACCTGCCCGGGCAAGCCGGAACATGCCTGGCTCAAAGAAGCGACCTCCTCGACCTCCTCCTCCTCCTCCCACTTCCCTCACACCCCGATGAGCAACGCCAGTCGGCGACTCCCGTTAACGGCACACGACCCCTTGGGGACAAAACAGCCCTGAGGCGCCTGGGAACACGGATAAAGCCCGAACGCGGCGATCGGGAACGCAGGCGGCCATCCGGCCCGCGACCTCCTACCGTCTTGAGGGGGGGGGAGCCGCTTCTCCCGGGAGGGGGCGCGAACCCGGGGCCACTGCCCCCTCCTTCGCTAGGCGCTCTAAGGGGGAGCGGGACACCCCGGAAGCTCTTCCTGCGGGCACGCCCTATGCCAGCCAGCGCCCTATAGGAGAGACGCGAGCCGGCCCTCGGCCGCGTCATCAAACTGCTTCCGGGTCCCGTCCGCCACAAACGCTCCTTAGCAACCGCGTTCGGTTGCTAAGCGGAAGTTGGCTGGGATGAGGCAGGACGAGGTCACGTGGTGTGTGGGGGTGGGGTGGGGGTCTCCTCGCTGAGAAGAGTTGCTCTGTGTTGGGACTCAGGGGGCCGCTGGACTGCCTGTGGTGAAAGCCTGAGGTACATGGGAAGATGAAGACGAGACACAGGGCCGGTGTAATACTTCCCAGAGACATAGACATGAAGATGCCAGGGAGACTGGAGCAGGCAGGGACCACCGGAGCCTGCTTTAGTTGGACCCCCCGTCCCCCAGGGCTAACATCTTCACCCTGTGGGGAAGAAGAAGGAGCTGTTGGTTTGCCCCTCCATTGGGAGATGAGAGGACAGAGCAAGGCCGTCCCACCAGCCTAAACAGTCTCCTTAATTTCTTTTTATTTTCTCCCTCTTCCCTCCCCATCCCCTTTTCCTTGTGTGTCATGTCTTTTTTAGAATGTAAGCCTGAGGGTAGGGACTGTCTTCTTTATTGATAAATTGTAAGCTGCTCCGAGAGCCTTTTGGCTGAGGTGCGGGATAAAAATACACTAAAATAAATAAATAAATAAATAAAGCAAGCCGAGCTGGTCCATAAGAAAAATCTCCACATCCACAGTTAGGGAATGTCTTTATTACGGCCAAAGATGGACTGCAGTGTGGAGCATACTGTTTTGGCTGATCCTAAAAATGGTATTGACTGTCCCTGGATTTTGGAACATCCCAGAGAGGTTTGTACCATTTTAAGGACTAACGGATTTAGGACGCAAATCCTATGGGCGGAAAAAGGCCTACAACTCCCAGCATACCTGGCTAGGGAATGCTGGGAGTTGTAGGGTTTTCTTGTCTAAACAGGTATAGGATAGCACCTGTAGTGTACATCTATGCATGTTTACACAGGCTGTTTCATCTCTTAACTCAATACATGTAAGGAACAATTCTCATCACCTTTCCTGGTATTATTCAATTTATATCCCGCCTACATACAGACTACCCTAGGCAGCAATATTCCCCATTTGACAATGTCATTATGGAGCAGGGGTTGGACTCGATGGCCTTATAGTCCCCTATATTCTGATTCTATGATCATCCATGTTGAATAAGCATTTAGCCTTGATTTTACCTTTGACTCGCTCGCTTTCCTTTGTTCCCCATATCCAGATGCATTGCTTCTCCCTTTACAACAGCCTTGTCTAACCTGGTGCTCTCCAGTTATTGTTGACTACAATTCCCATCAGCCCAAGCAAGCAAGCATGTCTAATGGACAATAATTGTGGGAGTTGTCCAAAACACCTGGAGGGCACCAGTTTGGGGACAGCTGCTTTACATTGCAAAAATACACCCTGCAAAGACCTGTGTTCTTGTACTCTTAAAAGAAAAAAACAAGGCCTCTTAAAAACGTATCTTTCTAGACAAGCCTTCCCTGGACTGTAACCTATTCTGGTTTTATGTGATTTTAAATTTTTTAATCTGGATTGTTATAGTATGGTTTTAGTTGTAAACTGCCCAGAGAGCCTAGGCTGTTGGGTAGTATAAATATGTAATAAATAAAGTTGATGGTGCTGTATAATTAAGTCTAATTTCGATTGAACTTGCCAGTAATTGTGTTTAGCATTACAACATTATTGTGACACAAACCTTCATGGACTATAGCTCAATTTATCCAAAAATTGAAGCATTATCTTCATTTGGCAGATGTTATATAAAGTATAGAGGGGGGGGGAATGTAATCAATAGGAGCAAAAGGTCATGAAATACAAGTTATTGTCTATGCCTTTACTATACAAAGTCCAATTGTAAACAAGAGAAACACAGTGCCAATTCATTATAGCAATAATTGCAGCTAATGTATAGCAGTAATTGCAGCTAATCCAGTGCAAATCCACCCTTAAGGAAACTGAAACTACATTGGTTTATGGCATTTGAAATTTTATCTAAACACCTAAGAAATACAATTTAAAGCTGTTTAAGTGTAGACATCTTTTCATACAGTTTTGCTAGCTTTTTATCTACTAGAACAAAAAAGCCTACTTTCCAGTTAACCAAATTTCTAGTAAAGGCATACAAACATCTCACTTTTTAAAATATTGGCTATTATTCAAAACTTTTTTTAATTGAGTTTTTAAATATTTAAGTTTGCAAAACTTCTACAAAGTTGACGTTTTGAAGAATGAAAGGACGGTTTCTCTTAAGTAGGAGAATGTGCATCTATAATCTAGCCAAGGCAGCTGGTTTATTTCCTGTAATTTCAGGTTTAAATTATGGAGCATTGCTACTACAACCTTACACAAAATAGCTTTTAAGTAAGCCTGCAAAACTGATCAAGGTTACAAGAACAGCAACTTGGAGACATTGCCTACCAGCTCTTTCTTTTAGGAAGAAAACAATATAAAAGCTTCAAGTCAAACCATATTTTAGTATATAGTGGAGCTAGGGAAAGCTGAGTGTTCCTCTACCCACCACTTCAAAAGTTTGACACAGGGAAAACAGAAATGTGTACATGTGTGGTAGACCCCTCTAGTCCTTAAAAGGCTGTTATTGAACAAACCTCTATCTGTATATAGCCCTTAAGCTTATTACACTGATGAAATATTGCAGCCTTCAGAAATATGAAAAAAAAATCTATTCTCATTCTTGCTGTAACATTAAAGCAATGCTAAGAGAACATAAGAAGAGCCCTGCTGGATCAGACCAAGGGTCCATCTAGTCCAGCACTCTGTTCACACAGTGGCCGACCAGCCATCCGCCAGGGATGAACAAGCAGGACATGGTGCAACAGCACCCTCCCGCCCATGTTCCCCAGCAACTGGTGCACACAGGTTTATGTATAACTATGCAACTTTCCAAAACAGTCTTAGGTTAGTCTGGTCTTTCTTTGACCAAATATGTACAGGTGGGAAGGCCTTTTGGAGTCACAGGATAGAACGGAACAAAAACTATAGCTCAGACCTTGGTCCATTAAGCAGTCATACTTAATCTTCCTTTGATAAGACACCTGGGAAATGTCAGTTCCCCCAATTAAGAAAAATAGAAGTTACTTACAAAGTTCCCTTAGCCATTAATCAATACAGAGCTGCTTTTTGGTTGAACATGAAAATGCTTAGTGGGTGTGAGAAAGGTTTAGTCTTACCAGAAAACAAAAACAGAAGAGTTGTGAGGGGAACAAAGCAGCAGGAACACATTTCTTTTTCTCCTGATGCCTGTTTTTATGCTTCCGCTTCATTTTTTCTTCTAAATCACTGAAGAAAGACCTTGTTTTTCTAGGTTTCTAAGTTTTCATAGAGTAGTTTTGTGCTTTGTTGTTTGCAGATGCATGAGTAAGTTTTCCTGTGCTGATTATTTGCCACAGGTACTTTTACAGGTCTAATTGGATTAATTCTTTCTAGTTTTTACTGCTCATATTTTCTGTTTTCCCCCTTTTGTGTAATGGCGTAATTTACATTTAATCTCTTGTAGCGTTTTTTAAACAAATTCATCCTTATTTCTTCCTTTTGGTATTACACTTTTTCTAATTTTATAGAAGTGGTATTTTATTTTTAAACTTTTTGACAATATGTTTCACAATGATGCTTCTATTCTTAGTTCCACTATATTGGGTCATAGCTATGAATTTCTGTTGTACAGTGCTAAGCAGCTAGAACTGCATAGAAACTTAAATGCTTTTAAACTAGATGGCTAGACTGGAAGAAGTAATAAGATTTATTGTTCTGTATTGTATTGCATTGCCTTGTGTACTACATTGAATTGAGTTTATATACTTTCACCATTTGTATGCTGCAATTCCAATGAACCTCTCAAATTTTACTTACCATCTGCGTCTTGAGTCCTTTCTGGTTATGTAACTGAGCTCACTGGAGCAGAAATGGAGCAAAATAGAACCTAGTCTTTATATTATACATACACAGTTGATGTTTGCAAGTTTCAAAATTATGGGTTGGATTCAGACTTAGACATACTTACAGTAGACCCAAATCAATGGGACATTAGTTATGACATTGATTTCAATGGGTCTACTCTCAAACTGGATTCCACCTAGTAACACTTCAGCAAATCTTTTCTAACCTGTGTTTTCAAATGAGATTCTCAGCCATCTTTTATCCACATTAACACTAGCCATTTAGCCACACAATTCTGTTAAACAAGATTAGTAACTAAATTGAAACCAGTTATCTACTTCAATGTTTTTTACCCTGACACGTGTTAATCTCCACTTACCAGCAATCCTAATATTCATCACCTTTCCAGAGAGTTTCAAAACTTTTCAGAAGGTCCTATTTAAAGAGGGCTCTGCTTAGTTTCTCGACATATGGCATATCACTCTTAGACTCTACAAGTACAATTGGCTTTAGAATATGTATATTCTGATCCATCTGGGCAACTGAATCAACCATCACCATCATGCTTTTTACCTCCTCCCTCCCCATTGCTCTTTCCTTGTGTCTCGTTTCATATTGTAAGCCTGAGGTCAGGAGCTGTCTATGATTGATTCTGTAGGAGACCTTTTCCTGAAGAGCATTTTGGCCCTATTAAACTAGAAATGAAGAATACAGAAATACAATTATACTATCATTACTTTGTAAATTATTTTATTATAAAGCAAGTTCTATTTCATCAGATACTTTCAGTTCAACCTTCTCAAGGTCTCAGAACGAAAGGGAAGGCATATCCCATCAAAATACAGTTGGAGGTTGTGCAACAAAGTTTTAACAAGACAGTCTTAACACTCACATGGCATTGAAGTATAGGAAGTGCACAAAGAAGCAAAGAGCATTTAACATCAATTGGTTACCAATTAACTCAGCACTGCAACGCTTTATTGATAGCTAAGCTCCTAGGAAATTTTAATATCCTCAATTCCCTTACAGTCATTCAAGTTTTAGGTCAATTCAGTAAACGAAACAGCATGCTAGGCTTTTATAAAGACTTGTATTCAAACCAAATATTTGTAATATATACAGATGTACACACAAAGCCACCTCAGATATGGTACATGGCAAGACCTTTGAGCAGAAGTGGTGAGACAAGCTCACATTTGTTCCTCTTCCGAGGATGCTTCATGTTCTGTAGAGTAAGGAGGCAGAGGACGGGCTCTGTGAAAGGAAAGAATCTCTGTATATAAAACGCTTAGGTATGTTTCCGTAAAGGCTTCAGCTGATACAGGTTGCTAAGCAACAGTAACAATGTGTAATGTCAACTGATACAGGTTGCTAAGCCCAACTTCTCCGGGCTTTCCAAGGTAAACCTACCCCCCTTTCTGCCTCTTCGCTCCCCCCCCCCCACAAAGGGGGCAGCGTCACAGTCTGGATCATGAGCGAGGCACGGCCGGGGCCCTTGGTGGCCAGGTGGGAGGCCGTTTGCTTGCTGCGAGCCCAGGCCCCTGCCTAATCTCATGCAAGCTGGGCGGGCAGCCCAAGGCTGACAGGAACCCCGGGGAGAGGGGGACACCTGCTACTACTCCCCCTGACCTCCCTGCCCCCCAGGTCTGCCAGACAGCACTGTATCGCCGGCCTCCAAGCAGCCCGCGCCCCCACGATATTTAACTAATAAACTTTAAGATATGCTACAACGGCGTACGTTACGCCAGGTACAGTTAGTAATACAGAAACCAATTACAGAATGGTTGGGATGTTCTCCGGTTAGCAGATCCTTGTAGCTGAGATTAAATTAAATAACAACAAAAAAAGTATTTCTAAATTTCCTTTTTTCACTTTTTATTTTATATGAAAAAAGGAAGGGTATGATTAACAAAAGTCCAAGACATGAATATCATCAGGATGCCCAAGAAGGAGTCACAACTTCAAACTATTTGACACGATCATGACACATCAATACAGCAACTCACACTGTCTTTTCTATCAAAATTGCTACAAATAATATATCTTGGGTTTATTACAAAATAAAAATAATGTTTTAATAAAGTTTCCTCTAAACTTTAGCACTAAACTTCTGTATGTCCAGGGACCATTTCTGCCCCCCACCCACTCCCCGCTTTTGGGTGCTATGTAGCCATTATGGATGCCATTTTGTTCCAGGGGAGAAAACACTTGAAATTGGAGGGTAAAGGAGGGGGGCTAGGGCCTTCTCCGTGGTGGCCCCTCAACTGTGGAACAATCTCCCTGATGAGGCCCGCCTGGCGCCAACATTGTCATCTTTTCAGCGCCAGGTCAAGACTTTTCTCTTTTCCCAGGCATTTAGCAATATGTAATGACTGTGGGTCCGTTTTTTGGCTCATTGTTTTTAAAGTTGTTATAGCAGTTTTAAATGTATGTGTATTTTGCTTGTTTTTGTGGTTTTTAATCTTTGTATATTTTTTTAAAGTGTTTTTATCTTATGTGAACCGCCCAGAGAGCTTCAGCTATGGGGCGGTATACAAATGCAATAAATAAATCATAATAGGGGGCAGCGGCAGCTATGTGCAGCTTTTGGGATGCATGTTGCCCACCCCAGAAGGGAAAACAAGCCAAAGAGACTGTGCTCTGGGTGAAATAGATAATTCTGTCCAGCTGGCAACCAAAATGGCTTGTCTGATGCAGCACATCTGCCAGATCACTGGTGCTCAAGTGCATCAAGCTCAGCAGCATTAAAATATCCCTCAGCTAAACAACTATGGAATATTTTAGGTCACAATGTGGATTAGATATTGAATCTGTCCTTTGATAAGGAATGCCTGAGTCCTAGTTGATTGGCAGACATGACGGTTTATACCCCAGGGTATTTTTGAAATGAGCTAGACAGAACAATTCATAGACTGCATGCCCAACATCCCGGGACCAAAACACTTAATATAAATAGATGGGGCCACTCAAAGCAGTTGAAATTTATGAGACATTTCTAATTGGATTGCAGACCTCCAGCTCACCATACCAATTGTCCCAGTCTGTTTAGAATAAGCTGTTCACATTCCTCATTCCTCATTTGTTAAAATACCACAGATCCCAATGGGCCGTATTCAGAATACTTGGCTATTTAGAGGGACTGAAGTAAATATCCTATACTAAGCACACTCAGTTTTTGTTGTCTTGAATTGGAATTAGTTTTCCAATTTGGTTTAAACAACATTCTTCTGTGGCCTTCCTTGATACACACAGAAAATAATGAATGTCATATACTTCTTCTCTAGAAATGTAATCTTGAAGTCAGGTTTCAGAGCTTATATGATTTAAATTAAGGCACCTACAGAAAGTTTTCTTGCCCACATATTTCTGGGAAATGCTCTGAACCGGTTTTTAAAATCATAAAAAAATCAACGAAGCAAAACTGTTCTGAGCATTCTGTCCGTGGCAAAAAGTAGCCTTCACCCCACCCAAAAAGGCCACTAGGTCAGAGTTTTCGGGAAAATCCTAATTTGGCACCTATTTCCCATGGAACAATTTTACCAAATGCTGTACTGAGTGAGTGAGTGAGTCTTATGACTTCAAGTTGCATCAAGAGCCAAGTCAGAAAGCTGATTTATATGTTTAAAAGCCAAATTTGAAGTGGGTCTTGCAATCCCCTCAGTGCTTCACCAATCAATAAAAGACAAGGCTTGCCACATCACTAGGGGTGCAATCCTATGCATGCTTAGATAGGGGGAAAAAGTCTTACAAATGGTGAATTGTTCTAGACATGCATGTATCTTAGAGATATATTACAGTGGGAAAGTAGAGACACCCATTCTTACTTTCGTCTATGCTTTTCTATTCCGCTGCATCCTGGCTCCTCATCGTCAGAGACCTGGTTCTCTTTCTCTGAATGCTTTGAGGACTGACAGAAGAATTCTCCAATTCCTTTTTGCCATGGCGGAATTGGTCTCACGCACACTGGGTTGCCACCCGTGTACTTACTCTCAGCTGCAAAAGATAAACTTGAATGCATGAGGAAATGCAAGCTATCAGGAGCAGCCTATCTTCAAAGTATAGCAGGGAGGGCTGATTAAAGCAACTAGCTGCCAGGGTCTAGTATATTTATCAGAAGCAAGGCCCAGCACAAACCTATACAAATTTACTCATAAGCCCTGTCGATTTTAATTGACACTCCCAAGTATGCATATCCAAAGGATTCCATAGGTTTAGCACATTGGGGTGGATGTTACATCAGACATCTGCCTTTTCAAGAAAACTGCCAAAGGGCAGGTAAGACGACCCACCCCACTATTTGTGCTCTACAGCATCACTGGTTTCCAAACATCTGAAGCACAGTGTTTTCTGCATCAAATTTGGGGAGTATGTCTCATTCTTAATACTTGAAAGTTTGCTTTTTTAGCGTGTGCAAGAATAGGAAAATTCCTTAGCAGAGTTCCACCACTCTGCCTCCAATGATACCATCAGGGCAGTCCTCTTGGGCAAAGGCCCAGAACCTCTATAGCAAAATGAGTGTGACGGACCCCAAACGCAGCAGTTCACAGTAAGTGAAGCACTGCACACTACCCAGTGGAGGAGGCTGGTAGCTCCGACATCACTGAGGCAGTGAATCCACTCTTGGTTTCAGCCAGAACCAGACAAAACTCTAGAAGAGCTATCCAAGGTGCAGAGACTAAAATTACCTACCTGCACCATTGCCGACCTCATGTTTATGCATGTCTCACTGATCTGATCATGCCTCATGACTGGTTGAAGGCAAGCCTAGAACAGTGACTCTTATGCAGAGAAGCTCTCCTCTGAAAGCTGGTAATTGTGCTGCAGCTCTGCATTGGGAAAGACCCAATCACAGAACACGGCACAATTACCTGTCTGTTTTCAGCAGAAGCCAATTAAAAGCGGGCAAGGCCAGGTAGCTGCAGCAGATTATAACAGGGCATTTGGGCTCATTGGGACCTTTATTTAATTATCTTGCAACATGCTTCTTGAATCATGGCACACAGTTTGATAATTACTACCCTACATTAACTCCCACAGCTATACATTTTGGTGAGTCTTAAAATCCTAGTATAACATAATAACACTGAGACGGAAACGATACATAACCTACCCATATTTATATTCATATCAGCAGCAGTACATGTTTACCAGGATGCTGCCTTCCATATGCATGTCAAGTGCAAAGGCAGAAATTTAGAGAAAGCCTTTAAAGAAAAAGTAACCCACAACACATATCTGTGAAGAATGGCCAACACGGCGGCAGTCCTGCCCAGTTAGTGTTGCTCAGTTTGGCTTCGGCCTCTGTGCCGGGAGAAGGGAGTTTCAGAGAACATTCCTTAGAGATGGTCTCATGGTTTGGATAATTGGTTGTGTCAAACCCTCCCTGTCTGGTGGGAGTAATACATGTTGTGGGTTATCAGTTTAGCTCAAATAGCCAAGGCCACACTAATTGGAGTGCTCATCATTTACAGCAGGGACATGGCCTGATGAGGGAGGGGGTGCCAGCGACCCGAGACAGGCCTGGGATTGGCTAGCGCGAGTCACGAGGCCTGTAGGCCCAAGAAGGAATAAAGGAGTGGGCAATCAGGGGCCAGCCATCTTCCCTGGACTTGTGCGTAAGTAAAGTGGAAGATCCCCGGTGAGCTGGGTAAACGCTTGGTCTTTAGTTAGGTTTCTTATGTTCCAGTGTCTGGAGGTTCCAGGGGAATCTGCTTGCCTTAGGGGATGGTTCTGGGTTGGATTAGAGACTTAGTTGATTGCTGTGTGGAACTGTTTGTTGTGAAGTGTGTTTTTAACCTGTTAATCCATTTCTTCTGTAAAGTCTGTTTTTAAAGTATTGTCCCAACTTTCCCCTTCCAATATTTTATTATCTGTGTTATTTCTGTGTTTGGCTGAAGCCTTACTTGTTAGTCTAGTCTTTGTAATAAACTGCTTCAGTCCTTAAATGTGTGTGAGTGCTTTTATTTCCCAAAGTGCTGGCTTGGGTAGGATTAGGATGGGGGCTATCCGGGGAATTGGATGTTTGGTCCAGAAGCCTACCCTGCAGGGAGGTTGGGTTGACACCTGCTTCCCTTCACAATATCCAAAGCCACAATAAAACCAGCCAGGAAACTACTTCTGCCAGCCCCACACTATAAACTTACCTTTCCGTGATGTAGGAGAGGAACTCACATTAGCATTTCCAGAGCCCAGGACTTTCCGGGGTGCCCTCGCAGCTACCACTGGCATTGGAGAAGGAAAACTTTTAGAGATTATAAAGCGATTGATTCTTCCACAACACACACACAAGTTTAACTTGTACACTGGGGCTACACAGTGTACAAGTTTGTAATACAAGTTCCTGTATTACAAACTGTCATAGCTGCTGGTTGTAAGAAATACCCTATATAGGAAATATATTTAAAGGCATTCCCTTTATAGGGGAAAAAAGAAGTAAAGCATGCAAAATGTATGTAGCGTAATAAAGAAATGCAAAGCCCGGTTGTAAGAATAAAGCAACAGTGCAATAGATAATACTGTTTAGTTGTAAATAAACATGATTTAGTGTCCAGATTTGCACCATTGTTTAGTATATATATGATGCAGAATCAATGGGGAACCTTATTTAAATCAATCCACCCTGGTTCTACCAAGTTCAATAGGCCTTTGTCCCAGAAAAGTGGATGATTGCTGTCCAATCATGAAATGTAATTAAATGTAAATGTAATTAAATAAATAAATTCCTCCCCCCTTCCGACTGTGGAATGATCTCCCCGATGAGGCTTGCCTGGCGCCAACATTGTTATCTTTCAGGCACCAGGTCAAGACTTTCCTCTTCTCCCAGGCATTTAACAGCATTACACACTAAGTTTATTTTTTAATGGATCCCAGAATTGTTTTCAATGGCTGCTGCTGTCTTTATACTGTTGTTTTTATGTCTCTGATGGTTTTTAAATTTTGTATACTTTTAACGTTTACTGTTTTTAGCTTTTGTGAACCGCCCAAAGAGCTTCGGCTGTGGGGCGGTATATAAATGTAATTAAATAAATAAATGAAAAAGTCTTTCTTAACTTAGTGACATTTACTCACCAAGTAAAGCTACTCAGGAAGTTTTGCTGTAGCACAGCTTATAGGCAGATGATGAATGAGCCCCAATAGTGAGCACAGGTATTGTGGCTAAGCCCTACCACAAATGGAAGGCCTACTTTCACAATCACCACCAGCTATCCAGCCTCGAGAGTCAATGCAGCACAGTGGCTAAGAGCCTGAGCAACAATTCAGGAAGTCTTCATCTCTGTCATTAACTCACTAGCTCAACCACCCCGAACCTGGTGTCCTCCAGATGTGGCTGGCTGGGGGATGATGTGAGTTGTATGCCAGCACCCCAGGAGGGCAACAGTTTGGGGAAGATTGCACTAGCTGATCTTGGGCCAGGCATTGCACTTGTAGAAGCCCTGTAGAGTCCACCTGTGCAAGTATCTACCCTGGGTGGCTATAAACCACCATTTAAAGTCTCCCACAGTGCCTTGGAATAACGCTACAGGAGGTGGGCCAAGGATACTGTAGGACATTTAAAATAGCAACATATCTATCAGTTAAGCTCACACCCAGGGGTGCCTGTATAGGAGAGGGGTTCAGGGAGGTCCCTTGCTAAACCCCCCCCCCAAACCTGACCTCAGCCCCACCTTAGGCAAGCCACCCAAGCTCAGCCTCAGCCCCTCTGCTGCAATACAGGGCTAGGAATACCAAACTTTCTTAGAAAACTGCAGTAAGTTAACGCTTTGAACACTGGAAAGCGTTATATAATAGCAATTGTAGTTTCTAACCCTCCCACAGCCTAACTTGCTCAACTCTTCCCAGGGATTTACATGATGCAGGTGCTCTCCAGCCCCACCACCCATCATCTTGTGAACCACCCAGGGAGTTTCAGCTGTTGGGCAGTATAAAAATGCAATAAATCATCATCATCATCATCTTTAGCACCAGAACTCTGGTTTAGAAAACTGCAGACGAATCACCTCTTTGCAGTAACATCCAAATATCTTCTCATCACAGCCGGACCCTGCCAGCTTGGGAAATCAGGGCAGGGGAGCTCGAAATATCCTTGCAGACTTAAAACGGCAACAAACCACTCTGCACTCTCCATTGCAATGAATGGGATTTACTTTAGTCGTGACTATCTTAGATCTCATCCACTTCAATGGGTCTACTCTAGATAGAACTTTAGCTGGATTCTATCCTATACTCCGTTATTGGTTACAATTGTCCTCCCTTCCCCCCACCCTTTTTTTCTTTTTAAGGAATTCGGGACGGTGCAGACGGACGACCTACCACTACCGCCACTTTATCTACACAACAACCCTTTGGGGTAGGCTAAGCCAGCATCTAAAGCATCCCGGTGGAGTCTCGCGGCCCAGAACGCAGAACCCGATCCCTTGCCTTTCCGGTAGGCTCCGCCGGTCCCACCGCAGTCCGCCTTGGTCCGCACCATTCCTATGCAAAGCTAGAAAGCGAGCGAAGGAACCGTCTCAAGCAGCTGCCGCGCGCCGTTCTGGCTCCCGACCAGACTCGTTCCAGCCGCCGCCGCCGCGGCGATTTCGTCTTTCCCGCGCGCGCGCCTCGCTGCCATTGGCCCGCGCGCGCTCCCGGATGGGCCAATCACAGGCAAACCCGCGGCTGGCTTAGAGAACAACGCCGCCTTAAGTTAGAATACCCGCTTCGCTGAGGTGTCCCGTCCCCTCCTTTTTTCATTGGTCGCGGATTGACCAATCAGAATAGGCGCTGATGCTTGCGGCGGGTGCCTCGCGCTAAGATGGTTCTTCGTGTTCTTTCCCACCCCCCTTCCTTTGACCTTGCCATTCATCCTTTAACAAAAGACTCCGGTTGGAAGCCGCTGAATACGAGAGGGTTGTGAAGTTTGATTTAATTCGTTTGGGGCATGAATCGAGACAATAGTGTCCTATCCCATTACTAAGACGCACTTTTTTTCCCCATATAAACATCTCTAAAAATGGGGTGCGACTTAGAATCGCGGGTGTGTCTTAGGGTTTTTTTTCCTGTTGGTGGTACTGAAATTAGTGTGCGTCTTACAATCGAAGAAATGGTAATTCATTTTTATTAAAATAAATTAATATTTTTATGGGCCTATGGCCTGAATGGAGAAGAGACATGCTATATCAGACCAAGAGTCCAGCTAGTCCAGCATTTATTTATTTATTTATTTTATTACATTTATACACCACCCCACAGCCGAAGCTCTCTGGGCGGTTTACAACAATTAAAAAGAGTAAACATTAAAATAGTAAACATTTCTGTTTAAACAGTGACCAACCAGCAGTCAACCAGGAATCCACAAGCAGAACACCGGTGTAACAGCACCCTCCCATCCATGTTCCCCAGTGACTAGTGTATATAGACTTACTGCCTCTGATACTGCCATCAGGAACTCCCTGCCTCTGGAGGTCAAGCCTTCAGTGTAGTGCCTCCCTCTCTCTGGAATTCTCTGCCTCTGGAGGTCAAGTAAGTACCAACAGTGTTGTTTCTGGTGCCTCCTGAAAACACCTTTATTTCAGGAAGCCTTCCTTAACTGACCAGCCATAGTTTCGGCTATTGGGCAGTATAAAAATGCAATAAATAAATAAGTTTTATTGGAATTGTGTCTTTAAAATAATAATTTTCAATATGGAGTTTTATTCTTTTATCTTACCTTTTTTATCTTTTATTGTTTACCGCTCCAGAATCTATCTAGATGTGGAGCTATATATAAATGTTCTAAATTCATAAAATAATTGGTTTTTTTATTAAAATAAATTACGCCCCCTGTAACAGTGGAGCCATCATAATTAATTTAGGATGCAATTCAATGCATGCTTAGGCCGAAAAAAGTCCTGCAGTTCCCAGCATGCCCCAGCCATCCATTTTTTTCTGTTTAAACATGCATAGGAATGCATCCTAAAACATTTATACCCACCTTTCCTCAAACAAACTCAAGGCAGCTAACAAATTAAAACAATAACTTAAACATATCAAAAAGATACAATAACAATAATCAAGCAGCCATAAAAGACACAAACTGTAGAACAAAGCAAATCAAGCTTTTAAAATCCCAAACAGTTATCAAAAATAACTTCATCAGAAAACATCTAGCGAGTTTAAATCATGTCAATGCGTGATGAAAAGTTTAGGCTGCACTCCTAAGCACTCTTTCCTGGAACTAACCCCCACAGAACACAGTGGAAAGTACCTCTGAATTAACATTCATAGGATTGCACTATCAACCATCCTGCAAAAGACCATTAAGGAGAGGGTGAGGTGAGCATCCTTCAAGAGAGAAGTATGGTATAGTGGTTAGAGTGTTCAATGAAGACTGAGGAGATCAAGGTTCAAATCCCCACTCAGCCACAAAGCTCACCATGTGATTTTGGACCAGTCACTGTTCACAGGGTTGTTGTGAGGAAAAAGGGATAGAGAAATATGTATACCATATTGAGCTTCTGAAAGGAAAAGTGGTAAATAAATAAGGCTTCCCCTGCTTAAATTAAACCATCAAAAGGCATGGATTCCTGTCTTTTAGTCCCCCTGCTGGTTACTGAATACAGACCTGTGTCAGGTGTTAAATGCTTACAGGTCTCTATCAGCAAAGATTAACAGTTCCATTCAAAACCAAATACAGCTGAACTAATTCGATTTAAGCCAATTTAAGCCCACTGAAGTCAATGGGCCTAAAGTGGTTTAAGGCAGATTGCTTTTGCAGATTCATCTATTATTATGTTAAACCAGCTTAATTGGTTTTAAACCACTTTAGTACCATTTACTAAGGAGTAATTGTAGCAGCCTGGAGCAGACAGATTACAAGAATGAAAATCTGGTTAACTTGTTGATTGCAGAATGAGATGACCTAAGCAACACACTTCATTAGAGGCATGACATATACACACATGGGATGAGGTATAAGATTTCTCATCAGAACATAGTGGACGTATTAAAATACACACAACGTCCAATATCCTTTTTGATATGCAGCACAGTAAACTGGAGACAGTATTCCAAGTATGGTCCCACCACAGATTTACATAAAGGAATTATAATACAACAGTTTTATTTTTAATCCCACCATAATGATCTCAAGCATGGAATTTGCCTTTTTCAGTGCTGCCACATTCTGAGTTGACATTTTCATTGAGTTATGTCCCTAAGATCCCTTTCCTGGTCAATTACCACCTGCCCACATCCCATTAGTGTATATGTGAAGTTAAAATATTTTGCCCCAATGTGCTTCAGTGTCCATTACCTTGTGCACTAGCCATTTTATTTCCCGTTCACCATTTTTGTCTTTGCAATCTCTTTCTTAATTTTAGCACCCTGAATAATTTGTTGTCAACAAATTTGGCCACCTCACTTCTCATCCCTAACTCTAGATCATTCATGAACAAGTTAAAAAGCACCAGTCCCAAAATTGTTCTTTGGGGGAAATCACATTATATCCCTCCATTATGAGAACTGTTTATTTCTACTCTCCAAGGTCCTTTCCAACTTCTCTGCTTCGTGTTCAATTGCTAGTTATCAGCCCATAATAGATTGGCCTTTTATATTAGTTTAGACCCAGGTGAGAAAGGCCTGATGGGAAAAAAAATCTTGGTTCAAACAGCCATAATTGTCTTTTCAGCTTGCACAGCAGAGGGGAGACATGTGTCCTTGATGTTGGAATGCAAAAGGGCACAGATTGATAGGTGTGGTTCAGTCATAAACAATGGAACAGTATGAAGACATGGGATTGAATACTCCCTACAGCTGGTGAGGCCCGTGTAATCTTCCCAGCTTTGAGAGTAACTCAGAACTCCCCCAATAAAGATCCTTGGGAACTTGTCAGTTGCCCTTGTTTAAGACAAACTACAAAGAGATATTTTCTGAAATAGCAAGGGTTTGACGTTACAAAGTGGTTTTTTTACTTGGCCACTAGTCAAAGCAGAATTGCTTATTCATTGGAATGAAGATACCAATGAATATGGGATAGCCAAATGGAATACAGAAAAAATGGATGTTGTTGTTTTGGAAAAATTATATGGGAACAAAGATTATATGGGAACACACACTTTCCCCTAACTAATATTTAGGTGTTTTTCTCTGGCTAATCTCTGTTTTCCTGAATCCTGGAGAAGAGGATTTGCTCTGTTTTAGTTTTTTAGTTTTTCCAATTCTTGTCATTGCCTTTTGTCTTTTGAACATTTCACATTGGGATGTAACAGTAATGTTGCTTTATAGAATGGAAGATTGATATAGATCTCAAATCATAAATCAAGCAGTTACATTATGAGATGTAGCGTAACCCAGCTTTTTAACAATTCACAGTCCCTTTGAAGGATAGAAAGAGGGAGAGGACATAGGACCACCCCCTTCCCTTCTACTGGTGCTCTTGATATCAAGGCCAGCTCAGCCCACAAATATCTTCCTCTTTTTGTATATGTAACAGCGGAAAGAATATAGAAAAAGACTAGCAAGACATAGTGCAACATTTTTCCACCTGCTGCAGAATCCAGAAAGCACTTGTTCAGAGTTCTTGGCCATTGGAACAGCAGAACCAGCATGAGAGTAAGAACTTGTGAGATGGATTTCTCCAACTTGTCTGTCTTTCTCTGTTTTCTGTTTCTTTTCCCCTCTTTTCATTTCTTCATTAACTGTTCTCTCTTCTATCCTTCTCACTATTTACACACACACACACACATGTCCCTGCCAGCTTTCTTAATTTCTAATTGCCCTTCATGTACACACTTCTGAGCTGGTGACTAACCCGCAAAGATATCTAGGGTTGTGGTGGAGAGCACAATGAAATTGCCAACTCCACGTGTGGGGGAAATGAAAATGGATTATCTAGGGTGACCATATGAAAAGGAGGACAGGGCTCCTGTAACAGTTGCATAGAAAAGGGAATTTCTGCAGGTGTCATTTGTATATATGGGGAACCTGGTGAAATCCCCTCTTCATCACAAAAGTTAAAGGTGCAGGAGCTATACTAGACTGACCAGATTTAAAAGAGGGCAGGGCACCTACAGCTTTAACTGTTGTGATGAAGAGGGAATTTCACCAGGTTCTCCTCATATGCAAATGACACCTGCAGAAATCCCCTTTTCAATACAACTGTTAAAGATACAGGAGCCCTGTCCTCCTTTTCATATGGTCAGTCATACTATGGATTGTTAGGAAAGGGGTTGAAAATAAAATGGCCCATATCATAATGGCTTTACATAAATGCCTTTAAATAAATGTATGGCGTGGCTACATTTGGAATGCTGTGTAAAATTCTGGCCATCCCATCTCAAAAAGGATATTGAGTAGAACTGGAAAAGGTGTAGAAATGGGCAGCCACAGTGAAGAATGGATCCGAGCAACCTCTCTACAATCAAATACTTGAGCGTTATAGGGGTCCTTAGTCACACTTTTTATCTTCACAACAACCTTGTGAAGTAGTTTAGTCTGAGAGAGAGAGTAACTTTTAATTCCCACTTAGTCATGAAGTTTACCAGATAATCTCAGGCCAATTATTCTCCTAACCAGCCTCACATAAAAGGGGTGTTTGACTAAAAAACACACACACCCTACACCGCATTTAAACATTTCATTGTAGAGGGTCTGTTATTCCGGATTTATTAGGGCCGGAACTCTCGATCCGCAGCCCTTGTCGTTTAGCCGAGATCTTTGGGCGTTGCACTAAAGCTTTGCCGGTTCCTCACGAAAGTGCGCCGGTCTTTTCCTTCCGCCAACACCGAGGAAGACTCGAGCAAAAGCGGAGATGGCGACGGCTGGGGCGCTCGTGTCGTGGTGTATGGGGCAGTTGCGTGGCGGCTTCGCGCTGGATGTTGGCGAGGAGCTTGTCCAGTGAGCTGCGGGAATAAGAGGAGGGGAGATAGACTGGCCGAGCCGGCTCTCTGTCGCGGTTGTAACGTTGTAGAAATCCCCTCTGTGTGTTCAGGCTGGTCGTGGGGACAGGGATGGTGGGCTGATGGGCGAACGGTTGAGTTCTTGGCCTGACAGGCAAGCACCGCTAATGCGGTTTGGTACTTTGTGTCCTGGCAAAATTCCTGTGCTTGTAACAGGTGTAGGTCAGGCAGAAATTCAACAGGTGCAGGCTCTGGGAAGAGGCCGCTCTCTTACCATTAGGCAGACTAAGGGAGCTGCCTCAGGGGTGCTGGGGAGGTGTTGGGAATTTGGAGCTGTGTGCCACGTCACCTGTCCGGTGCCCCATAAACTAGCCTGCTTCCTTCAAATGCAGTGAAGGATGCTGAGGCCATTGTTTTAAGGTCCAACTGCCCATCTGGTCAGCTTCTGTATGTGGAATGAGTGTGGGAGCGGGAGAGGTTTGTCCTTCACCTCAAGCAAATGTTAAACATTCATCAGCTCTTTTCAACAAGTTGAACATAAAGCAGAATGTAAGATACCTGTTGAATGTTTGTCTTTCAGTTCACCTTATTTGCTTAAAATCAACATGGGTTATTGCAAAAACAATTTAAAAAAATCTGATCCACTGGCCAATACAATAGACTGTAAAGAAAAAATAATAAAGCTATAATTAATCTCCTCTCTCATCTCACACTATTGCCCCGCTCGTGCTCTTCGCTCCTCTAATGCCATGTTTCTCTCCTGCCCAGGGGTCTCTACTTCCCTTGCTCGGCTTTGTCCATTTTCTTCTGCTGCCCCTTACGCCTGGAACGCTCTTCCAGAACATTTGAGAACTACAAGTTCAATCGCAGCTTTTAAAGCTCAGCTAAAAACTTTTCTTTTTCCTAAAGCTTTTAAAACTTGATGTTGTTCGGACTTTATACTGTCAGTTTTACCCTACCCTGTGCCTGTTTACCCTACCCTGTGCCTGTTTGCATTCTCTTCCCCTCCTTATTGTTCTACTATGATTTTATTAGATTGTAAGCCTATGCGGCAGGGTCTTGCTATTTACTGTTTTATTTTGTACAGCACCATGTACATTGATGGCGCTATATAAATAAATAATAATAATAATAATTAGTTAACTAAAAAAAACTTTAAAGTTATTGTTCTTCAATTAGGGGAGTACATTAGATTGCACATTTTTGTGCCCGATTCTCTATGGTGTTATGGTGA
Organism: Elgaria multicarinata webbii; assembly: GCF_023053635.1. Classification (NCBI taxonomy): domain Eukaryota; kingdom Metazoa; phylum Chordata; class Lepidosauria; order Squamata; family Anguidae; genus Elgaria; species Elgaria multicarinata. The sequence continues at coordinate 12,050,875 of NC_086186.1, forward strand.
ATAAGGAGTTCCTATAGATCAGTGGTTCTCAACCTTTTTTGCTCTATTCCCCCCTTTCACCATTGTTCAGAATATAATTCCCCCCTTCCCAAGATAGTCTAACTCAAAAGGTGCATTCCAAATAATATGCATATAATATTGAAAATCTTTTATTTTTTTCTGTATTAGTCCCGTTTAAAGGGGCGGCCCCATCTGCATTCTCAGCTCCCATGCTTTGTGTTGCCCCTTTACATGGGAAGCTGGAAACTTCTAGCATTGCGAGGGAGGGAAAAGAGAGCAAAGGACTGGCTTTTGTAGATGACATGACACATTTCTGGGATGTTTTTAATAACGTGTAGGAAGACATAATCTACAGGACATAATACTTTGCTGAATAGTGGTCCCAATTCCCCCCCTGGAACCCTAAAATATCCCCCCTTGTTGAGAAATCATGCTATAGATGATGTATTTTTCCCAGTCAAGACAAAACATATTTATTTCTGTTTGTTAATGAATGGTTAAAGGTGTCAAGTGAGTATGGATGTCAATACTAGTTGAACAGAACTGGCTTTTTGAGTTGCTTAACTGTTTTATGGCTCCTCCATCTTCTTCCTTAACAGCAGCTTTATCTGCAAGCATTAGCAGCTGCTAATACTGAGATATCGGCTGTGAAGAGCTCCACCTGCTGATTTCTGCAAATCAAGCTTCTGATAATGACACAGGAGAGACTAGATGGGGGGTTGTTTGCTAAAGTCATCTGGATTTAACTCTGTAACGACATTAGAAAGGGCTCAACAAGGGTTTAATCTGAGCAGAAATCACCAAGGCTTAGACTCAGAATTGCTTGGTAATGCAAAGATTCACTTCAAACCAGGGGAATGAGCATTAAACTGGCAAATGTGGTTTAATGTAAGCAAATGTAAAGGGATGCACATTAGGGCAAAAAATCCTAACTTTGCATATACACTGGTGAGGTCTGAGGTGCCAGTGACTGACTAAGAAAGAGATCTTGGTGTTAATGAAAATGTTGAGCCAGTGTGGGACTGTTGTGCAAAAGTCAAATTCCATGTTAGGAATCGCTCAGATAGGAATAGTAAATAAACTGTACTGTGTACAGTTCTGGACTGGGAAACATGATAGAGGTGTATAAAATTATGTGCAGTGTGGAGAAAGTGGATAGGGAGATGTATTTTCCCCTCTCTTATAATGTTAGAACTTGGGATCCCCCAGTGGTGGAACATTTAAGACAGATTAAAGTATGTATGTCTTCGTACAGCATATAGTTTAACTATGGAATTTGTCCCCACAAAATGTAGAGATGGCCACCAATTTGGAAGGCTTTAAAAAGCAATTACACAAATTCACGGAGGAGAAGGCAAGCAAGCCTTCATATACTGGAATTCAACTTTTTACTCATGTTTATAAATGGGCTCTGTCAGTGGGAGATATTTCAGACTGATGTTATGAAAATAACAGAAAATAAGTAAACACGCACTAGCTTTGGCCCAAGTCACGAACCCCACCTTCAAGTATAACCTGATGGGATCTGAGCTGGTGGTGACTGACCAAAAAAGAGATCTTGGGGTTGTGGTGAATGGCTCGATGAAAATGTCCATCCAATGTGGCAGCTGTAAAGAAGGCAAACTCCATGTTAGACATTATAAGAAAAGGAACTGAGAATAAAACTGCCAGTATTATACTGCCTTTATATAAATCTATGGTGCAACCATATTTAGAATACTGTGTACAGTTCTGGTCACCACACCTAAAAGAAGATATTATAGAGCTGGAAAAAGTGCAGAAAAGGGACACTAAAATGATCAAGTGGGTGGAGCATCTCCCCTATGGGGGAAGGTTACAACAGCTGGGTTTGTTTAGTTTGGAAAAAAAGGTGGCTAAGGGGAGACATGATAGAGGTGAACACAATTATGCCTGGTGTGGAGAATGTGGATACGGAGACATTTTTCTCCCTCTCTTGTGATACTAGAACCCAATGGGGTCATCCCATGAAGCTTTTGTTTTTATGATATTAAAAAAAAAATAGAAGAAAGGGGACACTGACCTTCTATGAGGGTGGAGTTTGAGTATTGTTTTCTGCTGCATTCGGCCATTACTTTAATCCAGCCTTCCCCAACCCATCATCTCCAGCTAATAGGGAAAATGGTCATGTGGCTGGGATGATAGGAGTTATAGTCTACCTGATTTGAAAGGGACCAGTTTGGGGAAGGCTGCTCTAATCCTTGTTGTCTCATTTAGCCCTCCACATGGGCCCATAGCAATTTCATTGCACAGGAAGTGCATGGAGAATTTAAGCACCAACAGATGGAATGTAGCTTTTACTTTGTTTTTTGAGTAAGGTGCTGTTACAATTCTTTTCTTTTCTGTCCCTCTTTAGGTATATCTTGTCTATTGAAGATGAGGAGGAGATTCGAGAGTATGTCGCTGACCTAATCCAGGGGACGGATGGCAAGAAGAAGCACTTTATTGAAGAACTAGTAGACAGGTGGCGAAAATCTTGTCAGCCAACATCTGATCTTTTGCCACTTTATCGGAAAAAAGATGGTAAGTGAGTGCAGAAAATGATGCAGTAAGCAGAAGAATAATTGTTTAATAGTTAGAGAGAAATCAGCACTTTCAATATATTATTATTATTATATTTATTTGTATCCCGCCTTTTGCCCAATACTGGGCCTCAAGGCGGCCTTACAAAGTTTAAAACATACATTGAAAAGGAAAAAAGAAAAAACACGTTTAAAATACACAACAAAATTATGAAAATTAACATAGATGGAGGGACAGATTATTCTCCAAAGGCCTGCTGGAATAAACAAGTTTTAGCCTACTTCCGAAAGCCCATCAAGGAGAGAGCCAGTCTAGCTTCCCGGGAAGAGAGTTCCAAAGCACTGGAGCAGCCACCGAGAAGGCCCTACCCCAGGTTAAATATTAGACAATAGGCCTGTTCAGACAACACACTAATAGGTAAGAAAAAAAACCTATCCAGACCCCTTGAAATCAAAACCGTAAAATATGAGAAAGGGGCGAACAGAACAACAGGTTGGAATATCACGGCAACCGGTGCTAGCCCTGCCACAGTTAAGAAAGAAGCCTTTTTCCACCAAAATATCAGCCCAGTGGTTGGGATATGAGGCTATATTCTAAAGCTTTCACAATAGCTAGAATATAGTAGCCTAACTTACATTCTGAAAGGCAAAAGATAGAAATACCAAGTGGCGGTGGCGATTTAAAAATAGTCTTTAACAGCTTATGTTCATGCATACTATATTTCACCACTGAGGAAGACCTGTAGGTTGAAACGCGTTTGGTGTTTGAATAATATTGTTCTTTGTGGTTTGAAAGTAATACTGCACAGTGTAAGTATATCTGAATTTTACTTTTTGAATGTTTTCCATTGTGGTTTGAATACAATACTATACAGTGTATAGATATTTTAATTCCTGTGACCAGTGACCTTTTTTTAGCGCATTAAAAGCTTTTTATAGTATCTTATCCACCTTTGCTACATATGTGACTGTTAGCGGCGATAAGATCCACCCCTTTCTCATATTTCACAGACAACCCACTAAGCCATGGTTAGGCCACTAACCCTTTTGCAGCAAATGGTTAGTAAGTGTGTTTGAACCATGGTTATGAGGCCACCATGGTTTGAATGGTTCACATGACACGCTAAGTCATGGTTCGTACGACGTGTTAAGCCATAACGTTTAGCTTGGAATACTTAACCACTGTGGCTTAACATGTCGTCTGAACAGGGTCTATCCCTGATTCCAATAAAATTGTGTTCATGGAAAACATGAACCAGCACCCTTTATTTAGAACACCAGGAACTATTCATTAATGGTTCCTAGTGCTCCAAACGAAGGGTGCTGATAGTACTTTTACCAGCGTTCTCTGGGTATTATAAGACTTGCAAATCAGACAATTCTATGCCCCCCTTTCTTTTATGTCTAGGTAAATGCAGTGATGTGACATAGTTTCATATTGACCTGGATCAACAACCACTGATGTGATAGAGGTGGTGGGGCAAAGCATCAACACGATGGTGTCATGTCATGCTTTGTGTGGTCCTGCAGAGAGTTTGGCCTCCAGTTTCCATCAGCCCTAGTCATTATAGTCCATGGTGAGGGATCATGGGAGTTGTTGGCCAAAACATTGGGGAGACACAAGTTACCCACCCCTGGCTTAGATGTTACAAGGAGGGAAGGGAATAGATCTACACACACAACACCATTGATTTCTCTGTGTGTGTGTGTGTTCTGTATGTAACTTTAGATATTTTGGAGCCTCCTCGGCTAGGAGACCAAACCAAGAGGGGAAGACGTAAAGGGAGAAACAAACTGGAAGCACCTGTTTATGTTGAAACCGAGCAGCCTGTAGAGGAAGTAAAAACACCACTTGACCTAGCCAAGGTAGGTGCATTCCTTGTCTGTCATTGGGACACATCGCTTTGCGGGGGTACTTTTATAGCAAGATAGAAGTATAACTTTCAAAATAAGAAAGGGTTGTTGATGGAAATTTCTTACTTTATATTATTATTATTATTATTATTATTATTATTATTATTATTATTATATTTGTACTCTCAAAGGAGCCATTGCTTGCCAGTCATGGGGACTAATGAGGACACAGCTGTTCTGGATGTCACAGATTTTCACCTTTTCACTTGTTGAGGCATGGGACTCCTGGTTCTGATTATCTACTCTGGTCGCTTTTTCACATGAATTTCAAGAACATAAGTAGGAAAAATAAAATAAAAAGGGAAGCAGCCTGACTCCAACTCCGAGTTCTAGGATACATTCTTCCACACTTTTTTGTTTTGGTGATTATTAAAACAAACATGCAAAGGCAGGATGTGCTGCTGCTTCTCTTGGCGCTAAAAGGTCCAAGGATTAATAAACATGCCTTATCTCAGTCAAGCTGTTTTCTTGGCTGTTGTCCCAAGGTCGTCTTGAGCGTTTCTTTAAGTTCTCTTTCCCCAGAAACATTGTCCCCTTACGATAACCGAGCTTAGCTTAATACTACTATATTATTATTATCGTCCTCATCATCTGGGTGACAGGCAGTCTTTCACCAGATCTTGGAAGCTGGATCTAAATACAAGGGAGGGGCTGCTTGCTTCCTCTTTCTCAGGAGGCCTCAGCAATGGGTATTGGCAGCAGGAAAGCAGAGGATCTCGGCTAGAGCTCCATAAAAGCGCGACAGATGATGCCTGACTCAATTGATATGCAGTGGACACTGCTTTCCTTTCGTCTCTCTCCAACCAGCCAACACACCCACAAGATCTTTTAGGGCTGCATGGACACAAAATGCTGTCCCACACAGCGCTTTGATCGTAGGTGTTTCTTCCTTTTCCTTCCCCCAAGTAGCGTGTATGAGGTCTTTTCAAAGCCTGGTAAAGACAAAAGCTCCAAGACCAACAGCTTGTTTGATTACGGCCTGGGGAGGTTTGGGTTGATGAGGTGTTGACTTCAGCAGATATATTGACTAAGCGACACAGTGGAGGACAAAGTACATTGATAAACGTGAAAATACAGACAACATGAATGCAGTGAATTCACCCAGATAGGTGGAGCGTAATGCATCATCTTATTATCTGAGGCACAGGAAAACTTGACTACCAAACAATTCCTGCAATGAGACAATGGTTTGCTTGATGTGTATTTTTAGTGTGAAGCAACCTTCCATAATCTTTATGTCAACGAGAAAGAAGTAAAAATGGGTGATGAATTCCAATGTATTTCTCTTCTCTTCCCACCCACCCCCACCCTGCCTCCCTTAATTAGGCCCAGGAGATAAACAGCAGCAGCAGCTCCTCCTCCAAGAAGAAGGCAAAATACGTCAACTTGTACACGAAGGAAGGTCAGGACAAACTGGCAGTCATGCTACCGGGACGCCACCCTTGCGAATGCCTGGCCCAGAAACACAAACTCATCAACAACTGCCTGACATGCGGACGCATTGTCTGCGAGCAAGAGGGTTCCGGGCCTTGCCTCTTCTGTGGGACTCTGGTATGTTACAGCCTCCGGTATATATTTATTTTTCTCCCCTGTCTGCTTTGCTTAGCTGTAACTGATCATGCATGGGGTTGGATTTGCCCAGCGTTGTCTTCTGCACGAAAAGAGGCAAGCTTTTTTCTCTCTTCTGTTTATTATTTATTTGCACTTTTAGACCACCCAATAACCAAAGTTCTCTGAGTGGTGTCCAGAGAAGCTAAATTACAAAGAAAGGAATTGAAATTAAAACTGCCAGTGCCATACTGCCCTTGTACAAATCGATGGTTGGACCACACTTAGAATACTGTGTACAGTTCTGATCATCACATCTCAATAAGGGTCTTGTAGAGTTGGAGAAGGTGCAGAAAAGGGCAAAAGGATCACGGAGCAATCCCCTATGAGGAAAAGTTAAACGCCCAGGACTGTTTAGCTTAGGAAATAATAGCGAGTAAGGAGAAACATGATAGAGGTGTACAAAATTATGCATGGTGCCAAGAAGTGGATAGGCAAACATTTCTCTCCCTCTGTCCTCATACTAGAACCGTTGTGGTCATCTCATGAACCTGATTGGTGAGTGATTCAGGACAATTAAACCCATTTTGAGGTCTCATTGTGACCAGCAGAATTGCCTGTTGAAAGTACGTTCAGGAGAATAATTTGTTTGAAAATTGTACCTCTCAGCTGGAGAGTGTTAATGACAATTTGCAGTTTTTAATGTTTGCTTGATTCAGACATTTCCCCCCACTCTGAATATATCTTGAATGCATTGGGGAGAATGCTCTAAAAACATACCATTTTCTCTCTGTTATAAGCGCTGATAGAACACTTCCCCTGCTTCACCGGGGTCCAATGAAAAAGAGTTGTGTGTCATTGACATAGTGATGCCACGGCACTCTAAACAGCTAAATGGCCTCACTTAGCGGTTTCCTGTAGACCTTAAACAGCATGGGGACAGGATGGAACCTTGCAGGACTCCAAGCATAAATTAATGCCAAGGAGTCTAGCAGGAATCCCCCAGCATCACCTTCCAGAACCTATTGTCCTAACATGGGCAGAACCACAACAATGTAATCCTGCCACACTCACCGTCCTGACGACTTTCCAGAAGGATACCATTGTCAATGGTATCGAAAACTATTGAGAGGTCCAGAAGAATTAATAGGTTCACCCTCCCTCCCTCCCTCTCCCAGCACAGATCATCCCACAGGGTAACCAAAGCAGCTTGCATTGCAAAACCAGGCCTAAACCCCAATTGAAATGGATCCAGAAAATCCACTTACAGTTCTTTGTTCCCTTTTAGGTCTGCACAAAAGAAGAGCAAGATGTCCTGCAGCGAGATTCTAACAAGAGCCAGAAGCTGCTGAAGAAGCTCTTGGCAGGTTAGTAAATTACTGGAGATTTGTACACCAGATCTCATTGTAGGGTCAGCTGCACTTGCTATCGTGAAGTGATTATTCAAAAAGCGAAAAAAGGAGAAAAAATCTTCTGGAAGATGGGCCAACCAGTGCTTTTTGGGCAAGCTGTGATTATTATTATTATTATTTATTTATTTAAGGATTTTTATGCCGCCATTCAGCCAAAAAAGGCTCTCACGGCGGCTTACAAAAGTATTTCTTGACAGTCCCTGCCCACAGGCTTACAATCTAAAAGACATGACACAAAAGGAAAGGGGATTGGGAGGGAGGAGGAGGAGGGGGGAAAGGAAAGCAAATTCAGGCACTACAATCTTAGTTGCAAAGTTCAGCAGAGACAGTTGACAGCAGGAGGGAGGGGGCTCTCAGCTGGAGCTGGACCCAGGCACGGTGGAGAGGTGCCTGGCTGCTGCTTCCTCCCTCAGTGGTGGCCTCTCCAGAGACAGTTGGTAGCAGGAGGGAGGGGGCTCTTAGCTGGAGCTGGACCCAGGCACGGTGGAGAGGTGCCTGGCTGCTGCTTCCTCCCTCACTGGTGGCCTCTCCAGAGACAGTTGGTGGCAGGAGGGAGGGGGCTCTCAGCTGGAGCTGGACCCAGGCATGGTGGAGAGGTGCCTGGCTGCTGCTTCCTCCCTCACTGGTGGCCTCTGCAGAGACAGTTGGTAGCAGGAGGGAGGGGGCTCTCAGCTGGAGCTGGACCCAGGCACGATGGAGAGGTGCCTGGCTGCTGCTTCCTCCCTCACTGGTGGCCTCTCCAGAGACAGTTGGTGGCAGGAGGGAGGGGGCTCTCAGCTGGAGCTGGACCCAGGCATGGTGGAGAGGTGCCTGGCTGCTGCTTCCTCCCTCACTGGTGGCCTCTGCAGAGACAGTTGGTGGCAGGAGGGAGGGGGCTCTAAGCTGGAGCTGGACCCAGGCACGGTGGAGAGGTGCCTGGCTGCTGCTTCCTCCCTCACTGGTGGCCTCTGCAGAGACAGTTGACAGCAGGAGGGAGGGGGCTCTCAGCTGGAGCTGGACCCAGGCACGGTGGAGAGGGGCCTGGCTGCTGCTTCCTCCCTCACTGGTGGCCTCTGCAGAGACAGTTGGTAGCAGGAGGGAGGGGGCTCTCAGCTGGAGCTGGACCCAGGCACGGTGGAGAGGTGCCTGGCTGCTGCTTCCTCCCTCACTGGTGGCCTCTGCAGAGACAGTTGACAGCAGGAGGGAGGGGGCTCTCAGCTGGAGCTGGACCCAGGCACAGTGGAGAGGTGCCTGGCTGCTGCTTCCTCCCTCACTGGTGGCCTCTGCAGAGACAGTTGGTAGCAGGAGGCAGGATTATACTCTTGCAGCCTGGGACAGTGGTCAATCAAACAGATCATATGGAAGAGATCTTCTCTGTGTAGGGACAGAGGGGAGACTGTGCAGAAATGAGCGTACAGGTTTGGATCAGAAGAGGGGCAAGAGTATCGCAGTTCACTTCAGTGTCACATCTGTCCACACTGTGCCTGCTCCTGCAGTTTGCTTCTGCAATCTTAAAGTGGGTGTGAGTTTAATTGCATCAGTGCCTGTGGAATGGTCCCTAAAAGGCCATCTGTGCTTGTTGGATCCGTACAGTCCAGTGGGGGTGGTAGGCCTGTGAATTGGTGCATGGAGTGCAAGTTGTAATGAGATTCTCTGGATCCCAGGCGCTGAGAACTCTGGTAAGGCAGATATAAGTGGCAAGGACCTGTTGCCCCGTCAAGAGGCTCGACTCAAGGCAGGGCTGGAGGTGGCTGTGAAGCACAAAGACAAACTCCTGGAGTATGACAAAACAAGGTATGTGACAGAGCAAGTCAGAAATATATCTAGATGGATAGGATGCCTGAGGTTAAGTATCCAACCAGCCTTCCATGTGGGCAGACTGTACCACAGGCTTAGAGGTGGGCAGTACACAGGCTGTATGCAGCCACCCCCCTCCCCACTGCCCCTTTCCATGTCCCCAAATATTTTTTTTAAATTTGCAAACACAATTGATTGATTGCATTTATACCCTGCCTTTTTTCCTCCAAGGAACCCAAAGTGGCGTGCATAATCCTCCTCTCCATTTCTATCTTCACAACAACAGCCCTGTGAGGTAGGCTGGGCTGAGAATCTGTGACTGTCCCAAAGTCACCCAGTGAGCTTCCATGGCTGAATGGAGACTAGAATCTGGGTCTCCCAACTCCCAGTCCAGCACTCTAGCCACTACACCACACTGGCACCACACTCACATAATGGTGCGCCATGCTAGTTAATGAGCACTAAGGACATCAAATTTAATTTTGTTTGCAACTAGATTTAACCCTTTTAGCGCTACCAAATGCTATGGAGCATTTCAGCCAATAATAATAATAATAATAATTTTATTTCTCTAATGTGGCCAGTGGGAGTGTCTAGAGTGAAAATACCTCCCCAAAATGCCCACCCCTGCATAAACTAAATGCTCTCTGCTAAACCATTGGGCCTAATTTCTTCCCACATTTAAGATTTTGTCTTTTCCATCCCTGGCCCCTGAGCCTTGCTCTTTCTCTTTCTGTTTAAAGCCTTCACCAAATCACGTGCGCGTCAGTTTTGACTCAGCAGGTTCTTTGCTGTAATGGGAAGATACCCAGGGGCCCAATTTCTGACAGCTAGAATCTGTGCTAGTTAGACTTGCCTTCCAGCAGGATAACCTCCAGCAAAGGGGTGCGTTTTGTTAGGAGTCTTCACCTAGCCAATTTGCCAGACCAGAAACAGCCCTTGCTTTGCTTGCTTCCATCCCTCGTATATGTATGAGGCTGTGATCCATTGGTTCATTTTTATGCTCTAAGCGAATGTAGACCTATGAAAGGAAGCCATCGTCCTGAGTGTAACCTACTTACGAAGCCCAATACTAATTATGTGTAAAAGTGACCGCGTCTGCCGTACATTTTATTGTGGAGGATGGGAGTGGTGGTTATTGGCTGGCTATCACTTCCCAAGGTAGGGCTTCCAATATTTGTCATTGGGGAGCATCTCTGTGCAAGAGCTAGGATGACGGCTTGGGACCACAATACCTGACGGAACGCCTCTCCCGCCATGAACCTACCCGTACCCTGCATTCAACATCTAACGTCCTCCTCCAAGTGCCTACTCCAAGGGAAGCGCAGAGGATGGCAACAAGGGAGAGGGCCTTTTCAGTGGTGGCCCCCCAATTATGGAATGATCTCCCCGATGAGGCTCATCTGGCGCCAACATTGTTATCTTTTCGGCGCCAGGTCAAGACTTTTCTCTTCTCCCAGGCATTTAACAGCATTTAACAAAGCTAAGTTTGTTTGTTTTTTAACGGACCCCCAAACTGTTGTTTTTAAATGGATGCCGTTGTTTTTATACTGTTTATGTTTTTGATGGTTTTAAATTTCGTATACTTTTTAATGTTCACCGTTTTTAACTTTTGTAAACCGCCCAGAGAGCTTTGGCTATGGGGCGGTATATAAATGTAATAAATTAAAAGGCCCATCTGCTAAATGTGGGCTCCCATAAGAATCCTGGGACTCCTCTTGAGTAAACTCTGCATCTCAACCTTCTTTGCTGTACTTGCAGTAGGCACCAAAGCCTGTGAAGGGAGGGACTGGAGCTTGATGGTAAAGCACTCGTTTTGCAGGCAGAAGGTCCTAGGTTTTAATCCCTGGCAGCTCCAGGTAAAAAACGGATCCGAGCAAGTGACGTGCAAGGCCTCTCTCTTAAGATCCTTTTGAACCACTGCCGTATATCCACCCAATAATCAGATCTGGTACAAAGCAGCCTCTTATGCACTGTCTCCCCTGGGGCTCTTTGGTGCCCGTCTTCCATTTTTGCTTGCCAGTGTGCGCCGAACCCACGTGATTGACGACGAGTCGGACTACTTTGCCACCGATTCCAACCAATGGCTCTCGAAGCAGGAGAGGGAAGCGCTGGAGAAGAGAGAGAAGGAGCTGCGTGAGCTGCGGCATGCTTCGCGGCTCTCCAGGAAGGTCACCATCGACTTTGCCGGGCGGCAGATCTTGGAGGAACAGGGCGGCCTGGCAGAATATCACAGCAAGTGAGTATCCTGGCACAGTAGGGCAAGGCGGTGGGTTCAGGATGCCGGCAAGGAGGAATGGGCAAATGGCAGGAACAGGAATTTGGGGGCTGATAAGAAGTGCCATGTTGGATCAGACTGAGGGTCCTTCTAGTCCAGCACCCTGTTCACACTGTGCCCAAGCAGCCATTGGCCAGGAATGAACAAGCAGGACATGGTGCAACAGCACCCTCCCACCCATGTTCCCCAGCAACTGGGGCACACAGGCTTACTGCCTCGGATACTGGAGATAGCACACAACCATCAGGGCTAGTAGCCATTGATAGCCTTCACCACCAGGAATTTATCCAACCTCCTTTTAAAGCCATCCAGATTGGTGGCCATCACTTCATCCTGCGGTAGTGAGTTCCATAATTTAACTATGCGCTGTGTGAAGAAGTCCTTCCTTTTATTTGTCCTGAGTCTCCCACCAATCAGCTTCATGGGATGACCCCGTTGGGTCCTAGTATTTTGAGAGAGGGAGAAAAATGTCTCCCTATCCACATTCTCCACGTCATGCATCATCTTGTACACCTCTATCCTGTCTCCCCTTAGCCTCCTTTTTTCCAAGCTAAACAATCCCAGTTGATGATGTAACCTTCCCTCGTAGGGGAGATGCTCCAGCCCCTTAATCATTTTCGTTGCCCTTTTCTGCACTTTTTCCAGCTCAATAATATCCTTCTTTAGATGTGGTGACCAGAACTCAAAAAAGGAGCTGTTGTATGGCGTACCACAAGGTGCCATCCTATCCCCAATGCTGTTTAACATCTACATGAAACCGCTGGGAGAGTTCATCCAGAGGCATGGGGCGGAGTGCTATCAGTATGCTGATGACACCCAAATATATTTCTCTATGCCTTCAATAACAGCATCGGCTAAGGATAGTGTGTCTCCTCTGAATGAATGCTTGGAGGCAGTAATGGGCTGGATGAGGAAAAACAAACTGAAGCTGAATCCAGACAAGACGGAGGTGCTCGCTGTCAAAGGCCACAACCTAGGTTTGGAGGTGTGTCAACCAGTTCTGGATGGGGCTACACTCTCCCTGAAAGACTGTGTTCGCAGTTTGGGGGTGCTCCTGGATCCGTCGCTCCAAATGACAGCCCAGATAGATGCGACGGCCAGGAGTGCCTACTATCAGCTTCGGCTGATACGCCAGCTGCGCCCCTTCTTAGAGTCAGAAGACCTAAAGACAGTAGTGCACGCGCTGGTAACCTCAAGGCTTGACTTCTGCAATGCGCTCTACATAGGGCTACCATTGTACCTAGTTCGGAAACTTCAACTAGTTCAAAATATGGCAGCCAGGTTGGTCACCGGTACACCTAGGGGTGACCACATTACACCAACATTAAAATCACTCCACTGGCTGCCAATTAGTTTCCGGGCAAAGTACAAAGTGTTGGTCATTACCTTTAAAGCCCTAAATGGTTTGGGTCCAGGTTACCTGTGGGGTCGCCTTCTCCCATATAGTCCGCCCCGCACACTCAGGTCCTCTGGAGTGAACTTACTTCAGTCAGCTAAAACTAGGCTGACATCAGTTTCCCAGAGGACCTTTTCTTCTGTCGCCCCCAGATTGTGGAATGGCCTGCCAGAGGAGATTCGTAAAATTAACTCTATGTGTGATTTTAAGGCAGCTTTAAAGACTAGCCTTTTCCGGCAGGCCTATCCAGATCAATGTAAAATCATGAATTTTTAAGATGTATTGATTCTTGTTCTAATGTTGTTCCCTGCCTCGATCTAAAAGGAGAGGCAGGTAAGAAATAAATTTATTATTATTATTATTATTATTATTATTATTATTATTATTATTATTAGAACTATACACAGTATTCTAAGTGTGGTCGCACCATAGATTTGTATAAGAGCAGTATGTTACTGTCCGTTCTATTCTCAATTCCTTTTCTTATAATGCCTAACATGGAGTTTGCCTTCTTTACATTGATATTTTCACTGATATTTTCTCTTCTCCCCCATTCCAAGCATCCAATTTACTCTGTCTATGGCCGTCTCACTTTCTGTTCTGTGATATGACAGTCAACTGCACAAACAGCACAAACAAGAACAGAGCGTATTTGGAACAGCGTCTGATGCAGCTCCCTGGATGACGCTTCCTTGCATCTGTTCCCAGTGATGGCTATAATTGCCTGACGTGAAGCAGAGCGCTGTTTGAATCATGCTGCTGTAGGGATTTTAGTCCAGCATCTTAGTCGTGTCCTCATCCTGAAGACACCACATGGACACATGTTCCATTTTTAGCAGTATAGGCTTCTATGTAAAATATTGAAACTAGGGGTTAGTCTGCTAGGAAGACTGCCCGGAAAGCACCTTTGAGTTTTTAAGAATGCAGGTGTGGGGTTTTTTCATGCAGTGAAGTTTCATGTAGCACAGGAGGTGAGGGGAGCCTGGAAAAGCATTTTCAGCTGAAGTGGGGTGCGACGACACCGACCTCACCCAGAAGGCCTTGCCTAGCACACCCTTCTCAAGCCAAGCGCCACCCCTTGAAAAGCCAGAGGAAAGGGTAAAAACAACACAAGCTCTCCCCTATATGTGAGGGAACAAGGTAAAGGGGTTTTGGCAAATAGGTTCTGTTGTTGAGGTACTGAACTGCAGGTGTATTGGTAGATGTTTTTATGCTGCGTAATATAGCAGGTAATCACTCCGAGCTGACGCGTGGTTTGTGGTAACAGAACGCAAAGTAACGTTTATTGAAATTGAACAGCTCTCTGGTATTTCAATTTAGAGCAAACTTATTTTTATATTTAAAACAACAATCCCAAGTCCCTTAAAGTCCTGTCTCTTCTCACTCCTCGCACACCAAACACTCCCAAGAAGCACAAGCCTCAGACACTCCACAAGAATAATAATCAGAATCAGACAAGACAAGACTAGACCACAACCCCCCATCCACCCTATTTATACTCCTCCCTCCCGCTCTCTCGCAGCATCACTAGCCACACCCACTCAGTCAAATATTCCGCACTCACTAGACATACAAACCCAGACATACCTTATTATTATTATTATTATTAGTAGTAGTAGTATCCCGCCTTTTGCCCAATGCTGGGCCTTAAGGCGGCCTTACAAAGTTTAAAATATACATGGGGAGGGGAGGAAAACAAAACCATAAACAATTAAAAAATACACAACAAAATTATAAGACATTAACATAGATGGAGGGCTGGATTATTCTCCAAAGGCCTGCTGGAACAAAAAAGTTTTAGCCTGCTTCCGAAAGCCCATCAAGGAGGGAGCCAGCCTAGCTTCCCCAGGAAGAGAGCACCGGAGCAGCCACCGAGAAGGCCCTCTCCCATGTTCCCACCAAGCGTGCCTGTGAAGAAGGTGGGACTGAAAGAAGGGCCTCTCCAGAAGATCTCAAAGCATGGGCAGGCTCATAGGGGAGAATACGTTCTTTCAAATAACCTGGACCCGAACCATATAGAGCTTTATAGGTCATAACCAGCACTTTGAATTGTGCCCGGAAACAGACTGGAAGCCAGTGGAGCTGTTTTAACAGGGGAGTTGTGTGCTCCCTGTAACCAGCCCCGGTCAACAATCTGGCTGCAGCTCTTTGAACCAGCTGGAGTTTCCGAACACTCTTCAAAGGCAGCCCCACGTAGAGCGCGTTACAGTAATCCAATCGAGATGTAACTAAGGCATGTGTCACCGTGGCCAGGTCCGACATCTCTTAGGAACCTAAGGCACAGAAAGGACAGAATGGAGATCGTTTGTAGGGAATCGTCTAAAGCGTGCTGGTTGTCCTTGCAGGTTGGATGAAACGGTTGAAGCGATCAACAGCGGCACCTTGAGCAAGTCAAAGCAGAGCCCTGAAGGGAAACGTGAAGAGCCTGGAGTCCTCGTGAATCCAAACCTTCTCCAGCCAGCCCCTGTGGTCAGTACCCTTCCCCACTCCCCTCTTGACAAAACTCAGGGATGGGGAGTATGTGGCCCTCCATCTTCTGTTGAACTGAACTGCCATCGTTATTATTAATTTCATTTAGTTATTAAGCGCCATCAATGTACATGGCACTGTACAGAATAAAAAATAAATGAAATGACAAATCCCTGCCACAAAGGCTTACATGCTAATAAAATCACAAAAACAAACCAAAATGAAGGGCAGGAAACACTGCAAGAATAAATAATCAACATTACCAACAATGAATAAAATCTAAACTAAGGTTCCAGAGACTTGGAACAAAAAAAATCGCACGTTTTTAACTGAGATTTAAAAGCAGCCATTGAAGCCGCCATCTGCAAATTATCTGGAAGAGAATCTGAGGGATAGGGAGCAGCAAGAGAGAATGGATAGAGCTGAGCAAGGGAAGTGGGCAACCACCTGTCAGGGATGCTTTAGGGTGGATTCCTAAAGCAGGGGGAATCTGCTTTAGCAGGGGGTTGGACTCGATGGCCTTAGAGGCCCCTTCCAACTCTACGATTCTATGATTCTAAGTAGAAACCCTTGGGTGAGTAAGAATCCTAGCCTTCAAGGAGCGGAGAGCACGAGCAGGGCTATAATGTGAAATAAGGGCCGAGAGATGAGGAGGGGCTCAGTCCTGCTGGTGAAGCCTGATGGGAGTTGTTGTCCAACAACATCTGGAGGGGCACACATTGCCTGTCCCTGTTCTAGATAGAGTGTTGCATTTCCCTCTTCGATAGATTAGAGGATTAAACGTAGGATTGGAGATGGGGAAAGTCAGCTGTGTTTCCTGGCCCATGAAGCAGGCCTCCTTCCCATCCCTGGCAATGCAGCTCTCACTGAGTTCCTGCCAGGTCTCGGTCGTGCTCCGTTTCATTCTTGCTTTCGCTTGGTCCACGTTTTAGCGGAGGCATCCTTGCGAATAATATATAGTCACTTTCTCTCTGGGGGTTATCCTAAATTGCCGTCTGACTGGGAATCAGTGGGGAAGGGCCATAGCTCAGTGGTAGAGCACAGCCTTTGCAAGCGGAAAGTTCCAGGCTCTGGCCTGCTTCTCCTATGACCTAAGTAGTTGCCCTTGGGCCTTTCCAAATTAGCTTTGTGTGCTCGATGGAGAGAGCATGATGAGCAGTGATGACACCCAGAGCCCACAAGCGAAAGAGCACCTACTGATCTAGTTTAAAGAGAGAAGGGTTAACCTTCTATAATGTGTTTTTCTTTGTCTTGGAATTCCCCTCCTTAAAAACCTATATCAAAGTGGGTGGAGCAGACTGGATTGCTTCCACACAAGAAGACCGGCCCACCTGCAGAGACTGGGAGCGAGACAAATTTGGAAAGAAGCCGCTTACGGGTTCAGGACCGAGAAATACAGGAGATCTCAGATGATGGCTGGTGCCTAAGCATGCATCAGCCCTGGGCCTCCTTGCTGGTCAAAGGGATCAAAAGGTAAGCAGAGGCCTGTCGTTGGGAACGCTCTGAGCCTGGGTGTGCAGGGACAGCCCGAAATACTTTGCTCTGTGATGCCGACTAGCAAATTGTGCTGTCTGCCCTCCCCATGATGGCCCACAATACCCAAGGTGAGTAAAGTTATTCTGGCACCTGAGGCAGAAAATCCCACGAGTGCCTCTCCCAATCATCGGCAGTAAAACATATAACAATAGAGCCGCAATCCTATGCATGTTTAGACAGGGGGGAAATCCTATAACTCCCGAGTTGTAGGATTTTTTTCTGTCTAAACATGCATAAGATAAGCATTTGCTGCTGTTTCATGACACCCAGATTCAGCTCTGTTCGCTCTATTTATTTATTTACTTTAAAAGTTTTCTTTCTGGCCACACAACACTCAAAGCAACAGACAAGTTGCTTTTAAAGGTAATCATGTAAAATAATAAAAACAGCCAAGAACACAGTAGATAAATGCCAGTGTATTCAGCAAAATCCTTTCTAAATTAAAGTGAATTTAGTCACCTGTGGAAGCTCCGGCTATTGGGCGGTATAGAAATGCAATAAATAAATAAATAAAATAATAGATAATGAAAAGCTTGGTTCGCATGATACAAGATGGTTAAGAAGCGACAGTGACTTGTTAACCATTCTCGTGCGTGCCAGCTGATTTCCCTAATTTCCTTCTCTGGCCACAGCTTGTAACATCCGAACCTGGGAAGGGTGAATAGTTGGGGTGGTTAGCAAATCACCCAGCAACCCTACAACAGATTGGGGGTTCTGGGTATTGTTAACCAACCTAGTCACCCACCCTTGCCAGGTTTGGACGTCGTGACAACCTGCACCTGTAATTAGAGTAATCAGGCTGCTCAGAACTAGCACATGCAGGGATGGTTAACAAGCCACCATGGTTTATTAACCACCCTTGTCCTGTGCAAAATCGGTCAAAGTGGGGTGTCACAACAGAGAAGGCCCTGCTTTGTACTTGCTCAGGATTAGCTATAGTAAACAGTGGAAGAACAAGGACTCTTCAGTGACTGTAATAAGCAAGGAGACTTGTCTGGGAGATTGATTAACGCTTCTGAACAGTCTTGAAGGAAAGCCCCGGGTAATTCAGGCTGGAGGTTGCCAGCGCATGACGAAGGAATGTAAGTGCGTAACCTGAGAGTGCGGATAGCAGCTGGCTTGCCTGGCAAAGCTGGTAAGAGGCACTCTTTTCCTGGACGAGGGAAAGGGAACAGAAACCTGAAGCGCTGGGGGTGGGGAGCCCCCAAAACAGCCGTTTGAGTTTGGGGAACGGAAATCCAGGAAGATTGGAACTGAATAGGAACACTGCAATGTCTTTTAAGAATATAATTTATATATTCTTAAGAATCTATTCTTTTAAGAATATAATTTATATATTCTTAAAAGGATTATCTTCCAATATTTTAATTTTGGTATGGTGACCAGGCCTAATTTTTATTTTTACCTCCAATATCATGCACTAGGTGGTGCTATTTTCCTCTTTTCTCTTGCTGGAAAAGAGATAAATTTTGAACCGAATTGCAGCATAGCTTGAAGTCAGCCTCCTGCAACCTGGCACCCTTTTGATGTATTTGACTACAAGTACCATCATCCCCACCTCTGCTGGGCTGGCTTAAAGGATAAGGTGTCTGATTTTAGACTAGCAGATCAACTGTTCAAGTCCTGTTTTGATAGCACTTGATTTGATACCCTTGATTTGTAAAGATCCGGTATATTTTATTGGCTAGAACGCTATTGGGCCAGGGAGGCCTGGTTACAAATGGCTGCTCACCTGTGGAGCACACTGGGTGTCATTGGGCAAGTTGCTGTCTCTCAACCTAAGCTGATGGACTAACACCAAGCCCAGCAGCCATTGGCCAGGGTGGCTGGAAGCTGGTGAGAGTTGAAGACAAGAATATCTGGAGGGCACCAGGTTGGGGAAGGCTGGCTACAGCGTTCTGAGCTCCTTGAAGAAAAGACACAGTGCAAATATGGTAAATTAAGATGGGCACAGTGCCTCATCACTTGGTCGTCTTGTTTGATTTCTGGGCTTTTGAGACTTTGGAGAGGGCATGGACCCCTCTGTGTTTTACAGATCCAGCACTGGCAGTCCCTCAGTTCTCTATCTCTCTCTACTACCCCCCCCTCCAAGGATACAAGATCTTTCAAAGTTGGGGAAACCCAGCCATCACAAGAGCAGCCACTGCGGCTGCAGGTGCTGGCACTGCCTTCAGGGCTGCTGCAAAACCGCCGCCGCCACCACCCAGCTGGCAAGGGGAGTGGGGTTATTCATATTTATTACACTTATATCCCACCTTTTTTTTCCTCCGAGGAGCCCAAGGCGGCGTACATAATCCCCCTCCTCTCTATTTTATCCTCACAGCAACAACCCTGTGAGGTAGGTTAGGTTAAGAGGCTGTGACCAGCCCAAGGCCTCTTGAAGTTCAAATGGCAAGATTTGAGGGTCGGGGGAAAGTGTTCAGAGACCCTCAGCGGCTTCTTTTTGTCTAAGCTTGTTTCTAACCTCCTACCTAATAGCTTGAAGAAACTTGACAGTGGCTAGTGGCGAAGAAATGGGAAAACGTATAAAACCTCACTCTGGTGCTTTCAAGATCGTACTTCTGAAACCAGCCTCGTTAACGTCCAAGCTTTTCATGGGTTTTCAGCTTGCAACCTTTGTACTTCGGTTGTTATTTCTTTCTTTTCGAATCGAGTGTCTGGTGCCCGCCGTCCCGCAGAGTGAGCAGCCTGGATGCGGAAATGGCCATTGAAAACGTTCCCCGGGTTGTGAGGGTGCTGTGGAACGCCACGCCTGCTGGAGGCGAGATCTGTCCCTGATCCTCCCCTATCCTTCCCTCTCTCTCCCCAGAGTAGAAGGCAGGACTTGGTACACATCGCATCGGGGTCGGTTATGGGTAGCAGCTACAGCTCAAAAGCCGTCCGCTCAGGAAATCTGTGAGCTGGAGGCCACCTACAGAATCCTGCTCCAGGAAGGTGAGCCCTCTTAAAGACGTTGGGATTGCGGGTCCCTTTAACTGTGTCAAGGTGTTTCTACTTCAAGACCAGCAGGCCAAATGCAAAGGAGCTTTTGGGCTGCACAGTGAGATGCTGTGAAATGAACAGGATCTGGAAATAGTTGCAGCACGTTGCCTTTTCTTCGCTCTAACCTTTCCTTCTTTTCCTCCCCTCCCCTTCGATCTCCTCCTGTCTATATTCTCGTAACCACCGTGAAGTTTTTTAATTAAATGCTACTGGGGTGGGTGGGTGGGGAACATCTTCATGGTAGGAACGGCTGTTTCTGTTAGCTTGCATCTGGCGATAAAGCTATGTTGGGAATTTAAAAGAAATCAGGTTAAAATGCAAGTCAGGATTTTCCTTCAACCAGACTAAGGGGCGGATGTGCTTTCTGCTCCTCCCTCTCTGCTTCATTTACGCAACACTTCGAAATGTAGGAAGCTGTTTGTCCATCTAGAACAGTGGTTCCCAAACTCTTTCAGGTCACCGCCCCCTTGGTTCCACAACCTCATGCCCAGTGCCCCCTACCCTACACTATAAAAATAATTATTCAGAATAGCAGTTTTCAACAACCCACTAAGGAAGATAATAACAATAAAATTCAAAACAGTAACAATTTAATATTTATTCAAAATCCGAAGCACCCGCCGCAGGCTTGCTGAGGGAGGGAGGGAAAAGAGAGCGAATGCCTCTGTTTTGCAGCCGGCATGGCAAGGCACACCAAGCAGGGTATGTCTCTTCATTAGCGTTTTGGTGCTTTTGAAACATTTCAATTCACCATTAAACGGACTCTTCTTAAACGGTATTAAACGGTATTAAGCCCTATATGGCTCAGGTCCAGGTTATTTGAAAGACCATATTCTCCCTTATGAGCCTGCCTGTGCTTTGAGATCTTCTGGAGAAGGCCTTCTTTCAGTCCCGCCATCTTCACAGGCACGCTTGGTGGGAACGTGGGAGAGGGCCTTCTCGGTGGCTGCTCCAGTGCTCTGGAACTCTCTTCCCGGGGAAGCTAGACTGGCTCCCTCCTTGATGGGCTTTCGGAAGCAGGCTAAAACTTTTTTGTTCAAGCAGGCCTTTGGAGAATAATCTGGCCCTCCATCTACCCTATTTCTTCAATTTTAAGACACACTTCCCCCCCCCATATAAACATCTCTAAAAATGGGGTGCATCTTAGGATCACAGGTGTGTCTTAGGTTGGTTTTTTTCTGTTGGTGGTACTGAAATTAGTGTGCATCTTACAATTGATGGCGTCTTACAATCGAAGAAATACAGTATGTTAATGTCTTATAATTTTGTTGTGTATTTTAAACGTTTATGGTTTTGTTCCCCCGCCCCCCCCCCAAAAAATGTTTTAAACTTTGTAAGGCCGCCTTGAGGCCCAGCATTGGGCAAAAGGCGGGATACAAATAAATATTATAATAATAATAATAATAATAATAATAATAATAATAATAATAATACATGTGTGGATTCTTCCCCTATATGGCTTGGGACCAAACTACCTTTTCCCAGAAAAATGTCCCTGGGTTTTAAGACCTTCTAGAGAGGCGCTTCTCGGAAAAGACCACCTCGAGCGCCCCCGTGCCGCCCCTTTGCCTCTTAGCGCCCCCCTGCCACCCCCTTGCCTCTTAACGCCCCCCCATGCAATCCCGCCACCCCCAAGGGGGCGGTTCCGCTCCCTTTGGGAACCACTGATCTAGAGGCTCAGCTTCCCTGTTTTAAACGAAGATCCCATTCTCTCAGTTTCCCCCTCCTCCTTGCATTCCCTCCTCCTTCCCACGTGACTCCTCTCCCTTTCCTCCTCTTGCACATTTTTTCCTTCTCTTCTATATATCGGCTCCCTTCCCTCAGAGACTTCATTTCCACACTGCACAGGATCCTATGGATCCAAACCGCTGGAAGAAAGGTGGACGGGGCACCGCGATGTCAGGGGGAAATGCTTGGGCATTCCTCGCCTACGCTTCAACTTGGTGCATGACTAGACGTGAAGGAAGATCTGCATCGTTCTTGACATTGGCAGTAATGTCTGCCTTCACTAGCATTCAGATCTGATATGTCCGATTAGGGTTCTAGCCTGTGGCACTGTCTTGGATGCAGTCGCAGCAGGTTCTGGTGTTGTAATCCAGGTCACTCTTGCTAAACTGGGGAAGGGCAAGTCATTTGGCATGGTTGAAGTTGCCAAATCAAAACTTCAGATGTACTTTTGGTTTGGTTTGGCAGGTGGTACCGAAGCAGCCCCATCCCACTGACAAATAGGCTCAGTTCAAACAACACGTTTCTCAACGGTGGTTTTAGAACTCCACAGTGGAGTTGTTACACCACCGTTGAGAAATGTGTTGTCTGGCGGGAAAACTCCTCCCCACGTCAGAGGTTTTTTTGGGGGGGAAAACACTCCACGCTGAATATCCACGCTGTGCAGAGGAGAGCTCCTGCACAACCATTGTGTGGTGGGCTCTGTCGAGTTTTCCGTTGCGGCAATTTTTCCCACTGGCTACAGAGTTCCCTGGCAAGAGCGGCGAAAGGAGTGAGTGCCGCTCTAGGAGAGCTACCGGGATTGGTTTTTTTGCAGCAATAGCTGATGGGATACCATCGGGAAGACCGGGGGAGGAGAGAGGGTGGAGGAACTGTCAGTCAAACATCACCATGGACTTCACTCAACTCCATGGTAACCCACAGTCACAGAATGGTGGAGTTAGACCGTGTGGTGTGCGGTGTGTCCCCTAAAAACTCAACCGTTGAGTGGAGTTTTCGCACTGTGTTGACTAATGTGTTGACTGAACTGAGCCATGCTGATTTGCTCCAGTATGGATTGTGCTCTGCAGATTCCTCACAGCAGTGGAATCTGATGAAGAACTGGGCGTTTGGAGGAACGTGTGCATTCTGTTATTATAGCGCTGCCTGTGTACGTAGAATAAGAGGGCTCCGTGGGGCATCCAGTCTAAAAATAGACCCAGGGGAGACAACAGGGGAAGGGGTGGGAAATGGGGGTGGGGGCAGACCAGGCCTAGACTATGTGATTATTTCCATTACACATACTTAAGCTCAGTTACAGAAGTTTGGCTTTTGGGGACCAGGAGGTGGGTTCAAAACCTTCACCGGAAAGATGGGTTTTGAGGCATTGAAGTGAGTGAGAGGGGTGGCCTCACAGGGGTCTTCTGCAGGAGGCACATTTAGGCATAGGAAGCAGCAAGGGAAAATGGAAACACAGAGGGATAGATGTGTGTGTTGTTGGTAATATTTAGTTTTTATGGGAGTGGGACGAGGTTTGAATATGCATGGGCTGAGGGCTTTCCCGTTACCTACTTCAGTGTTCCCCAACCTGGTGCCCTTCAGCTGTGTTAGATACAACTCCCATCATCTCCAGCCAGCAATGATCATGCTGGCTGGGGATGGTGGGAGCTGGAGTCCAACTCATCTGGTGGGCTAGGAATGCTGCCCTTTTCCCCGTGCTATTGCCTCCTTTGGCATTCGCCTCCCTTCCTTCTTTCTCTTTGCCCCTCATTTTTAACTAAATACTTCAAGTTCTGCAGGAAATAAAATCCTACCATGTGAACACAATGCAATATTCAGATTGCATGAGTATGTTCCAGTTAAATAATTGGGTCATTCCTGGGCGTAGAGCATGGAATTTTTTAGGACTGGATGTAAACTTTGGCCTCCGTCGAAATACCACCTAAGCCTGGGACTGGCCTGGCAGTGGCTGGCGGCGCATTAATGGAACAGATTGGAGGGCCTCAGAGCTTCAGGTCGTGATGGGGAATTGCTTCCAGGCTGTGGGAGTGAAATGCTTTTCCCAGCACACCAGACAATGCTTTCCTAAGCAAATGTACACTTTGTCCAAACCATGAAATTAACAGTTGAAAGCACTGTGGAGAGAACACACGCAAGGCAAGCCGAAGGCTAATCAAGGCCATGTGGAGAACGGCAGGGCTCTCGATCGCGTGTGTGAGCTTGCCTAACAATTTTCTCTCCTTCTTGCCACAGATTTGGAATTTCCCAAAGATTATCCCTCTGGCTGCCTCCTCGGCTGCGTGGACCTGATTGACTGCTTGTCACAAGAGCAATTTAGGGAGCAGGTGAGTGAGCGAGTGAGAGTCTGTTTGGTTTTGCGATAGTTGGAGCTGGAGCACGTTATTTTGCTTTCCTTGACGGAAACAAATGTGGTCCTCCCCCACTTCCCTAGGAATAGCAACATGGTGCTACCCTTCTCAATAGTTTTCTTGATTGGAGCCTCAAAGGACCTAGCAGACCGCCTTTCCTTACACAGAATCCACACAGCCTTTAAAATCCGCAGAGGAAGCCTTGCTGGTCATTCCAAAACAAACAGAATGTCGCCTTGAAGTACCCAGACGGGCAGGCCTGACATCTTTTAAACGTCCCCTAAAAACGCACTTGTTCGCCCAGGCTTTCCCTGAGCTATTAAGTAAATTAATTTTGCTGCTCCATTTTACTGCTTCTTCTTTTTTTTACTGTAGTTGGAAGTGTCTTTAATGCCATGTGTTTAATGTGGTGTTCTAATATGTTTTTAATATTGTATTTTAATATTGTGAACCGTTTAGAGATTTTGCTAGACTCAGCAGCATATAAATGCCACAAATAAATAATAAAGTGGCTAGGAATGGGGGAAAGGTGAAAAGCTTGAGACACACATCAACCACACTCCAGATCTAGTTGACTCACAAGCCTGGAGAGGAAATGGTTGAGGTTGTTCATACAACCTCAGTCACGCTAACCAACCATGATTTGTTAACCACGAGCAACCGGTGAGGAGAGCCCATGGTTTGTTGTTGGATTGTTCATAATTAATAAATCATGGTTTGTTAGCATAGCTGGGTTCACACAACAATCCACGATGCAGCAACAACCCGTACTCAACCCATACTCTGTGTTGTGTGAACCTGGTTGTTGCCTCCCCGTCGCTTTCCCAGAGGGTTTTTCCTGTTCTGACACTGGCTCTCGAGGGTCTCTGGCAGAGGTCTTTGCCTCCCCGTGAAATAACAGCTGATGGGAGTCTGTTGCCCATCTCATATTTTGGCCTACAGTTCCCATAATCCCTGAGCCTTTGACCATACTGGCTGAGGCTTACAGGGATTGAACAGAAGTTTTAAAGGAACTGCGCTGGCTGCCAATACGCTTCCAGTCTGAGTTCAAGGTGCTGGCGACTATACTTAAAGCTCTAAACTGCTTCAGGCCTTGATATTTGAGGGGTCATCCCTCCCTGTGTACACCTGCCTGAGTAATGTGATCTGTTGAGGGGCTCTTCTCTGCATGCGACTTTTGGGAGCTGTGCATTTCGCGGAGGTGCACGAGAGCGCCCTGGTTATAGAGTGCCCCATCCCTTGTAGGCTTGGCTGGCGCTAAGGCCGGCCTCATTTCGACGCCAAGTGAAGACCTGGCTCTTTGCCCATACTGCGTGGGAATGATGGGGGTTGCAGTGCAACACGTCTGGCGGGCCCAAAGTTGAGCTAGGCTGCTTTGCTGACTCCGTCGGGTTTTAATTTGGCTGCGTGAGTTATTAATGCTGATTTAGGTTGTCGATAAGTATCTTGGATTGTAGTTGCAGGTTGAATTGTTTTTATTATTGTATCCCTCCCTGAAGTCTATTGATATAAGGCAAGTTAGGAAGATTTTAATATGTAAATCTTCAATAAATAAATGTAGGCTGGGACCTTCGGGCTGCAAGGGATATGCTCTGTGCCTCTCCTCCAAACAGCCTCCTGTGCTTCCGGTAGGGTTGGGCTGCCCCTGGCAATTTGCCTTTCTAGAAACACGACAGAAAGGAACACAAAAACGAAGTGTTTAAATTAAATTAAAAGCAAATGTTCTGAACCCTAGTTAGGCAAATTTGTTGCAGGAGGCATTTCTCAGCCAGGCTTTGCTTGAGCTTATGGTGGAAATGGCTTGTCTGTCTGGTAGAAACTAGGGGAAGTATATGCCCCCTCCTCCTTTTTTCTCGAGGCAGCTTTGGGTATAGATCTGAAACTGCCTCTCTCAGATCTGTGTCTGTTGTAACTCGTATTTGTTTAACCAAATCAGCCTTGAGTCAGGGAAATCCCTTTCTGAGCAAGGCTCCTGGCAACCCGTTGGGTGGTTGTTGATTTACAGAGGCAGCTGCAGCTGGGCCAGTATGCCTAGGAGATTCGTGGCAGTCCCCCGGCGCAGAGGGAGGTCTTGACTCTATCACAGGAGAGCTGCCACCAAAATGCATTTGCCCACATTTGCAAACCCTCTGTTTTTGGCGTATTTGGCTCACGCTTTTCTCTTATTGAGTGGTTTTTGTGTTTGTGCTTGGGAGGATCCGGCTTACCAGTACCTTCTTGGCCTCCATTTCATAATGCCTGTGTTTAATGGTGTGTGTGTGTGTGTGTTATCGGTGGTATTTGAAGCATTTGACGATTCTTGCTTGTTTGGGGACAATCTGGATTTGTTGCACCAAATCTATTTCTTGTCCTAAATGCGCTTCCAAAGTGAGGAACCTTTCTTGCATTTAGCGTATTCCACACATTTGCAAGTTTGCTACCTACATTTTAAAGGCGGCTTTTTAAAAAACGAAACAAAACTACAATGCAGCTTGCGATATGTTTGGTCCCCATGGGGTAACGGAATGCTCTCCTACCAGATAGGAAGATCAAGGCAACTGTCATAGCTACCTGGGGAGGGATGCTATGCTAGCAGGAAACCAGGAATTACCTCTTGGGTAGGGGAGCCTTCCCTGTTCTCTTTCATTGCTTCCCAAGTTAATATTTGGGATATGGCTGCATTGAGCCCAGCCCAGTCTGCAGAATAAAATTATTCTTTAGAGCAGGGATGTTGAACCCCTTTCAGTCTGGGGGCTGAACTCCATTTCAGAGAAACTCTCAGGGGCTCTGCTCTAGTGGCGGCCAAGGCTAAACCCAAAAGGGCCAGGGCCAGAGATAACCTATCTTAGCTTACTGCCAGTAGCCAAACACAAGAACATAAGAAGAGCCATGCTGGATCAGACCGATCAGTCCATCTAGTCCAGCACTCTGTTGACACAGTGGCCATCCAGCTGTTGACCAGGGACCAACAAAGCAAGACATGGTACAACAGCACCTTCCCACCCATGTTCCCCAGCAACTGGGGTACACAAGCTTAGATACTGGAGGCAGCACATAATCATCAGGGCTACTGGCCGTTGATAGCCTTCTCCTCCAGGAATTTATCCAGCCCCCTTTGAAAGCCATCCAAATTGGTGGCCATCACTACATCTTGTGAATTCCATCATTTAACTGTGTGCTGTTAAGCTTTAGGAGAGGTGTTTCAAGCTTTTTGAATGGAGAAAAAGAGGCACAATAGCCAGGAAACCACCAAACGATCCAGGGGAAGGGGACATAACCATCTGGGGCACTCCAGAGGGCCGGATTGGGACCTAGGCAAGCCGCATTGGGGCCCTGGGCCTGGAGTTCTGCACCCCTGCTTTAGAATGTGGCTGAGCATTACTGTGAAGCCAGACACGGCATTCGTCACAGGCGGAAAACCTTGGCAGGAAGCCAGATGCTAGACTCCTGATCCCATCATCCCCAGCTAGCATGGCCAATGGTCAGGCATGGTTTAAATTAGACCATGGCTTAAATTATTGCCTTCGACGAACCATTGATTGACCTCATGGATGCAAAAAGAAGTTTTCATAGAATCACAGAATGGCAGAGTTGGAAGGGGCCTACAAGGCCATCGAGTTCAATCCCCCGCTCAATGCAGGAATCCACCCTACAGCATACCTGACAGATGGTTTCCAGCTGCCTCTTGAATACTTCTAGTGCAGGAGAGCCCACAACCTCCCTAGGTAACTGGTTCCATTGTTGTACTGCTCTAACAGTCAGGAATCTGACTTTCTGTCACTTGAGCCCGTTATTCCGTGTCCTGCGCTCTGGGAGGATCGAGAAGAGATCCTGGCCCTCCTCTGTGTGACAACCTTTCAAGTATTTGAAGAATGCTATCATGTCTCCCCTCAATCTTCTCTTCTCCAGGGTAAACAGGCCCAGTTGTTTCAGTCTCTCTTCATAGGGCTTTGTTTCCAGACCCCTGATCATCCTCATTGCCCTCCTCTGAACACGCTCCAGCTTGTCTGCATCCTTCTTGAATTGTGGTGCCCAGAACTGGACGCAATACTCTAGATGAGGCCTAACCAGAGCCGAATAGAGAGGAACCAGTACCTCACGTAATTTGGAAGCTATACTTCTATTAATGCAGCCCAAAATAGAATTTGCCTTTCTTGCAGCCATATCACACTGTTGGCTCATGTGTGACCAGGGTCTGGCAATAGATTCTTAGTGATCCAGAGAACTCTAATCCTGTGCACTGCCCCTTTCCTGCAGTGACCCCTTCCCCAAAAGAAAATTCTTTCAAATCCTCATTCTCAAAAGCGAAATAAGTGACGTGTGTTTGGCACACATAAGCATCTATTCTCAATTTGCAAAATAATCTGTTTAGATTGTTTACCAAATGCTTGCTGCCCTGAGAAATACAGGCTATTATTAATAAACCCATTGATGGCTTCAGTCTCTGACGATACAGCGGATAAGCCTTTGATGTCCCAAAGTCCAGGGCACTGCAAACAGCATCTCCCCTCGTTTAAATGGCTCCTTCCCCCCAAAGACCACTAGGATATTAGGAACACATTAATCTTCTAGCGGCGGTAGCGGTTCTTATGCGGCACTGAGAAGCCAGAAGCCAGCTTTTAAAAATGAGAGGCGAAGGTATTACTAATACGCATCACTGGAACGACGTGACAGATCAGAGCGGCCCGACATCTTGATGATCAGCAGGCAGTTTGCACTGGAGAAATTAGATGATGGCTCAAGCCGGCCGGCCGGCTGTGCCCTGCTTCTCAAGCAAAGTGTGGTCTTACGCCTGGAAAGCCAGTGATGATGCAAGTCTCTATTTATGCTTCTGCCTCTCCAGATGAATCTGTGGGATCAGTTTCTAGACACATACAGGCTCCCCTGCTGCTCTGCATCTGTTGGCTAAAGCAATGCAGATTGCCTTAGAAACAGGGCCGGTGCTACCATAGAGGCCACTCAGGCGGCCGCCTAGAGCGCCAAGGTAAGGGGGGCGCCAAACGCTGCACCTGGAAGCCGCTGTCCCACAGCGGCTCTAAGAGGGCGGCTTCCGCGCGCGCCATTCCGAAGCCGCTCGCCCACCCTAGCGTCCTGGCTTTGCTTCGGCTGGGCGCCCACCCAGCTGAAGCGAAGCCACGCCCGCCTGCCCACTCCAGTGTCCTGGCTTCGCTTCGGCTGGGTGGGCGCCAAAGTGAAGCCAGAATGCTGGGGTAGGCGGGTGACTTCAGAACGGCTCGCCTGGCAGTCGCTCTCCCAGAGTGGCTTCCGGCCGGGCACGCTATTCCGAAGCCGCCCACCCACCCCAGTGTCCTGGCTTCGCTTCAGCTGGGCGGGTGAGATGGCGCCCCGCACCCAGGTACACTGGGGGTGGGGGTGGGTGGGTGAAAGCAGCTCACCTGCCTAGGATGCAAAATAGTCTGGCACCGGCCCTGCTTAGAAAGATCATGTTCTACACTTTCTACATTTAAAAATTACATCATCACTTCCTGAACACTCCTTGCATCCTTAGCAGCAGCCAACATCTGTAACAGGAAGGAGACGTTTCTCTTTCGCTTACACATTCAACGGCATTTGTATGTGCTCTTTACACTGTTGAAATCCTGTGCTGCTGCAGCCGTCTCATTGAAATAAGCATGCTATAGTTTGTATTTTCATTCACAATTGACCTTCTGCTAAGGCTGACTTACTGGCTGTTCTGCAAACATATCAGTGATAGAATAAGAGTTATAATTTATGATTTATAAGCTCTTGTTCTCTTATTATGCTTGTCCTTCTTTCTTGTTGCCTTTGCTTTTTAATTTTACTTCAAAATAAAATTTCCTGAGTTTAAAAAGAAGCGTAAAAGAAAAGGTGTTACTATACTTGTAGTAACTTTTAAACCATCCTTCCCCAACCAGGGGCCCACTAGATGAGTTGGGCTGGTTGTGGAGGATGATGTGTAATAATCCAGCCTATTTAGAGGGCTCCATGTTGCCCTAGACAGGCTAGCACCAGGTTATCTGAAGGACTTCCTCTGCTTTTCGGAAACTACCTGGGCCCTAAGATGGCCTTCAGAGACTACCTGCTCTCTCTAGCCATCACATTTGTGGTACCAGGGTCAGGGCCTTTTCAGCTGTGGCACCACAGTTGTGGATCTCTTTCCCCGGGGGGTATCTGTCCAGCCCCTCTCTCACCATCTTTACGTGAGTTTTTTCCCCTCAAGGCCTTTTATGACTAAGTCCTTTTGTCTTTACAATTGAATTATTATATATTACGGTCGCAGACCAGCAAAATCAATATGAAACATGCAAGGGATGAATAAAAACTCACATTAAAAACAAAATACAGCTTTGTGAAGTTCCTTGTCTCAGGAGGATTGCAACGTTATTTTTTAAAATTTGTGTTGAGTTCATAAGAAACTTAGAGACCCTTTCAGTAATATGGGGGGAGGGGAAGGAAAGGAACCTCTCGTGCAAGCGCATGGGTCATTGCTGACTCCTAGAGGGACGCCTGCTTTCGCTGACGTTTTCTTGGCAGACTTTGTAGCGGGGTGGTTTGCTGTTGCCTTCCCCAGTCGCGGTTACCTTTCCCCCAGCTAGCTGGGTCCTCATTTTACCGACTTCGGAAGGATGGAAGGCTGAGTCAACCTGAGAACCAGCTTCCGCTGGGATCGAACTCAGGCCGTGGGGAGAGTTTCGGCTGCAGTAACTGCCGCTTACCACTCTGCACCACACGAGGCTCCTAATATGGGGGGGACACATCCCTTAAACAAATTAATACCAAAGTTGTGGGGTTACATCCAGAAAAGGCTGTTAATAACGGAAAGATAAACTTCTTTCTGCATTCCTCATACATGTTTTGTCTTTACGCTAGCTCTTAATTTCTGTTTTGAAGCTTTTCCTTTGTTTTGTTCTTATGTCAGTGTACTTTACTATGCTCCTTTTTGTCCGCTTTCATTATTGTCTTCCTTGGTTCTGATGTAAGCTGCCTTGGAGAGGTTTTAATTTCAAAGGTGGCGTGTAAATAAATTAAAAACTTCAGCTGTTCCAGCCGGTGGCTTGGGAATACTTCAGCAGGCGGTGGCCAGGCACCATTTGCCGAACCTTCTGCCGAGGGAGGGGGCACATGGGAGGGACTCACCTACCCTGTGCTTGCAAGCGTCCCCGAGGCCCGTCTACTCCTCGGTAGCTCCTTCCTCTGTCTCGGCCCTGCCTGTGGCTGGTTTGGTGTGCCGGGCGGGCGGCGTGAAGAGTGAGAGGGAGCTTACATAAGCGCGAGATGAAAGGGAAATGCAGTAGCCTGGCTAAGACGTTTGCGTCTGCCCTTCAAAGCAGCCCAACCACTTGCCAGCATGTTTCTGTTATCTGCGAGCAGCAGATATAAGCTCTCAACAGCCTCCAGGGAAGATGTTGCCTGCATTCAGCAGCGCAGCAAGACTGTGGTTTGTAACCTCAGCATTTGAGGCGGTTGGTGCTTCTTCCCCCCCCCCCCCCGGTCGTAGCAAAGCCGTTTTGATTACCAAATCCATAACTATTAGCAGCGGCGGTTTTGTGCAGTTCCTTTTTCACCTGTTTCGGCTTGGCCTAGCAGGCTTCTACGTGTAGACTGCGTAGCCTTTTTTTAAAAAAAGCAATTCAACCTTATCCCTGACCTGAATGCATTGAAGCAATTTCTCTTGCCCTGTCACCTTCCTCCTCCTCCTCCTCTTTATTATTATTGGGGAGAGGAGGAGGAGGAGGAGGAGGAGGAGGATATCCCACCTTGGCAACTTACCAAGTTTCCCCCCTCTCCATTTTATACTCACAACAACCCTGTGAGGTAGGTTAGGGTGGGGGAGAGTCGGCCACTGAGCTTTCGCGGCTGAGCAGGATGTTCAACCCAGGACACATACCCCAGTCCTACCCTCATTCCCCTGCACCAGGCTGGCTCATCAAACCTAAAGTCCTGCGTGTTTGGCATGTCAGGACTGGGCTGGGACTTTGGGTAGCTGGCTGTGCCAGGAACCCAGTGAGAGTGCATGTTCCCCACCCAGGACCTGGGGTTTCAGCTACAGTTAGGGCTGAGTGAGCGCAAGCAGCAGAAGGCTGGTATCTATGCCAGGGAGCTGATGGAGCACAGTGGCTAAGAAACGGAGCTGTGCATCTGGAAATTCCTGGTTCTACTTTTGTCTGGGCCAGGGTGTCACGGTGGCCTTAGACAAGCCTCTCTGTCTCAGCCTCCGTTCCCCCACCCGCAGTCTGCAATATGGGGAATAATAATACTGGTCTATCTTGCACGGTTGTTGTAAGGATTGCCACTAGACAACAGACTGCCTTGCTGGCAGGTCTGAGGCCTCTGTCACCATCTGCTTCTTCGCCCCAAGAAGGGAGGGTTTACGTTGCACAAAATCAGGTAGCGAGCACAGTATGCGCACCGGCATCTTTCACCCAGACAGCATGTGTGACCTTTCCTGGTCCTCTGGAGAATTTGCACACTACTCTTATTATTGCGTATCTATACAGTGCTTTCAAGGGCTTCACGTGCCCGGTCACATTCATAGTTAAAACAGCCATGCAAAGTAGGTCAGTATTTTTGGCAGGTGGGCAGTTGAATCTGAGAGACTGTAGCTTGGCAGGGCCATGGGTCCTTTGTGGCTGAAATCTGAAGCGGGGATTTCCCATCTCCCAGTTCCCGTATTTGAGGGTCGTGGGAAAATTGGCTACAGCGGGGTGGAGGAAGTTCCGTTTGTACCTCAGCCTGTGCTGAGTGGGTGAGCATGCACTAGCTGGCTACGTTAACTGCAGCCACAAACATGTGTCTGCTGCTGTTTCATAGTCCTAAGCAGAGCCTTCTCCTTAGGGTTGATGAGACCAAGAGAAGGTTTTCTGAACTCCACGCACATCTTGCACGTAATGGAAATGTCACAGCCATCTGGCGCTGAAGTGAAGGGAGCTGTGCCCTGTGAAACGCGCCTGTCACAAACGGTTAATTACTCTGACTCTATGGGGAAAACCAGTGGGTCTGAGCCAAGGTTCTCTTTCTATCAGAAGGCTTGACGCTGCTTCTTCTCAAGGGACTTGTTGCTGGCTGGAAGCATTGACATAGTTGCCTGGGGCTTTGGCACTCTCTCTACTTGCCAAAAATCCTGATGCATGGTATTTTATTTTTGCTAAACAGCTGCAGAGTTGTCTTCTTGCTGGAATGGCAAGCAATTTCCTGCAAGAGCGGAGAAGAAAACGCCTACTAAGCCATTAATTACCTGTAGTATTAGCCTAATGGCTGTGCAGCTTGATGAGGCGTGAGAGAAGTGTGGATCTGGTTTTTTTCCAGCAACTATATTTGAAAGACAGGGACTGGAGAATGGAACGGGGGTACTCAGGACAGTGTTCCCCAGTGTGGTGTCTTCCAGATGTGTTGGAGAACAAGTCCCATCATCCCCAATCCACCTGTCCATGCTGACTGGAGATGATGGGAGTTACCATCCTCCTCCTCCTTAGTCTGTCTCTGAAAAGCACCATGAGGCCTCTTCAGGAAGGAACGAAGGAACCATATCTCATGCCTTCGCTCACTTTGCCCTCACATACCCAGCATTAGGGGGTGCTTGTAGTTAAACCGTGTTAGATAGCCTTCTCTGCCAATGTGTATAAAAGCACCAGTAAAGTTGATTTGAACTTCTTTTAAACTGGCCCTAGCCTGCACTTATTGTCTCCAATATTAAATGCTGTGTTGCCACGCTTTCTCTGTATAAAGCAACTCTGCTGTAAGTCACACTAGACTTTCCAACAGAAATACCTCTCCTAAGACATAGTTACTGGCAACAAGAGTTTTAATCTACGATATGCTGGTATATATTGTATTTTGGGCCCTACCTCTTTTGGCTTCTGCCCTGCCCATCACTGGAAGATCCCCCCCCCAAAGGAGCTTCTCCAAAATGGAATTTGGTCCTCACCCTAAAAGAGGTTCAACACCCCTGAATTAAAGGCTATTGCCACATCTCATGGTAGTGAATTGCATGATTAAATTACAGATTGCGTGATAAAACAATTGCTTTTTGGAGGGGAAGAAAATGAAATTGTGGCTTGGACTGCAGTGGAATACTTGCCACACAAACCAGAGAAGCCTTAGGTGCTCTTGGAGGAGGGGAAAGAAATGCGCAGCCCTCGTGCGATGTGTTAGATCTATACGAGAGCGGGCTGTCCTTCCCTTTTCCTTACCAGCTCTTGCAACTAATCCCGGCGCACAGCCGAGTTTCCCAAGTGTTGAAATATGCTAATTCAGCTGGTAGCAGCCTGCAAAAACATATATGCCAGTATTGGAACGACAGGCATTCCGGGGAAGATAGTCAGGTGGCTCTCCTCTAGCTGGAACCTCTCCCAAGCCAGGGGGGAATCTCTTGCTAGGGCAGCCAAGGCCTCCTGTGAAGTGGTACAAGGAGAGTAGGCAAGCCAAAAGGCCACTTCCTTAGTGTGTGAGTGATCGGGCACATCCAGGAGAGTCTCTGTGTTTCCCGCGTTGCAGCAAAACCTGCCAAGGTGTCTCATGGCACCTTTAAAGACTAACAAGATTTATGTTCGCGGGAGCCGGCTGCAGCCCACTCCATCTGAGGCAGTCTGCAAAAGTCGTTGCCTAGTTGCAGATGGCCGCTGTAAGCAAAGGCACGGGGTTTAATGCACACTTGCAGCTGCGCACCGCACAGCTGGAACGCCGGCGTTGACAAAGCACACATTTCTAGCCCAGATAGTTGCCAAGGTAAGCGACGCAGAAGTGAATGCCGTGATCAGGAGCGAGGCTTCAAGTGGCGAGGCGAAGAGCTCTTTGCCTTTCTCCACGGCTGTAATCACAATTGCCAGCCGTGAGCCCGGTTCATCCTCTCCTGGCGCTTTGGCATTATAGAACCGAGTACTTAACACTTGCATTATTTTGTATAAATTGAGTGGTATTATGTTGGCTGGTAGAATATGGGTTTCTGGGTTTTTTTTTTAAACATGGCGGTAAACCAAGGTCAGGTCTCTAGCTGAAGCAGGCTTGTGTGCATTTTGCAGTTGCATTTGAACATGTGTGAGCAGTACCTGATTAAATCTCAGAGGTGTGTGTTTGAGACAGACAGACGGGCAGGGTGTGGAGGGAGACAACTGAGACTATGAAACTATAAAGTTGCCTTAGAGATTTATTTTATTACACTTACATCCCGCCTTTTTATTTATTTATTTATTTATTTATTACATTTTTATACCGCCCAATAGCCGAAGCTCTCTGGGCGGTTCACAAAAATTAAAACCACAGTAAAACACCCAACAGTTTAAAACAGTTTTCCTCCAAGGAACCCAAGGCGGCGTAATCCTTCTCCTCCTCTCTATTTTATCCTCACAACAACAACCCTGTGAGGTGGGTTGGGCTGAGAGTCTGCGACTAGCCCATAGTCACCCAGTGGGTTTCCATGGCTGAGAGGGGACTAGAACCCGGATCTTCCGACTCCCAGTCCAACCCTTTAGCCGCTACACCACACTGGGATCTCCAACATGTGGCCTGTGGACACTTTTCTTGGCACCCAGCTGGGGTGTTGAAGAGGAACAGGTGCCCCCGCAGCGCTATCTTTAGGTTCAAAAGAGTGGTTTTGTGTGTTGGAGCTCAGGCCCCACCTGTGCCTTGTACCTAGGTTCTTGGGCAACTTATACTTTTAGGAGGTTTTTTAGTCTCATCTGTTTGCCTTCTGAGAAAGTAGTGGTTTGTCACCTGTTATACGCACCATAGCAGCCATTGTATGAATGAGCAAACCCTCTCTATGGCAGCCATTTTGTGAGAGTGCCCATGACACTCTCTCCCATTGACCCCAAAGCGTTAGAGACCCTTGCCTTAGAGTGAGTTAGACCATTGGCTCAGCTTGCCCGATGTTGTATACTCTGGCTAGCAGCAGTTCTCAGTCTGATTGATCTTAGTTTAACTGGAGCTGATGGGGATGGAACTCAGGACCTTTCCATGCAGGGCAGGTGCCCTACCACTGAGCTCCGGTCCCTTCCCTATAGGACATATGGGGAAGGACGCTCCTTTGGGTACATCATCTTCAGAGGCCCTCCACTGAGACCCACAAATACACACCCCTTCTGAAGTTAAGTGGATGGTGACCAGAAAAGGCTCATCTTCATTTGCAGCACCCTTTGACGTGGAGGCACCCAATCTCTTCCTGGTGCCAGCCAAAGACCTTGATCTTTGCTTTCCTCTTGTTAGCAAGGAATGGGCTCCATTTCCTGTTTTCTGCCCAGATACTGCATCTGCATTTTAGAGCTGTCTAGGGCAGGGAATGACATCCAGAAGGTGGCCCAGGGTTTTCATGCAAAGAAGTCTTCTGTTCTCCCCCTGGGCCATGGCTTTGCGTCTCAGAGATT
Organism: Elgaria multicarinata webbii; assembly: GCF_023053635.1. Classification (NCBI taxonomy): domain Eukaryota; kingdom Metazoa; phylum Chordata; class Lepidosauria; order Squamata; family Anguidae; genus Elgaria; species Elgaria multicarinata. Next base: position 12,087,119 of record NC_086186.1, read on the forward strand.
TTGTAGTGAGGCTGGGAGCAAGAGATTGCAGAGTAGCCAGGCAGCCTAACGTGCTTGAAATTATTTAATGGCATTAATATTCATAACATTAATTTAATTATCTGCAACTTAAAAATATGTGCCAGGTCCTCATGAATCAACCTAAGTACCTCGATATGCAAGAGAAGATGTACTACTTCCTCAGCAATGGGCCAGAATGCCACCTGCAGTCTTCCCCCACCCCATATCTTATCGATAAAAGAATTAGAGACTTAATATTACTATTGCTTTGTTTTTGGTTTTTAATGAAACCTGACAATTTAAGGGTGGAATCTCCCTATGACCAGCGCCCCACAATAGCTCTAGGGCGTACCATCTTTTCCGAGCGATTTGCAAGTGTATAATGCCGTGTTTGTGTGGTTTAAGAACTAGCTGCATAGATTTGTCTGTGTGCTGTGCAGCTTCGTTTAAACCTGGCCATCCTCTGTATAAACCTCAAGAGCTCTTGAGACAGGTGAGGCTGCTCCCTGCAATTAAATTCTAAATTGCTCTGGGTTGCTCGAAACATATTTCTGCTGATCGGTGTAATTTTGAGATATACTGTTTCTCTCTCTCTCTCTCTCTAATGCATTGTGGTGTTTGTTTGATTTTTCTTTCTTTCTTTTTCTAGTATCCACGGCTGAGCCAGGAGTCGGCGTCCCCGTTTGTCTTTATCTGTTCCAACGCTCAGGAGATGGTTGTTAAGTTTCCCATCAAAGGCAGACACAAAATCTGTAAGTTGTCATTCTTTCCTCTGAGTTAGAGGTGTGTGTGTGTGGCAAAGTCCCTCTGGTGGGCCCCCTTCCTACATCAATGGGCTCCTTCAGGCTTTCCTGTCCATGGCAGGCAACTTGCAGCTAACCATTTCAATTTCCCACGATGCCCTGGGGCGAAGTGTCATTGGGGGCATTTGGGGAAATTGAAATAGGGGCTCCCCAGCCACCCAGTGTGCAGGAAGCTAGGGCACTCATCAGTAGTGGGTTGCAATAGGGCACCGGCAACATCTCTGTTGTTATTTCCTTGGTGGGCTCTGGCCTTGCTTGTGCCCTGTTCGTGCCTTTGCCCTGACGCCTTATCCATGCCCGCCCGTTGCTGTCGTTGCCAAGAGTGTTTTCATGCCAATGCCTCTTTAGCATTTCTTTCCTCCTTAGTTTCCCATCTCACCAATAGACAGTGCTTGCCTCGGGGCACATGGCTTCCCTGGGGTCCCTTGCGAGTGTTGCAGGAATAGCAAGCCCCTTCTGATGCAATCAGGTAAATGTAGCCCTGGTCTAAATACGTTAGAATGGGGAGGAAATGATTGACTTTCTTAACACATACCTTGGATCAAGGAGGACGTTGGGGGAAATGGCATAGAGATACCTTCTTTCTTCGCATTTCTTCACCTCGCCTCAAACCTTTGCTTGGCTTGAGAAGAGAACGTAGAATTGGTGCTGCAGGGAATGTTCATGGAGGAATATTTCGTTTCTGTGCTGAGTGCAGCCTATAGGTGTGGGTTTTTAGCCATCCCAGGATTTGGGAAGGCAAGAAACCTCTATCTCTGAACTCTGTTTGGCGACCAAGGCATGTCCACAATCAAGGATGCCATGCCAATTTCCTTCCTTCGGTGTGATCTCCTCTTCCCTGATTGTAGTAGTTAGCACTAATAAAATTGTAGTAATAATTACAATCCCCTTATTACAGCCTTGCTCAGTCTGTGTTGGATTACAATTCCCATAACCCCCCCCCCCAGACAGCTGCTGCCTGGAAGATAATGGGACTTCCAAGCCAGCACATCTGGGGGGCACCAGGATGCGAGGGCTGCTCTAAAACCCCAGCGATACATTATGAGCTCATGTGTAAGGGACTAGAATCACTTTATACATTATGATTTCCTATAGCAGCCTTCCGCAACCTGGTGCCCTGCGGCTGTGTTGAACTACAACTTCCATGATCCCCCAACCAGGTTGGCCACAGGCTGGATGGTGACAATGGGAGCTGTAGTCCAACACAACCAGAGGGCAACAGCTTGGGGAGGACTTTGCCCCTATGGGGTATCATTCCTGTCTAGCAGCGCAGTGTCTGTACTGCAACGTTTGCTTACATCTGTTTTTCTGGAATCTCATAAGCCAAACCCGATTTTCCTTTATGTGGACATGTGTGAAATGGATGTTTACGGCACTCATCACCCGTGATAGCATACCTGTATATCTAGGCATAGTTTTCGTATACAAAAATCAGATCTGTAGGACATTTTTTAAACTATTTGGTGGTCTTCCGTGACCTGTATTCAAACAGTAACCTGTTCAGATGTATTGCTTTCAATCCGATTAAACTATTATGGGACTGCCAATGAACCTCTCCTCCTGCTCTCAAGTGTCCAGTTTTGAGGCAGATCCTGGTTTGTAAGCAGCACTTAAACCACAGTTTCCCAGTTCACATGTCAGAGGAAAGAGTCGTTTAGCTAGCCACCATATATTCCTGGCAGATGGGCAATTGAGGGAATGGGAGGGGCGAGAATGACATAGGTGGGCAGTATTGGTCCAAGATCTTTGTGTCTAAACCAGGCCAGTAAATCCCCAGCATAAGCTCTCTGCCTTTCAGGGGACCCTAGAGTTCCCATTAATGTTAGAGACAGATTTGAATCACTGTTGATTTCATATCTCAAAAGGAGTGTGGCTGTGGCTTCTTTGTCCCCGGTGTGTTTTGGTGCTGCTTTGTCCCCGGTGTGTTTTGGTGCTGCGCACACAAATGAACATAACTAGTTTGTAAGGTGCTGCCAGAATCGCCAATTAAGTTACATATTACAGGCTGACCTTTTCCCATTCCCTCTAACAGCAGAACCTCCCCTCACCTTCACTTTTTGGAGGATGTTCATTTAACATTGAGACTAAGGAAGAGTTGTGTGGATGTCAAAAGCTAGCTCATGATTTTTAGTTGATCCTAAGAAAGGTGTTCATTGCAAGCAGTTTTGGATGACACAGATTTTCTAGACCCATTTCAAACTGGCTTGAGAGGAGGATACGGAGTTGAGACCGCCATGGTCGCCTTAGCGGATGATCTACGCCTGAGTATTGACAGGGGGAGTGTGTCCCTGCTGGTACTCTTGGACCTCTCAGCGGCTTTTCATACCATCGACCGTGGTATCCTTCTGGATCGCCTGAGGGGATTGGGAATTGGAGGCACTGTCCTTCGGTGGTTCCAGTCCTACCTCTCGGGCAGGTTCCAGATGGTGATGCTTGGGGATAGCTGCTCCTCAAAAAAGGAGCTGCTGTGCGGTGTACCGCAAGGTGCCATTCTTTCCCCAATGCTATTTAATATTTACATGAAACCGCTGGGAGAGATCATTCGGAGGCATGGGGCGGGGTGCTATCAGTATGCTGATGACACCCAAATATATTTCTCTATGCCTACGATAACAGCATCAGCTAAGGATAGTGTGTCTCCTCTGAATGAATGCTCGGAGGCGGTAATGGGCTGGATGAGGAAAAACAAACTGAAGCTGAATCCAGGCAAAACAGAGGTGCTCGCTGTCAAAGGCCACAACCTAGGTTTGGAGGTGTGTCGGCCGGTTCTGGATGGGGCTACACTCCCCCTGAAAGACTGTGATCGCAACTTGGGGGTGCTTCTGGATCCGTCGCTCCAAATGACAGCCCAGATAGATGCGATGACCAGGAGTGCCTACTATCAGCTTCGGCTGATACGCCAGCTGCACCCCTTCCTAGAGTCAGAAGACCTAAAGACAGTAGTGCGCGCACTGGTAACTTCGAGGCTTGACTTCTGTAATGCACTCTACATGGGGCTACCTCTGTGCCTAGTCCGGAAACTTCAATTAGACCAAAATATTGAAGGCTGGTCACTGGTACACCTAGGGGTGACCACATTACACCAGTTTTAAAATCTCTTCACTGGCTGCCAATTAGTTTCCGGGCAAAGTACAAAGTGTTGGTTATTACCTTTAAAGCCCTAAATGGTTTGGGTCCAGGCTACCTGCGGGATCGCCTTCTCCCGTTCAATCCGCCCCGCACACTCAGGTCCTCTGGGAAGAATCCACTTCAGCTAGCAAAAACTAGATTAACAACTGTTACCCAGAGAACCTTCTCTTCTGCTGCTCCCAGACTGTGGAATGGCCTGCCGGAGGAGATTCGTCAACTTGACAATCTTTTAGAATTTAAAAAAGCAATATAGACTGATCTATTCCGGCAGGCCTATCCAGTGAAATTTTAGAATGTTTTCAGGATGTTTTAATCATGTATGGTGTGTTTTAATTCATTTTAATGTGTATTTTATCTCGTTTTTATACTGTTTGTTTTACACTTTGAATTGTTTTAGTTTTTGTGAACTGCCCAGGGAACTTCGGCTATTGGGCGGTATAAAAATGCAAATAATAATAATAATAATAATAATAATGGTTCCATTTAGATCTCCCCCTAATACACCAATATGGCTGCCCGCATTTCTCTCCCCACCCCACCACTCCATATTAGTGTAATCCTGGACAATGCAACATAAAATCATTCCTGTTCTCCCCTGATTGGTAAAATGCATTTATATCCCTGTAATGCTTGGTTTTTTCTCCCTGTACGTCCTTGGTAATAATCACATGCTCATGCAGTATTTGCAGTAGAAACATAGATTAATGTGTCTTTATGTGGGTTGGTTTTCCGGCACAAGCCATGGCATTGTCTCCCGAAGGAGTGGGCCTCTTGCTTTTGGAACAGATTTGGCTGGGGATGCACCTGGCAAAGAGGCTTACCTCAATGCATATGAATTGGGTTGGGAGAGCTCTCTCTGTTTGTTGGGGGATTTACTTTGAGATCAGCTTCCTCCAGGCTACTGGATCAACTAATGGAACTGCTCACACAACACACTGCGTGGTTTGGTGTGGTTTCTTGTTGAACCACGGGTTGTTTGTTGAACCGTGGGTTAATGTGTTGTCTGAACCCAGGATATTTTCCACAGGGTGGCTGCCCATGGATGTTGTGTGCTGATGCTCATTGACCCGACCTGTCTTTTCCTCCTTGCAGGATTTAGGGCTATTATTATTATTATTATTATTATTATTATTATTATTATTATTATTATGGTTTTGCATCTCTGGAGCAGAATGTGCATTTCTGCTGCCAGTATACAACCCCCCTCCCAAGTATGTCACAGCGTGTCCTTTCCAAAGTGACAGCTTCCAGTCTGTTAGGGATCACCCTAACAGACTGGAAGAAGCTCACCCGTGCCAAAGGCTGCTGGAATGTGTCGCTTTCCCCGCTCTCCTTTTGGCATATTCCCTCTGCAACGGTGGGGAGCTAGTTGCTGTCCCATAGCAAGTCAGCTTGCGGGAGTTGAGGATGGGGCTGGTCATTTCAGGCCATCAAGAGGTTGTTAGTGACAAGAGTACGGGGACTGAGAATCCTCCAGCTTTTAATCACAGCAATGCGCCGTCACCATGTTTTAACTCAAGCCGAGCCTTAGGAGAAAAGAGTTCACTTCCACTCAAATATTATCTCAACATCCTAATTTCCATTAGCCTGGCTTGCACATAATGCTTAACCCATGGTTTATTTACCCCATGGTTCGTTGCCCTATGATTCACACGTAATGGCGGCAAATTGTTGTTTAATTTGTATTTTTCTAAATTGAATTGATGTTCTGCTGGTACAATCATTCTGAAACTTTTTCCCACCATACAATAAGAGTAATACAATACATATATACATCAATCAATGAATTAAGTAAGATTTATGATGATGATGATGATGATGATTACTAATTTATTATTACACCTATTCATGTTAAAATACAAAGACACAAATATCAAGACAAAGGCCACAATTTGTTCAGTTTAGCTAATACAGTCAATCACTATGGTTTAATTATGGGGTTTTAATCACAAGCGAAACAACCCAGAGTTCACAACCCAACGACGAACCTTGGGTTCTCTACCTGATAGTTAGGTTAACTGGGTTGTTTAACCCATAATTAACCTATACAGCTCAGGACCGCAATACCTGACAGAACGCCTCTCCCAACAGAACAACCCAGCAGTTAATCCATAGCTTGTTGTTGTGTTAACTGCTGGGGTGTACAATCCGCAATGTACACCCCAGGCCATGGTGCACAATCTGTGAAGGAGCTGCTCATGGGTTTTGCTGTGAAGGGGAAGAGGCGGACATGCTGCAGGCAAGCACATGCGTGTCCACCCGACAACCCTTAGGTTTTTAAACTGATGGGTGGTTGTTACATGTGAACAGCCCCATAGTTAACCCATAATTCTGAGTTCACTCATAATGACAACCCACGATTCAACAACCCATGCTCACATACACCATGGTTTAGCGTTATATGGGAAGGCAATCAAACTGTGGCTTGTTTTCTCAATTTGGGGGTTGTTTCCCTCCTCCTTTGCCCACTCCCTCCCTATATCCCAAACGCCTTTGTGGTGCTTCAGTACTGGCATGTAGCGGGACTGGGTTGTTGTTTTTTAACCGCTCTTGCCCGCCACCTCTGTAGCCCAGCAAAGCAACCTGTGGTTTGCGATTTGCACATAATGACAACCCACAGTTCACACCCCAACAACAAACCATGGGTTCTCCATCTGAGTTGTTCATGGTTAACACATGTTCACACATCACAACAACCCAGGATTCAACAACCTATACCATGGGTTAGTGTTATGTGCAAACCAAACCATTCATGAGTCCGTTCCCTGGATCGTTCCTGCAATGTTAACATTACCTTACTGCGGGATTCTTTGCAAGTCCAGCCTTAATGGACTTAACGTTTCCTTTTTTCCACACTGTATGTGATCTTTCAGCTCCAATCCAAATGGAATAAGCGAGGAATAGCTCGAGAGCTGCAAATCGTCTCTCACGCAGCTCCCATTTATTTCAACTGGGTTTGCTAAAGCTGCACCCCTTGTTCCCCGCACCCCATTCTTGCAATTGCCCCCTTTAACCAGAGAGATTTGGAAGCATCTTATGTTATGTTCCCGGCTCTGCTGCTCTTTCTTCTAAAAGGTACATTTCTCCCTATCTGAGACTGTGAGTGAACATGTCACAAGGGAGTGCATTTGAGGAAAGCAACAGCGAGGCCTGTGGCAAAATGCATTACAAATGTGATTTCATGTATCTGAGTAACGAGTGGTGTTCAAGAATTGGTCGCAAAAGAAAAGCAGGGTATGGGGGTAAGGACTACGGAAAACCAGACGCTGGGAAGAACTCTTGTGAAATGTTGATTAAAAGAAATAACTCCGGCGTATCACTTGCAGTGGTAACCACTGTCAAGACAGCGTACATATTGGAAAAGGGCTTTTCATTTGAGTAAACAATCAAACTCTGGCATGGCAGCAGCTTGTATCCTAAGGCAGCCAACCTCTGCACACTAACTAGAGAGTATGTTCCATTAACTGGAACTTACTTCTGAGTAGACATGTTTAGACAGGAAACAGCCCTACAACTGTCAGCATTTCCCAGCCAGCCATGCTGTAGGACTTTTTCCCCCAACTAAACATGCGTAGAATTGGGCCCTTAGTTGCTTTTCTATTCGTACAGGCGGGGGTGATATCTGCCAACCCCCTTTCTAACTAACTGCAGCCTCCTGCATTATATCCCACATCACTCTCAAGGGTCCCTCAACCCTCAGAATCAGATTTTCAGGGGACACAGGGATACATATACAAAAATCCTGAATGCTGAAGGTATCTGGCTATATTACGTTTAGTCTGTGCTATGCCCCAGAACGGCTACTAGGATATTTCTTTGAATTTTGCTTTGACATATAGGGTGGTGTGATCCATCGATTCCTGCTTCCCACTGCCTGAGATGCACAGCACGGTTCTTTCATTCTGAGATATTTATTGAACATTTTCACCTGCCTTGAAGGGTTTAAATTGGGGTTTACCAGGCTTTTCTACATCCAGAATATTGATCTTTGGGACCTAGTTAGAAGTTTGGGATTGTCTACTGTAGGGGAGGGGTGGAAATTGTGGTTCTGAACAAATCTACCAAAGGAAAGGCATTCTCCCAACACCCCTTGCACCACTTCCCCCCCCCCCCTGAATCTGGGTGGATTTTTGCTTTCAGTGTAAATGTTTTTTAACTTATTTAAAATTATTTTTGGGCTGCTTTTTAAGGTAGAACCTTCTCAAGAACAAGAATTCTGAGCTTTACCTAAATTCCTCATTTCCCAGAAACCAAATGGATGAGATTAAAAGAAACATCTCTTCCCCAGGAACCTGTGTGGTGTAGTGGCCAAAGTGTCGGACTGGGAGCCAGGAGATCCGGGTTCTAGTCCCCACTCGGCCATGGAAACCCACTGGGTGACTTTGGGCCATTTACAGACTCTCAGGCCAACCTACCTCACAGGGTGGTTGTTGTAAGGATAAAATGGAGAGGAGGAGGATTATGTATACTGCCTCGGGTTTCTTGAGAGGAAAAAAAGGTGGGATATAAATGTAATAATAATAAAATAAACCGAAGGCAGAGATGGAAGTCTGAGCGATAAAACACACAGCAGTTCTTTTGAACCTAAATAAAGCTGGCAGCACTTCACTTTGCAGCATGCCAGCCTCCCACAATCATCATCATCTTAAATAAAATACAAATAAGGAGGGGCCAGGCAGTGAACCTTGCAGGCATCAAGAGAAGGGTCTGTGGGCACGTTGATGTCCACAGGCACTACATTGGAGATTCCAGTGTTAAGGGTTCAACCAATGAGACGCTGGGCTTATGAAAAACAGCTGCATTTGGGGCAAGACGGAAGCAGCAGTTTATGCCGGAGTAGCAGCAGTTTATGCCGGAGTAGCCGTGGTCAAACATGGTGACATGGTAAAAAGCCCCATGTGCTCCCATCCACTCTCAAAATCTTCATTTCCCTTCTGAGGGTCTTCCACTTCATTCCAAGCCTGTCCTTGATTTGGGCATCCCTGCCGGTTTGAGGTTGGAAAGTGTCAACCATCTGCTCTTTGGGGTCAGACTTAAATCTCGAAAGAAAGAGGTATTCAGATGCACGTAGATTGGAGGATGGATTCAGATGTTCACTTTCCTTGCCTATGCTGTTCCTTTTCCTCTGTACGCATGAAGACGAAAGTTCTTGTTTACATAAATTGTGATAGTAATGTCATCAGATAGCAGACATGCACCAAAATCTACCTTCTCGGAGACACATGACTTTTGATACCGATGAAGTTGGATGAGTGTGTCCATGTGTGGTAGAGCCAGAAGCGTCTGCGGGAAGGGCCATGGCTCAGTGTTAGAGCACAAGGTTTCTGGGCAAAAGATCTCAGGTTCAGTGGCCAACATGTCCAGCAGGCAAAGACACACACCTGAAAGCCTGGAGAACCACTGTTACTCAGTGTAGGCTTAACAAAAGGCAAGCTGGTGGCCTCCAGATGTTTTGGGCTACAACTTGCAGAATTCCTGACCATTGGCCATGCTGGCTGGGACTTATCATAGAATCATAGACTCATAGAATAGTAGAGTTGGAAGGGGCATCTAAGGCCATTGAGTCCAACCCCCTGCTCAATGCCGGAATCCACTATAAAGCATCCTTGACAGATGGTTATCCAGCTGCCTCTTGAAGGCCTCTAGTGTGGGAGAGCCCGCAACCTCCCTAGGTAACTGGTTCCATTGTCGTACTGCTCTAACAGTCAGGAAGTTTTTCCTGATGTACAGCCAGAATCTGGCTTCCTGTCACTTCATCCAGTTATTCTGTGTCCTGCACTCTGGGTGGATCAAGAAGAGATCCTGGCCCTCCTCTGTGTGACAACCTTTTAAGCATTTGAGGAGTGCTATCATGTCTCCTCTCAGTCTTCTCTTCTCCAGGATAAACAGGCCCAGTTCGTTCAGTCTCTCCTCATAGGGCTTTGTTTCCAGACCCCTGATCATCCTGGTTGCCCTCCTCTGAACACGCTCCAGCTTGTCTGCATCCTTCTTGAATTGTGGAGCCCAGAACTGGACGCAATACTCTAGATGAGGCCTAACCAGGGCCGAATAGAGAGGAACCAGTACCTTGCACAATTTGGAAGCTAAACTTCTATTAATGCAGCCCAAAATAGCATTTGCCTTTCTTGCAGCCATTTTGCACTGTTGGCTCATATTCAGCTTGTGATCTACAACAATTTCAAGATCCTTCTCGTTTTTAGTATTGCTGAGCCAAGTATCCCCCATCTTGTAACTGTGCCTTTGGTTTCTATTGTAGTCCAAAACATCCAGAGGACAACAGAGTGCTTCTGAGCTAGATGAACCAGTGGTCTGACTCTGTGTAAAGCATTTTACTTTGTCCCTAAGTCACCCTCACATTCCTAGGGTCTGGTTTGGGGGGAGCCATTTGCACAGGGGAAGCGCGTGGAAGGGATGTGGACTGGTTTTGCTGTGCTGCTTCCTGCCCTCATTTGGCTCCATTCTATGCGGACTCCCTCTGCGTCCCATCTTCAGTTGTGCAGAGCTCTGAGCAATGTGAGCGATCAGCTTGGCTTGTGCAATAGCGTGCACATCTCTTGGGGGGGGGGGGGAAGAGGACGCAGCTAATGAGTTACTGCTGGTTATGGATGAGCCTGCCTCAAGTCAGCCGGTGCCCTGGCAGTGCAGAGATCAATGAGAGGAGACTCCTCCTGACAAATGGCTCTGTCTAGAGCAATGGACTTTGGGCCAAGGGCAGCCGATTAAAGGGTATAAATAGCATCAAAAGGAGGGGGCCGGGCACGTTCCTGGGCTGTTGAAGCAAAGGATAAGGCTTGGTGCAAAGGGCAGGGACTGACTGAGAGATGTCGGTGGGTCCCCACTCCAGCCCGTCCTATCCACACTCACCCTCCCTAGTAGAACGGATAACTCAGCCAGAAAGGGAGAGCTGCCCAGATGGCACGGTGGGTCCATCTTAGCATCCGCTAATGCCCTGCCAAGCGCTAGGGAATAGAAGTGCTGTCCTGCTAGCATTGCGGAGAGGAAGATCTCATGCTATTCTAGCCAGAAGCCTCGTGGCGACCACCGCCAGGGAAGGTGGCTTTCATGCAAGTGGCTTGCCACAGAAGGAAGGAAGGAGAGGAAGTTGGCCAACCTTCTGGACGGGACTGCAGGCCCACGGGACCTGACACGAGTGCACTTCCGGGCTGCGGACGTTGACCGTGCTAACACGGGACCTTGCTAACATGTGTGCCTTTTGTCCCAAAGACAGTCATGCCTGTTTCCTGGATGCTCTGCTGCCCTCTCTCTCTCTCTCTCTCTCTCTCTCTCTCTCTCTGCTTGCAGCCCTCGTTAAAATGTCTGCTTTTGGGGGGCTGTGCTGGCCGCCCCTTTCGTGCCCCCCCCTTTCCAAGCCCGCCTTTCACAATGGCTGCCCATTGTCTCTCAGTCTGAGACTCAATGTACAGGCCAGCTTACTTTCCTCTTGGCAGCGGTGCCAGCCGTGGCTGTTGGTCTTCAGTCCCCCCCCCTCCAATTTTCTTTTCTCTCCCCCCACCCCGCACAAAGCTTCATGGCTCTCTGTGTCACTGCAGCAACAACACGTTTTTGGAAATGCCTGGTTCCTGAAGCAGGAAAATCGAATGTGACAGCAGCACACTGACAGAGGGAGACCTTGCTGCCTGCAGCTGATTTACATTGCAAATAACCTTTAAAAATAAGTACTCCCGAGACTCCTCCCACCACCACCACCACCTCCTCCCTCAATTTTTCCTTCTTTTTTTGTTTTTACAGGGAAGCTGGAGTCAAAGATTCATCAGGGGGCAAAGAAGGGGTTAATGAGGCAGAAAGCCGCGTGAGCTGCCGGGCACAAACACCCACCGCCACCCACCACTCCTAGCGGACGGATGGATCTCTGCCAGGCCCCTGTGACTTCGGGAATGGAGGCCCTGGAGATGCCAAGGGGAGAGCAGAAGGCGCTGTGGAAATGGCAGCCCCTGATAAAGACTAGAGGGGGTGGGGGGGCGAGGAGGGAATGGTTGTTGAGTTGCATAAATATTATAATCAAAGAGAGAGGAAAAGCGAGGTGCTGAGTCGTCTCTGAGCAAGGGGCCGTGTCGGGAAGCTCTCAGAGGGTGGAGTGATGCGCTGTAATCTCTCCCTGCTTGACTGGCCACAGGTTGACTAGCCTTTCATTCTCAGAGCCTCCCGTCTCTCAGAATGAAAGCGGTGACCAGAGCTGAGCAACGAAGCAGCATCCTCCACTTGCTTTGCGCTCTCCCTCTGGGCAGTTACGTGGAATCTCCCACCATTCCGTTTCATGGGACGGCCCCTAGTTCTAACCTCATGGTGGTGGGGGGGGGGACACGTCGCCCTAGCCACATTCTCCACACCACGCGTCATTTTAAAGACCTCCATCCTGTCTCCCCTGACTCTATGCCACCCCAGCTGTTGTAACTTTCCTCCATAGGGGAGTTGCCCCCTGCTCAAGACCCCTCGTCCGTAGGTGCCTCGCCCTGTGCTGTGAATCTTGGCTTTCAGCTGCTGAGCAGGTGTGGGCCGCAGCCGAGAGTGCCTGGGAATCCCCAGCGCTGGAGCCTGTGTTGTGCGCTGCTGACACCAGCAGAAACGTGCGGTCCTTTGTGCCAGCGTTGGCCCAGTGCCCCGCTCCGAAGGTGCTGCTACCAGAGGCGCTGCCGTTGAGAAGGGGCGGGAAGGGGCTCAGAACACAGGCGGGAGACATGATCGAGCATCTCCTTCGAGCAAAGATGAGGCAAGCCACGTGGGAGGTAATTGGCTTGAAGATCTATATGGATTATTTCCTGCTGCTGCTTTCTTTTTTTAAAAAAAAGTCTCGTTTGGTAGCTTCATTTCCATGTTGAATGATTCAAGCCTTGGGCAACGCTGTGCAAAAAGCTGCTGTTTAGGTCTGTCTGGGTGTGCATACCAGCGGGAGGCAACCTTTTGCAGGTTGAGAGTTGCCTTCCTCGGAGGAATAGCGCGTACTGGCACGGGGCAAAGGCCAGGTAAAAGGTTGGGGGCGGGGGGGCGAAAGCCAAAAGTGAGCAGGATGACTCAACGTTGGGATTCCAACACTGGGAGAGCTGTGGATTTTCCGCCCCTGAAACCTTAACGGGGATCTGGATTTTTCCTTTCCTTCTGCTCCAAACTTGCCTCCGTCTCTCTCTCTGTGCTATCGCAGCACAGCTATATAGATCCTTCAAAACAGCTAGGCTGAAAAATCTTCACTTGAAAGCAAAAGAAAGTACATAAAAAGTAAGGGAAGCAAAACAACAGGGGAATCCGTGTCTGATCTTTCCTCCTGGCTTTGACAGAAATATTGCTTTGACAGAAAGTCAATGCAAGAAGCAGCCGACGCGGCTGGCCCGGGGGCTTGTCTGTGAGAGAGGACCAAGCTCAGCCCTGTTCATCAGGGGACGTCTGTGTGATCTTTCTCTGAGGATGGTGCAGTCTTTGGAACTGGCTTTTTCTGGGGTTGACTGGTGGGGATACATATACCACTACTTACTTTGGAGGAGGAGGAAACCTATTAAAACGTGGACTTTTTTCCGTCAAAGATACGATGAATTAAGGTCACAGGTTTTCTAATAAAAATGTGCAGGTTGTGTTTTCTCAAACGATTTTAATCTCTCTTTAGCCCCGGGGTGGGGGAAAGTGTGGCTTTCCAGACAGGGGAGGCTAGTGACTCCAGTGTCAGTGGAGTGTTAAATCTGTGCCAGGTTTTCGTCAGAACCAGTTAGAACTCAAAAGGAGCTATCCAGCAGTCAATTCATTGCCCCACTGACATTGGGGTCACCAGTCTCCACTGTCTCCTGATGTTGTTTGTCATGTCTCACCTCGAAGAAGAGTCCTCTGAGGAAGAGAGAGAGAGACAGCTCATTGTGCCGCAGCCTGAAGCACAGGGAGGGGTGGAGGCCCCGGCCGACAGCGTTCCAGAGGTTTCTCAAGTGCAGCAGGCAGAAGAATAGCCTGGCACATCTGGCTGCATGCCGGAGATGCCTGGGTTGCAGGAGGTGGAGCTGGACGTAATTCAGCCGGTGCAGCGGAGAAGAAGTAAACGGCAGGGACAACGAAAGAAGAAAAGCCAATCACAGCAGGAAAGAGCACTTAGGTACCACACACGGCCTTCATGACCCAGCTGTGCTAATTAACAGCTGGCTATAAATCAGACCAGGCCCAGGCATACTTTACTGAAGGCAAACTGTCCGTTTCCTTGGCTTCCTGACCTTGCTTCATCAAGACTTGGCTTCCTAGACCCTTGGCAACGTTTCTGATACCACTTTTCTGGACAATCCCTGATTGGCTCCGACGCTTGGCTCCACGACCTCTTGGCAACAGACTACGGACTGACCTGACTACACGTCTGCTTTTTGATACGTTACTGGAAATTCGCTGTGAGGACCTGGGCTGCTTGCTGTGCAAACCCTGCTTTGGGCACAGAGCATCCGTAAACAGGACATTGTTGGGCTGTGCCTCCTGTCATCCCTCCCTATTGGCTATGCTGGCTAAGTGGCAGTCCGGGAACATGTTTAGGGTGGATTCCTGCATTGAGCAGGGGGTTGGACTCGATGGCCTTGTAGGCCCCTTCCAACTCTGCTATTCTATGATTCTATGATCTGGAGAGCCACATGTTCCCCACTCATCCTTTAGCTTATTCTGGGTAGCCTCTCGTTTACTTGACACTGCGTGGGTGGTTCACGTGTGACACCAGACTGTGTTTTGGCATTGCACCAGAAAGCTTTAGGATTGCTTACTTCTTTCCCCCTCTCTCCCTCCAACGTAAACCCTCCATTGTTGGGTCACAGCTTGCCATTACAGCCAAACCAGCCAACATTTTTTTTTTTTTAATTGTACTCCAGGGATCAAACTAAGTTTGCTTCCAAACAGAGGGCTCCCAACATTACCCATCAAAAAGCCTGTGCAGCTCTTCACTCTTTTCCTCATTAACATTTTTTTTTCTGGTAAGAAAAATGATGGAAGAAATGATGGGAAAACATGGGCGGGGTTACAAATGAAAGGGGATGACTGGGTTCGCATGGCACGCTAACCTACAGTGGTTAAGTGTGGGTTGTGGAACCGTGGGCTCAGGGCATTTTCTTCGGGGTGGCATGTTAACCATGCAGCATAACGTTTTTCTTGAACAAGCCATCCTGAGAACTCATGGTTTGTTGTTGGGTTGTTTAGGGTGGTTAACAAGCCCCCCTGCAGAAAATGTACTGGATTCAAACAACACACTAAACTATGGTTCAACAAACACGGCACAGTTCAACAACCACCCACACTCAACCATTGAATGTAGGTTAGCGTGTCGTGTGAGCATCCCCAGCGCGATTGCACAATCAAAACCTCATCTGGAAGCACCCATAGAGTCCCATTTCCAGTTTGTGACAACGAGAACAAACCATAGTTTGCCAGTTCAGATGTGATGGCAAAATAGTTTTGTTTCAAACACCTAAGAGGGTGGCAGGTTGAGGAAAGCTGCTCTAGCTCCTGTAAAATTGGGAGTTAAATCATTAGTACTTGGTGCTTAACCCTGGAGAGGTCATCAAATCATCAGCTCTCTGCCTCGTCTTTGGGAAAGAAGGACTACGTTGGATAGAAACAAGGTAAGAAAACTGTCACTGAGAAGCAAATTATACTGCAGCACAACTAGCAGGTGCCTAGCGTGGAAATTAAACCTTATATACAGGCAAATAGCACACTTATTTATTTATGGCATTTTTATCCTGCCTTTCAGCCAAAAAGACTTCCAGAGGCAGCTTACGACGATAAGTGTGAAATTCCCTGTTCCCAGGCTTACAATCTAAAAGACATGACACACAAGGAAAGGGGATTGGTAGGGAGAAGGAAAAAAGCCTTGTTCAGGCACTTGATTCTTAGTTACAAAGTTCAGCAGCTCACGGTGATGGATCTAAACACACTGGATTGCTGCTGCTGCTTCCTCTGAAGAGCTCTCAGAGCTTTATCCAGGCATGATGGAGGGTGCCTAACTGTTTCTTCCCTTCCCTTGATGTTTCCGTCCAAGGCTTAGGCCTCTCACAAGATCTCCATTGCCCTCAGGTAAAGAGTCTGGCTATAGCATCCAATGGAGTTAACAGGTTTATTTAGAATGATTAAGGCAAAATACTTGCTTATTTGGCTGAAACTGATAAGTCAATGAGGTGGTGTAGTTCATAGTGTCAGGCTGTGAGTAGGGAGATCTGGGTTTAAATCCCTACTTAGCCTGGGACGTCACAGCAAGCGTGTTTGCACATCACTATGGCAATTTCTGAATTGTTTAACAACCCAGGAATTGCATGGACCAGCAGGGCGTGCACTCGTCATTTCCACTTTTAATTAATCCAGGAATGCTCCACCCCCGGGTTTTTTCATGATGCGCAAACCTGAAAATTCTTAGTTGCTTAAAGTTAAATGTTAAAAGTTTTCTCTATGTCTGAAATTTGAACAAGGTACTTAAAGTTCCTCAATTTTGGTTTAACATGATAGTGTTTATAAAGCTATTGTACCTTGTTTCTTTTTTAGTTCGAATATTAATGCACTAAAAAAAGATATGATTTTAAAGAAAAATATATGTAAAAAATACAAGCAATGATAAAGTACAACCCACTCACCTCAGATTTAGAAAAGACATAATAAAGCATAAGTACCTTATTTGGTTTAGAGGTTAGGTGAGAGATTAATAATCAGAAATAATTCAGCCCTATGAAGAAAGGCTGAAAAAATGGGCATGATCAGCCTGGAGAAGAGAAGATTGAGGGGAGACATGATAGCACTCTTCAAATACTTAAACGGTTGTCACACAGAGGAGGGCCAGGATCTCTTCTCGAACCTCCCAGGATGCAGGACACAGAATAACGGGCTCAAGTTACAGGAAGTCAGATTCCAGCTGGACACCAGGAAATACTTCCTGACTGTTAGAGCAGTATGACAATGGAACCAGCTACCTAGAGAGGTTGTGGGCTCTCCCACACTAGAAGCATTCAAGAGGCAGCTGGACAACCCTCTGTCAGGGATGCTTTAGGGTGGATTTCTGCACTGAGCAGGGGGTTGGACTCGATGGCCTTATAGGCCCCTTCCAACTCTACTATTCTATGATTCTAAGCTTAGGTTAATCATTGTTCCCTTTTATTATTTAATCCATTGGAAGGGAGTGTTGCTAACTAAATGCAAAAGGCAGAGCAGTTTTCATAGTATTAGACTACATCTGATGTAAACAGTTATTAACCTACATGCTGATTGCAGCACAAATTATTATTGCCACTCTTTGGAAAGGTGGAAACCCTCCCACAAAGAATCAATGATGCATAACAAATCTGGGATGTTGTCCAAATTGGGAGGGGGGATGCATCAGGTGAGGACAGCTTGCGGTTGCCAGAAAAATAATGTGTTTCTAGCAATATGGATTTCCCAACTATCACATATATTTATTTATTATTTATTTATTTATTTATTACATTTTTATACCACCCAATAGCCGAAGCTCTCTGGGCGGTTCACAAATATATAAAATGTACCAGGAGATGCACAGCCAAAGCAGTATAGAACCTTATTCCTATAGTAATCTGTTATTAGAGCCTAAAGGGCTGGTCTAGGTAATGAAATGGAAAGAAATGATAAAGCTGGAAGACTCTTCTATAATTATTGTTTTAATGTGATTCCTGTGCTCATTTTTTAAAGTGGTAATTTTTGTATCATTACAACATTTGGTCATTTTTTAAAAAAACACAACACATTTGAAGCTGTACTGCTGTACAACAGAGTCCTATGGCAACTTAAAGACAGTAAGATTTATTATGGTGTGCTGTAAGCTTTTGTAGACAGCCAGGGTCCACTTCATCAGATGGAGGCATGATAAAGGTAGAAATACTTCAATGCTTTTCAACAGCACAATCCTATGCATGTTTACTGCATGTTTATGTTTACTGATACATAAACATCCTTGTGATCCTTGGAGCTTACTCTAAGTAAATGTAAACACGAGTCTTGCAGCACCTTGAACACTAAAATTTGTTCTGGCTTAAACGTTTGTGGACTGTAGCCCATATTTTCATATGCATGGAGTATTATGGAGACTTTCAGATTTATATACGGTTCAGGTGGTGTAGGAAAACTTGTAAACAGAAGGAAATTAAACCCCAAAAGTGACAATCATATTATTAAAAATGGTCATTCACAGTGCAGTTGTTGCTAATAACACAAATGCCATGTCACTAGGTAAGCTAATAAACACATGCAGACCTGGTTTGCACATAATGGCAATTTATGGGTTGTTTAACCCATGATTTATAGTTACAGTGAATGAGTACACTGTTCCCGCATGCTTGTCACTTCTGTTTTGTATCTGGTTTCATAAATAACCCAGAAACGCCCTGTTCCGGTGTTGTGCGATATGAGTCTTAACACGGAATTCTGGGTTGTTGAGGGACAAACAACCCAAAGTTTTAACCCAACAACAAATCATGGGTTCAAGCTCACTCTGGCACAGCTAAAAACAAAAGTCTTTCCCTGTTTGCTGCAAACCAACAAAGGCCCCCAAAAGCAGGCTTCCTTAGACAAGGAATTCCATCAAGGCAATTTAGAAAGTGTCCCAACAGATGTTAAGATATATTGTTATGCAGCTTACTGGTAGGTTAGAGGAACAAATAGTTTCTGTTACAGCACAACCCACAAGGAAACTCCATATCAGGATCAAAATCTTCTTGGCAATTAACATGGTTTGGAACTATCAAGAAAGACAGGAAGAATCACATATAAGATGGCAGAAAGAGAAATGTCATCTAACAAAATGTTTCAAAAGGGAGACCATTTACTTAGGTTCTCCAGTATTGAAAAAAAATACAGCATGGAACTCCCAACAACAGGGGTTTTGTTTTGTTTTAAAGCTAGATAAAAAGCAGCAAGAGAAGCAAACTGTTTATGTGTTAACGTTCTTTCCCTCCTCCGAAGATTGTCTCTTCTGAAACAGGACAACCCCCATTCCTAGGAATGGAAAATAGATTTACTAGAATGATAAATGGGTCATTCCCCATGAGCACAAGTGGTTCCTAAGCAAAGTATTTTCACAGCTGGGCATCCATGTATACAGCACCTCTGTCTCTCTGCACAGAATGGGAACAGAACAATATACAATGGCTTGAAAATCTGATTAAGAGCAGAAGAATCAAGAGAGCCCTAAAACAGTCCGAAAACAAATGTAGCCTTAGTCTGTAATCAGTTATTCCTAGCTTATTGCATTTTAAACTCAATGTTCAATGATTTTCATTCTAGAAATGCCTATAGCGGTCCTGCGGGTAATCGTACCTTCAAAGCAGGGGAGCCTCATATCCGCAGGAGCTTAGCATGGAAGCCATGTTCTTCCTCTGAGCTCCAGCACTATCTGCCTCCCCTCTCCATGATCACCACTAGGATAAAAGGGCCCTGAAACAAACGTGCTTATTTATTTAAGGTATTTATTATCTTGCTCTTCAACCAAAAGGGCTCCTGGAACAGCTTACATGCAGTCAGTAAAACAAGACAGTCCCTGTCTGCAGGCTTACAATCTAAAAAAAGACATAACATACAATGAAAATGGGATGAGAAGGGAAGAGGGGGAAAATAGCCTCCTAGCAGGCCTGGTGGAATGGCCCCAGTTCCCCTCTCATCTCCTGCTGGAATGGCTGCTGATGCTGACAGTTGAAGGAAGAGGAACTTTAAGAACATAAGAAGAGCCCTGCTGGATCAGACCAAAGGTCCATCTAGTTCAGCACTGTGTTCACACAGTGGCCAACCAGCTGTTGACCTGAGACCCACAAGTAGGACACGATGCAACAGCACCCTCCAACCCATGTTCCCCAGCAATCAGATGCAGTAGGCTTACTGCATCTGATACTGGAGGTAGCACAGCCATCAGGACTCATAGCCATTGATAGCCTTCTCCTCCAGGAATGTATCCAACCCCCTTTTAAAGCCATCCAAATTGGTGGCACTCACTACATCTTGTGGTAGTGAATTCCATAGTTTAACTATGCACTGTCTAAAGAACGCCTGCCTTTTATAGAACCTTTGGGGTGGGGGTGGGGAGCTTTCTCTGAAACTCAACTCAGTCCCCATCCAATCGGTTGGGGGCTGGTGCCTGGCTGCCCCTTACGAAATGTTCCTGGTTTGGTGAGTCAAAGACATGCCTCTTTGCGCTGATCCAAACTACTTATGATGTTCTTGAGAGGTACATGAGCCTCATGCATGCAAAACCCTGGAGTCAACACAGTTTTGATAACCCCACATTTTAGGCAAAAGTAAACACACCCTTCCCACTGCCTCGTTTGCTACTTTTTCATCTGCACATAGATAGCTGAGGCTTCAATCCTATACTCATGTACCTGGGAGTAAGATCCATTGAACTCAATGGCACTTCATTCTGAGTAGACATGCATAGGGTTGTGCTATAGATAGGGTCCCCAACCAACTTTTATCTTTTTCGATCTTGTTCCTTATCTTCTTAACTATCTATTTGAAAAGAGAAGGGCAGATTTTTTAGATTCTTCTGCATAATTCAATTACGATGAGTCTCTTTTCTTCCTAACATTTTCTTTCTATGTGAAGGGATGATAGATGCATATTTAAAATCTTCATATTTTTGTCCTAATTTTACTGATTAATCTCTTACACTGTTTTATACTTTGGCATAATAAAAAAAAAATTAAGTTATAAAAAAAAGCAATCCAGTAATAAAATAATTTATATTTGTAAATTGCAGCCTTCTCCAACCTCCTGCTCTCCAGATGTTTTGTACAACTCCCAACATTCCTGACATTGACCATGCTGAAGCCGAAGTCCAAAACAGCTGGAGGGTACCAGATTGGAGAAGGCTGATTTATTGGTATGGATAATTAAAAATTGTAAAAACCTACAGACTGAGAGAGCGTGTGTAGCCTGGAACTCCGAGAGCTGATCAGCCAAGAAAAAAATCCCTGGCAAACCTGGGTGTACATTATGCTACAGGTGGTTATTCTGGTCCCAGAATTTGGCGGTGATCCCTTGAAGCCACTTCATCCTGCTGCCTGCTCTTGAAAGCTAGGCATAATTTCCATCTGAAGTGGCAGCCCCAGGGCATGGGCTGAAGGCACACGAGGCAGTCACCTTGCCAAAACTAAGCAGGTCTGGGTCTGGTTGGTGCTTGGAAGGAAGACCAGCTAGCTGGGAGCCCCATGTATCCACCTTAAGGTTCATGATGGAAGAAGGTGAGATATAATGGTAGCCATTTTGTGCTGGCACCCAAGACAGTTTCTCAAATAGCCAAATATGCTCATGGCCTAAAAATATTGCCTACCTTTAAGCTTTCCCCTCACCCATAAGACCATTAAGTCCAGAGTCTAATATGACCTAACTGTGCTACTGATCTGAAGTTTCTCAAGAGTTGCTATGTGGAGCTTCTCATATTCCAATGTCCTCGCTTTCTCCACCATCCACTTCCTCGGGGAAGAAAAACTGCATTGCCTCCAGAACCTGCCAGTCAATGCAGTAAGGCCAGCTTGATTAGAGACCCTTTGAGGGTGCATAAGAAATCTGTAGCCTAGCTATGTCAGGAATCAGCAATGCTCCGGTCCCATTTTTCTTCCATTTGTTAGTTCCGTAGGTCTTTCACTGAAGGAAAAACCTATTTTGCCTCTCCTAGCAAATGCAGTGAGTTATGTGTGAGAGTGTGAAGAGACAGAGGGAGCCTGCTGCTTTTCACTCACATATTAGCTGACTGGGTGGCAAGGGTGCAGCAGGAGCAAGAAAACAAGGAACCGGATTGTATACATGGGTGCGAGTACGCACGAGTGTGTACACATGTCCACCAAATTGTATACCATGTCAGGGCTGGCCTAGAACCAAATGTCACCCCAAGCTAGAAGTATCTTTGTCCCCCCTCCCCAATTCATTTATTCAGTTATGGAGCCCATGCCACAACTTTAACCTCTAATTTGCAGCCACAACTTTGACCTGTAATTTGCAACCTCTATTTATCCCTGTCACCATGTAAGACAATAAACTTGCATGCTGGGGGCTGTGCAGCTGTATTTATTTGTACTGTATTTTGCCCTAAGAGAGCAATCCTATGGCACCTAGACAGTGTCTGGGTGGGATGGTGGGCATAGGATATTTCAGATTCCTCGATCTGACGTCAGTGGCAGCACTCCGACAATCTAGCTGAAATGCAAAGCAAGGAGAGCGCGTAGGTGCATTTTTAAAAATTATTATGTATTACATTTATATACTGCCCCATAGCCGAAGCTCTCTGGGCGGTTTACAAAAGTTAAAAACAGTGAACATTAAAAAGTATAGAAAATTTAAAACTGTCAAAACCGCAAACAGTATAAAAACAACAGTATCCATTTAAAAACAACAGTTCTGGGGTCCGTTAAAAACAAACAAACTTAGCATTGTTAAATGTTGTTAAACGCCTGGGAGAAGAGAAAAGTCTTGACCTGGTGCCAAAAAGATAACAAGCCTCATCAGGGAGATCATTCCATAATTGGGGGGCCACCACTGAAAAAGGCCCTCTCCCTTGTTGCCATCCTCCAAGCTTCCCTCGGAGTAGGCACTCAGAGGAGGACCTTAGGTGTTGAGTGCAGTGTACAGGTAGGTTCATGTCTGGCTGGCTTGGCAGGTTCCCCTCTCTCCCTCCCTGGTCTGTGTGCATCCCTCCCAGAGCTGTGCACTCAGTGGAAGAGGATGACCATCCCAGACAGAAGGATACTACACAGAGCTTTATTCTGGTCTGGCAGGACTCTCCAGTGTGGTGCCTGTGCACATCACTGTGCCCATGGAGCCCTCTCTCGGCACCTGCCCAGGCTCCTTGCCCAACTATCTTTTCTATTTTCTTTAGGAAGTTTAATTGAAGTTTCTCTTAATGTTAAAAAAATTAATTGTGAGGCTGGCGTGCTGCAAATTATTTTTAATATTACTTCTGGATTCCACATGGTTAAATACGTGATTTGCCATCGGGAGCTCAGACACCACGTCTGCCTTGTACTCAGTTTCCTGGCTACATTACTTGTCTGAGCCTCACCAGTGCCTACTGGGAAATGGGTATTTTGTGACCAGCCACACCTCCCATGGCAGCCATTTTGAGAGTATGACCACAACATACGGTCACGCCCCCTTTCCTTCCTCTCTGAGGTTATGTGTGTGGCCTCAGAGAGGCAGCTGCCATGCTTCTCTCCACACCAGCTGCAAGAAGGAGGGGACAGTGAGCTCAGATTGTAGGCTCCGAGGTCAGAGACAGTGCTATGACCTCGGAGCGAGGAATCTGAACTATCCTATGACCCTCAAGACTCTGTCTAGGGGCCATAGGATTGCTCCCTAAAATATAATATACATTAAAATACATAATAAATACAAAGAAATTTCTAAAAACATTAAATACAACACCATAATTAACACACAACCTCAGCAGCACACTAACTCAAGGAAGACATGGGTAAAGAGAAGAGTTTTTAATTGGTGCCTAAAGCACGTCATATTTGGTGCCTCCTGAATACCAAGGGAGAAGCCATTCCATAAAGTGGGACCCCCAAGGAGGAGGTCTGCTTTCAGGTTGCCATAAGATGGCAATGTGCAGGTCGCGGTATAATCAGCAAGGCCAATTGCTAGACTGGCAGAGCATGCCCATAGAATATACACCACATTGGCTACAGGCCAGGTATAGGAAAGTTTCTTTCCTTAAGATTTTTTTTTTTTTGGATTAATGGTCTATAAATCAGAAAACAGATTTTCATTCTGAGCTGCAGCTGGCATTATTACCAAAGCATGTGACTTTTGCAGGAAGGCACACTAAAGGTGCAATCCTGCACACACTTTCCTGGAAACAAGTCCCATGGAGTTCAGGGGAAGTCACTTCTGCTTTAGACATGCCTTGGATTGTGCTACAAGTCCCCAAAGGGATCGCCTTATTTACTGCATATCTTTTAGAAACCAAAGCTAGAGTGCTCAATGTTATGCCCTCCAGATCGCTTTGGGACATCCAGCACAGGCATTGGGAGGCTTTGGCTACCACAGGCCAAGAGAGCCTATTTCATGAAACCAGACTTAGCCTGAGTAGCTCTTGCAACAGCTATGAAAGAGAGGATAATGTACTGCCAGCTGAAGGAAAGCCAAGCCGGGACTAATTTACAGAAGTCTGATGAAGTTCTTGAAAGGCAATAAATCTCCCCTGGCTACAAAGATGCATGCTGCTGAGGGTCAGGCTTGCGCTATTCCCCTTACTAGAGTAAGCAGTTTTATTTATTGCATAACTGGACAGAACAATCTAATCAGCAATCAGTATTGTAAATCATGGCACAATGTGGGGATGGAGGGCTCTGGGCTAGGCAATGTGCAGAGAGCTGAGTAAGGAAGGCAGATATCCCCCCTGCTCCTTCTCCCCCCTCCCTCTCCAATTCCTGTGCCTAGGAGCATAAATGCAGCAAGCAGTGATGGAGCAGCATTACATGGAGTAAAGATGTGGCAGCCACCATAGCACTGCACTTCTTGCTTCCTTGAGGAAGGGCAAGAGAAAGAGGCTGAGTTCGGACGACACGCTAATCAATGGTTGATTTTCATTGTGCTCATTCATTCCCCCACCCCCTTGATTAGCGTGTCGTCCAAACTCAGATAGCATCTCTTTTGCAGCTCCCATTTATCTTGGCAGTGTTGCTTGCGCTGGGAAAGGTCTTTGTGGATGGCGCCCAAAAGCGATATGCACATCAAAGTAAACCACCTGGTATACATAACGTGGCGACCTGGAGTATGGGTTGAGTATGGGTTATTGTTGAATTGTGAGTTGTTGTGTTATGTGAATCCAGCCCTGCTAGCAAACCATGGTTTGTGAAGAGAACCCACGGGCCCGGTTCAGAAGACACGCTGAGGATGCTTTATCCACAATGAGCCACGGGTGACATTTTGAATATACAACACTGCTCAGGGGTTGCTGGGTCATGACAGCCCAGCCACCAATGGCCTTTTGATGGTTAAACTGAGGATTTTGCGAGGGTTGTTTAATCCACAAATAACCCTTAGTGGGTCAGTTTGCATGCCACGGCAACCCCCAAGTGGGGGTTGCATATTCAAAATGTCACCCGGCACTCATCATGGGTTAAACAAGCTAGGGTGACCATATGAAAAGGAGGACAGGGCTCCTGTATCTTTAACAGTTGTATCGAAAAGGGAATTTCAGCAGGTGTCATTTGTATATATGGAGAACCTGGTGAAATTTCCTCTTCATCACAACAGTTAAAGCTGCAGGTGCCCTGCCCTCTTTCAAATCTGGTCACTCTAGTATAGCTCCTGCACTTTAACTGTTGTGATGAAGAGGGGATTTCACCAGGTTCCTCATATATACAAATGACACCTTCTGAAATGACCTTTTCAACACAACTGTTAAAGATACAGGAGCCCTGTCCTCCTTTTCATATGGTCACCCTAAACAAGATCCAATGAGTTGAGTGTGTAGTCAGAACCAGGTCATGGTTTGTTGTTCAGTTGTGAACTCTAGGTGGTTTATAGTTAACAAACCATTGTTTGTTAGTGTGGCTGGATTCACACAACACAACAATCCACGATTCAACGACAAACCATACTCAAGGTCACTAATATTTCTAAATCTTGCTTGTAAAATTAAGTGATATACATTCATTTAAATTAAACGACACACCTCTCTGTAATTTTATGTTGCAGGATGTCCCATACAAAAACAATCCAATATATACAGAACAAATTACATATGATTAGGTGGTTCATCACTCAAGTACATGTATAATTATGTTTTTAAAAGTACTCCCTGTTGATACATATCTATCAGTGCCAAGTGTTGACATGCATGTACATTTTTATGACATTAAAAGAACTCTGATAAACAGGACAAGAATACCTTATAAAATTATAATTACATGTAATATTTTTCTGAATAATTTATAATTATCCTTCTTGCACAATAAAAAGCTTGAATAATAATAATAAATGCAGCAATTCACCCTAATTGTAACTCAAGAAGGCCATACTGAATCTATTATTTAAGATCTGCCTTCTTAAAATGCATGTTTGTTAGCCAGGTACACAGTCTGGGAGTGAACCTGGTGTCTGTGCTTATCTGTGGAGGTACAGGCAGTATTGGTGTCCAGGTGTACTTTTTACCATCTTAGACTGGTTTGACAGCTGCTGCTCTAGAACAGAAAGCTGCCCTAGCCTTAGCTAGGGTGACCATATGAAAAGGAGGACAGGGCTCCTGTATCTTTAACAGTTGTATCGAAAAGGGAATTTCAGCAGGTGTCATTTGTATATATGGAGAACCTGGTGAAATTCCCTCTTCATCACAACAGTTAAAGCTGCAGGTGCCCTGCCCTCTTTTAAATCTGGTCACTCTAGTATAGCTCCTGCACTTTAACTGCTGTGATGAAGAGGGGATTTCACCAGGTTCCCCATATATACAAATGACACCTGCTGAAATGACCTTTTCAACACAACTGTTAAAGATACAGGAGCCTTGTCCTCCTTTTCATATGGTCACCCTACCTTAGCAATATATACATTGGTTATATCCAGGCTAGATTACTGTAAAGTGCTGCACATTGGGCTGTTCTTGAAGACGGTTTGGTAACTGCAACTGGTACAGAATGTGACAGGTAGAATGCTTGTGAGAATAGGCACTCTGATCATGTTACACCCATTTTGAATCAGTTACATTGGCTGTGTATTTGTATCCATGTGCAATTCAGATACTGGTGTTGGCCTTTAAAGCCCTATAGAATTTGGGATCAGGTTATATTAAAGGCTCCTTGCACCTGCCTGAATGTTGAGATCAATGCCTGAGCCCTGTTCTCTGGCCCAACAAGAGCTCTCAATTGGTGACAGGGCCTTCTTAATGACGGCTCTGCACTTTTACTACACCTTTAGTATGGTTTTATTGCTGCTGGAGTTAAAAAACCAACAACCTTGAAGACGGTTGTATTCCAGTCTACATTTTATCAATTAATGCTTTGTGCTTGAAGTTTTTAGCTGATGGAGATTTTAAACTCACGTTCTTAAATTAATGGTTAAATTGTGATTGCTATTTTTATGTGCTTTAAAATACATAAATGCGCCTTGTGAGGCCAGCGTTTCCTGAAAAGCAGATAATAAAAGTTTGAATAAATAAAATAAAGATAAAATACCATTGCAGTGGTACACAGGGCTGCAAATCCTGCGCACGCTGACTTGAGAGCAAGATCTCTGAGTGGGGCTTACTTCTGAGTAAACCTGCCTTGGATTTGTGTGTGTGGAGGGATGCAACTGGGTTCGGAAAGCGGCACTGAAGCGTCGCCGGCTCAGCCTCGCCTGCTGCAACCCTCTTTGTGCTTTTGAGAGCTCCGGGCATACGGACCGACGGGCGACGGATCGATCCCTTGGTTTCCTCCTCGCGTAGGGAATTTCCTGTGCTCGTCTCCTCCTCCTTAAGGAGGAGCGGCGCCTCCCCTCCCCCCTCCCCCCCCTGACCCGAGACTCCGAACTCCACGTTTTCCTCCGGTTCCCAAGAGGAGGGAGGTGGAGAGGCTGAATCCTTCTCCCGGGTTTTCCCTGCCGCTCCTAGCTCCTGCCTCCGCGTTTTCCTCCCCCCCCCCCCCAGATCCGGGCTCTGAGCTCCACGCTCTTCAGAGCCTCCCCTCCTCCACCGGCCGCCCTCCGCCGCCTCCTCCCTTTCTGGTGGCCGCACTGAGGGAGGGCCGAGCACGAACCGAGGACCCGGGAGCTCGGCCGGGAGCGGCGCGCACTTCTCCCCCCTTCTCCTCAGGCGCTGAGAATGACGGGCCCGGGCCCTTGAGGCGGCGCTGAGGCGAGGCGAGGCAGCCCCATGGAGGAGACGGCGGCGGCGGCGGCGGCTGAGGGACGCGCCCGGCACGGGCCGGAACCTCTGGGTAAGTCTGAGGAGAAAAGGCAGCCCAGGGCGGCCGGGCGGGCAGGCAGGCGGGGGGAAGGGAGAACGAGAGAGCGAGGCAGCGGCGTGCGTAAGGCCGGGGCGAGCGCGCCGGGGCTGGGTTCCTCATGGCGGCACGCTAGGCCCGGGCCTGGCTCCACGCCTCTAGTCGGGCCAAAGTCGCCGTGAGGGAGGCGCACGCGGAGGGCGAGGAGCCCCCGGCCTTCTTCTCCCATCCAAGTACCTCACGACCCCCACGTCCCTTAAGTACCTGCAAAAAGTAGGGGGAGGGGAGGAAAGGACAGGACCCCTCCCTGCCTCTTCTCCCCCCACACACACACCTGGGAGGAGGAGGTCTTTGCTAGCCTCCCTCTTTCCCCGCTGTGCGCCCCCCTCCACCCCCAAAATAATTCGGAGTCCAGGTAGGTCCCGTCTTTCTGCTCACACACAAAAGCCAAGCTGTGCCATACACGCCCGGGTCCTGTGTGCAGCACCGCATCAGCCAGGCATGTGGTTGGTCCCACAGGGGGAGAGAGAGAGAAACACACACACACAGATACGCACAGACACACACACACACACACACACACACACACCGATTGTTCCTGCACAGCTCCCTAAAATTGGAGGTGACTCCGGTTCTGATGATTGCAGCAGAAACACGCAGCCTTGTGGCAGCCTTTGGAGGCGGTTGCAGCAAACATGCATACCTTTTGTGGCACCTCTGAAAGGCTCACAGAAGGGTTGTGGCAAAAGGTTGCCTGGGCTTGAGTGGGCACAATGACACGGAATTGTAGTGGGTTCCTTTATGCTGAACGTGGAGGCTTTTATGCTCAGAGGGCACGGTCAGGGTCACCACGGAGTGTCGCTTGAGGCCTCCGGGGTTTGCCAAGGGGAGTGCGTAGCGGCACATTTTGGTTAAAGGCTGGTTTATGTGTTTGTGGATGTGTGTGCTGCGATTCCTTGTCACTTGGGGGCGTTTCGTATGCCATTGCGACCTCCACAGTTTCCTTGGGAGCGTCAAGGTCCACTCTTGGGCAACACTCAACGCTGATTTATGTGAACTGCCCCCCCTGTGTATGTCATGCTGTGAACATAAGTTCTGTGGCTCTGCTTACCCTTTTTTACAGCCGCTGCCACTGTAGGGCAGTTGTAAAACAACCGTGCAGGTGATTGAGGCACTTTTTGTGTTGATCATTCATGTGTAGGTCAGCCAACCAGCTTGCCCCACACACTTGCTTAGTGAGCACCTTAGGGTCTGCTGTCATGTGTGAACTGGCAGATGGTGACTCTTGGTTTGGACTTAACCATTGAAAAGCATTGTGTCTGAGATAATTCAAAGTGAGATGTGAAAGTTCTATCTATGGTGCTTCATCTGTCCTTGCGTTCATTCATACACACCGCCATTTGATGGTGCAATCATCAGGTGATGGTAAACCAGTCCAAAGTCTGTTCAGGTAATCAAACAGAGAGGTAGTGTACACCTGTTAAGGTGTATTGAGTATGATAAGTCTGTTTTGTGTGTGTTTCCTTGTGAACACCTGTCTTTGAGGAAGCAAGGTTGCTTCTGTTTTCTGTTCAGTAATGGCTGTCATAAAGATGGCTTACTTAGCTTGAAGGATAAGCCCAGATATGCTTGTCTGTACCTGTGGGCCATGGGCAGTGTAAATGATGCTCTTGTAAAACTTCTTGCCTGGAAGAAATTGTTACTTGTTCTGGGTGAGTGGTTAACTGCAAGTTGGCTGTGTGCCTGTGTAGTGAAACCATGCTGCTGTTTTCAGTATCTCTCAGAACTGTACAGAATCAGTGTTCTCAATGATTTGCCTCACTGTGTAAAGTACATTTCAATTGTGTTTCGAATGATGGTGCATTGAGAACACAGTATTCAAACTTATCTTATCCCTGCAGTGCTTCTAGTTGTTCTTGCTGCTTTATATCATATGGGCCTTGCTTTTTCTATCTCTGAAGTGTGCTTGCCTCTGGGAAATGACAGCTCCTCAGCAGTGCCCTTGATGTGAAGAAGTGAAGGCTGCTTAGCAGTTGCTGACAGCTGTAGGAGGAAATGAATGGGCAGTTTGAAATATCCTGTACAGATCGAAGATGGTCTGGGTCTGATCGCTACTAGGTGCTTGTATTTTTCTGCCTGCGTTTGGGATTTATAGTACTTGGGATGGTTATTTGACTTGGGCACAAATATATTCAGCCAGGGTTTGTGTCCGCTATGTAATAGCCATTGCTTTGTAAATTTGTGGGCTCAGCAGAGATTACAGCAAATCTTGCATGCATTGTGAATCCCTAAAAGGGATTCATAATCTGTAGATGTTGTTGTAACATTAATGTTGTGAAGGAGTAACCATGACTGTGTCTCCAACAAAATTGCTTGTTTTCAAGCTACATTTGTGGCTTGAATAGTTGTGATATAACTAAATTTGTGAAGTAGATTGTAGCTAAAAACCTGTATTGCCCTTCTGAGTTCTACAGTTGTGATCATAACAGGGATCGCTAAAGTTTTTATTTAGTCCAGTATCCTACCTCTGCAATCTTTAAACACTTACTAGTGAGCAAGCCTCATTAAACATAGTGGGACTTTCAAAGTAGACATAGGATTGCACTATAAACTACATACAGCGCTTTTTTGGACTAAAAATGTGTAGATTATGAACAAGTCTCAGTGCAAATCCTGGGGATTTTCTTTTTCAGAAGCCTCTGTCCCAACTAGATTATCCTTATTAACATTTTAAAAGCATCCTTAAGATTTATGAAGTACACTTTTTCTGAACATTCATGTGTGTTAAATAGTTTGTCCTTAATAGTCTTTTTTGGCTAGTTGTCTGGAGTTCAGATCTGGCTCACTAGCATTATAACTTCCACCAGTATACTGGAATTTTTCCTTAAAAAGAAAATTGACATTAATTAGCAACCTTCTAATTGTCTGGCTTAGAAGTAGATGTTAAGGGTTACAAATTGATGTTGATAATGATCAATTATATTTGAGTTCATAAATTCAGAATGTCATGTGACTGTGTGAAAGTTTTTCAAATTAGTTAACTGAGATGAATCTTTGAGATCCTCTTTGTTCCAAGACAGATTTAAAGAATTCTGTAGCTTTTTTTCTTGCAGTATCCTCATTGTGTGAAATGAGAAATCACAAACCTTGATGTCTAATGGCCCTAGTGATTCTCTGGCAGGCTTCCATTTTCTAATAAATATGAAGAGTACTGTATCTTCTTTTTAAGAATGCAATCCTTAGCTAGCTCTTCATTTTTCTTGGCTACCTTTACTGTGGTTTCCCTCATTTAGATTGTTTTCATGTCTGAAAGGATCACCATAGTTCTAGGTGATCCCCCCTCCAACTCTCGTTAGTTTTGGATGCTTTTTTGCCAACTTTTGGTAAGAAGTGTTAATGTGTGGATATGGTTAGATACGATGTAGTCTATAGTAACCAAATGTGAATGGATGTGTCTTCTGACAAGTCTGAAACGTTAAGGCTGTCCAGTTGGTATCGTCCTGTGCTCTATTTGATTACTTATAGATGCTTATAGTTTGGAGATCTGTGGCATGTAGTAGGTTGCAACTTCCCTTCTGAAAATTCCTGCTTGTAAGTTTACATGTTGAAAAACTATATGAATTGGCATCTGATTCATATTCTTGAGAATTTAGTTCTAATATTTCAAATGCCTCTCTTCCTCTAATTCAGGGATGGGCAACTTGTGGCCCTCCAGATGTTGGACTGCAACTTCCATTAGCACTAGCCAGCATAGCCAATGGTGAGGGATGATGGGAGTTGCAGTCGAACATCTGGTTGGCTGCAGGTTGCCTACTTCTTCTCTAATTGTAGTAGAGGTAATGTTTGAAAGCATACAGGTAGAGTATGCAAATGCTCAAGTGTTCAGGAGGACATAAAATCAGTGCTCTGTATGTCTATCTGTCCCTCCCTATATTGTACCCTGGCATCATATGTTTTGCAGAATCTTAGATACCTCTCAAAATAAAATGTGCAAGTTAAATGACTTTATGTAAAGTAACCAAATTCTAATTTATTTTGTTCAATGTTCAGCACAAAAATTGTGTGGGATTTATGGCAGGGCTGACTTTGGCAAGTTTGCCGATATTAGTTGGAGGACATGCATAAGACACCAGCATTGTTGGCTTTGTTTTCTCCTTCTGCTGGTACCTGAGGTAAAAATGGAATTGGTTCCCTGTTGTAAGTGATAGTTTGGGATTATTGTTGATCACCATACACTAATCTGCTATTATTTAATAGGTACATTCAATAATATTTTTGAGATAGGTAACAATCACAAGGAGGAAAACAACAATATAATTTAAAAAGAGAAGATAAACATATGACAATAAGATAATGCAACAAAAAATCAATTCCATCATCTATTAAAGGCCTGGGGAAATAAAGAGGTTTTCATTGGGTGACAAAATACATGCAGTTGAGTGTCAGGAGAACCTCTTTGGGAAGAGCATACTTGAGGCAGGGTGCCACAACCAAAAGCTTGCCACTTACCTGAAGTGGGAGCACTTTGAGGAGGGCCTTTGAAGAGGAGCTTCGTGTACAGACAGGTTCATGTGGCTTTAGGTGATCCTGTAGAGAGGTTTATAGGTAAACTGGAAGTGTATGCGTGTTACTCATTGGCAAATGGTTTGTTGTTTGGATTATATTGCTGTTTGTTTGTGGGCAAACGTTCACCAGGAAGCTATCTTGAAATGTTTCTTTGTCACTTTTCACCTTTTGCTTCAGCAGGCTTGAACCTGTATATAATCAGCGGTGGGGGCTGAGATTCAGTTATGTACTTCGCATAATGGGCCCCTGGTATTGTTTGGAGAGTCTTGCTTGCACTTGAGAGTAGCAGCATTGGAGCAAGGGTTCTGTGTCTGTGCTGCTGGGCCTCTTGTAAACATAGCATATTATTGTTCCAGGTGAGCTGCTGCTGGAAAGTTATGAAAAGAGCTTTTCTTTTATGGTGTCTGTCTGGCTTTATAAATGGCTACAAGTCGATCACGTGCATGCTCAATGAGAGGGCAGGAGGCCCTCCCGTGACCCTTGTGGAGGCAGGTGACAGTTTAACTTGGTTCAGTTGCTTGTACCCATTGAGGAACAATAGTAGCTTGCTAAAGAGCAGTCTTCAGTGCTTATTCAGTGGTGAAGTGGCGCAGGAAGCCTGGGCCAGAGCCAGGTGATTACTTGGCTTCAGGGAAGGCTGCTTTTGTTTGTTGGAAACCTTTTGATGCACAGTAAGACGTGTTTCCTTTTGTTTGCACTGCTCTCTCCATTAGCATTCTTACTTCTGAGAATTATTTAGCACATCTTTGGAGATTTGCTGAAGGATCTGGAAAGATATTTCTGAGTCCTTGAAATCCCGTGTTCAGAATTTATGCATAAGAGCTTGTTCCCACAAAAGTGCCTGAAGGCAGGCTCTTCTCCTGCACTTTGGTCTTTCATATAATGTACAATGAGTGATTGGCTTCAAAATTATAAACAAAACTAGCAGCTGTGTGACAAGATCTGTTAATGTGTCTTCTGTTGCTTAGGACAGCCTCTGCTCAAGTGTTTCCCTGCTGGAAGATGCATAGGGGAGACTATATAATTCTCTGATAATGTCGTTCAAGTGCAATCTCAATAAATAATTACCTTGCTGTGATTGAACCAAGCGCTTCACAGATGCAATAAGCTCTTTCCGTTTTAAAAAAGAAAAGAAATATATGTTACCAACACTGAGGTGGTGTCTCAGGCTTCTGAGACCAGTATCAGTTGGGAATATCTTGGCAGCAGCACAAAGAAAAGCTTCAGAGGGTTTTGAACCCTCTGAGAAGTGACTAATTTGGATCGTTGCTCCTGATGATAAGGTTAAGGGGAGTCATTTGCAAGGTGGAAGTCTGGTTGAAATGCCACTTAAAAAGCCACTGAATATTTGGCATTGCCTTGCCATTGGACATTTGGCTCTGCAGCAATTCAATTCTTTGGCTGGTACATGAAGCTCAACATTTGACTTTTGTGCTTCCGCATCAACACACTTTCTTTCTGTATTTTTTTGTCATTATGTTGCCAGATTTTCCTATGAACCTCCCTACTTGCAACTGAAACAGTCCATCCCTGCACTCTGTTTATTCACACTAGGAAATGTCACCAGGTTTCATGACATTCAGGGCAATGTTTGTTCAGGATGGCACTGCTTGCTTTCCAATACTTTTCTTCTAAAACTCAAACGGATGGGTAGAGAGCATTTGAATGAAGAGAAAGGGATCACAGAAGGTTTGGCAGACCATTGTCAGATGACTAAAGGCACTTAAAGACCCAATTGGTTTTGTGTGTTGTGTTTTGGTTTTTCTTGTGCTTGAAGCCTGTGATAGGTGTGCATAATACTCTCTGCCTCTTCCAGCAATGCAACCTAAACTCTTACATATATCAAACATTGTCTTTTGACAGTGGAAAAGGCTTCAATGTTTAATGATACTTTTAAAAAAAGCTGAAAACAGCAGTAGAAAGCATGAAATACACGGAGTTAAAAACTCCCCCAAACATCTACGTAGTCCATCATTTAAAAAGGTCAGCTACAAAATGTCTATGTACATTTTTCACATTCATCATTAATTTTTAAATGCCTCTTAATTCCACCTTTGGAAGTACTTGATGTATTGCTTTGTTATATGGAAATAGCCAACTGAGACATGCTGTAAGTTGGATACTTTTGCCATGATTTCTTAATGATTTATATTATCTTACTGTTCCATACCAGTCTTTTTTTAAAAAAACTGGTAATTGGAATGGGCAATAGGATTGGCTATATGCTGCTGTACTTCATGAAAGAAATCCATATTCTGCTTTCAGAATAAACTATGGGTATTAAACAGTCAAGCAAACTTATTTCATGTGCATATGTGTTTAATTTGTGCAATATATTTCTTCTTAAGTTGGGTGTCTGCTGCAGAGTTAGAATATTTTTGCTTAGATGGAAAATGAATATGGGCTTGGTATGGCAGACGCATAGGAATAAAAGCTATGGGGAAGAGGCAAAAATGATGGTATACACTCAACCCCTGCCTAAGTACTGGATATCCTGTACAAGTTTTCCTCATTGTCATTTTAGAATGGGGAGGGGTATACACAAATTATTGTGCTATAAATAGTAGGGAGAAGGGAGGGGTAAGAACTGAAGAAATTCATTCACAAAACCTATGAAGAATGTGGTATGTAGCTGGTTTAACATGTTCCAATAGTTGTCAATGTAGAAGCAGCCTAGAGACCTTATGTCTACCATTTTAGCCTGCATTAACTATAACTATGTTTCAACAGATAGTTGGAACATATAAACTGAAGAATGTAGATATTTTCAGTGCATAACTTAAGAATATATGCTGTGGATCATGTAGTTAATTCTAAATCCCAATGAAGGCATTGGAAGTTTGATGGTTTGGCTTGCAGTGATGACTTTAGCTGTCCATTTGCTTTTAAAAATTGGATGGATTCCAATGCTAGCTTCAGTTAGTGAAATCATGACCACTCAG
Source organism: Elgaria multicarinata webbii (assembly GCF_023053635.1). Lineage (NCBI taxonomy): Eukaryota > Metazoa > Chordata > Lepidosauria > Squamata > Anguidae > Elgaria > Elgaria multicarinata. The sequence continues at coordinate 12,122,429 of NC_086186.1, forward strand.
AGACAAAAAAATCATTACATTCTAAATGGGCCTCTTCCTAGTCAAACTAATATTTAGTTTTAATTCAGAGTTCACCTACAGACAATCCTTTAATAATGTTTGATTTCATTATGTGATTCTCTTGTGTCTCTTTAGACAAATAAGGCTTAGTTTCTGTAGCAAACACCTACAGTGATCAAAATGAGTTCCAAGCCCTACATTCTTACCTCTTCACCATCAGGTACTTTTATTTTTATTTTCTACAGTGGGCCATTCTATTGCACCTATATGAAGAAAAGCTATTCGTGTTCTCAGTTGTTTCTGATGTGCAAGCTACTTAACCCATAAATTAAATTATTGATAATTTAGAACTCCTGAGTAAGAATCTTTTTATTAGTAAATAATCAAATAGCAAAGGGAACTCACTGCCAATTGCAATATTATGGCAGTATAAGGATTTTGTTGGTAATAACTGTGTAAAGACTAGAGCAGATATTTAGACAAGATATCACTGGTGTGTAATGCATTCTGTCTATGGACATGATTAATCAGGCAGAAAAAATCTTTGTACCTCAGTGTAAAGGGATGTGTGCACACGAAGATGACATGCACGCTATTCTCAAAGTGGTGGGATTCTATGCAAACATGGTAGGCAGGAATGGTGACATCTTTTACCTGCCTAGTGTGTAGAAAAACCAAGTCTACCTGGTGAGCAGGAACTAGAGTCCTTCCTGCCTTTGTTTTCTGTGTAGAGATGCTTGCCTGTTCATATGTGCCTAGTTGTATAATTTCAGTTTATAATATTTATGATATTGATGCCACAGATGTTGCAGTTGTTGCTGGTGTATGATTACAATCATTGAATGTCTTCTGCTTTAAAATGAGTGGTGGTGAAAACCCTCCTTAATTTCTTTAAAACCTATTGCAGTGTAAACCTTTCAAACATTTTAAAATGCCACACACTTCTATATTGCCCTCTTCTAAAAAAAGAGAAACATATATGTTGAATGTTTTGGCTACTTCTTGGAACTAGTATTTTGGAGTATATTCCATTCCTCAGAGTCCACATAGGCCCTTGGTATGTCCTTCTAGTGCATTACTTCAAGGAAAAGAGAAAGTTGTGCTATCCTCACAGCCAGGGTGCATAGGAAGCTGCCTTTAACTGAGTCTGACCACTGGTCTATCTAGCCCAGTATTGTTGAAACTGATTGGTAGAAGCTCTTCAGGGTTTCAGACAGGATTCTTTACTAGCCCTAGCTGGAGAACCTAGGGATTGAAACTGGGGCCTTCTGCATGCAAAACAGGTGTTCTACCACTAAGCTATGATATGTGCTTTTTTCAGTTCACAGGGATACATTTCCATATTTCAAAGCATAATGTGTGAAGCAGCCATGGGGCTTCTTAAGCCAGCCTTCCCCAATGCAGAGCTCTCCAGATATTTCAGTCTACAAAGTCAACCATTCCCACCTAGCATAGCCAATTGTCAGGGGTGGTGGGTGTTGTAGTCAAACAACTTTGCAGGGGTAGGTTTGGATAGGCTTTCTTAAACTGTTGTGCAGGTCCTGCCCTTCCTAGTCTACAAGTCCGGGAGTTGTTGAATCCAGATTAGAAGATTGTTTCAACGTTGCAGTGCAAGTGGATCTCCTGCTCCAGGAATTGAATTTTTAAATTTCAGTTTCCAGGCTGTTACACATGACAGCAGAAGAAAGATCACAAGTGCAGGTAAACATTCTGCTGCTGCATGCAAAGCCCCATCTAGCCCCAGCATGCCTTGCTTAATTAGTTATTGAACGAATGGAACTGCGGCCATTAGCCAATAAAGCAACAGCCCCTTCATGTTCAGAATCTGATAATTTTTTGTCTGTACTGAAGGCAGCAAGGCTTCCAGAGCTGCCCATTTGTGATCTCCCTGGGGAGGCCTTCGATCCAGCCTGTCTGCTGCCCAGCTGCAGTGGGGCCTAGGATGGAGGAAACAAGCCATGAAGCAGACAGCCTGCAGTGACCTGCTTGAGGTTCCAGGCCATGAGGTCAATGTAGAGGTCAATCTCTGGGCAGTCTTTGGCCCTTGTTTTGCAGCTGCCCCTACTGAACCTGGCCTCTCTTGTTTGCTTCTCCAAGGGCTGAAGTTATAGGTGTTGCTTGTAGCTTATTTGGATTGATTCAGTTATTTAGCCTGCCTTTGCCATGGATGCTTTGAAGTTGGTAATGTTTTTTTTTAAAAGTCCCCAGTAATAATTGCTTTTCCCTGGTTGCTCATTGGTCTGGAACAGGCATTTACCTTCAAACCCCACAAATGTATGAAGTAGCCACACAGAATACTAAAATTAGAGCTGGCTCAAATTGTTCCCAAATCTCAACACTGTTCTTCATCCCCATCTTTCTCCTCCTGTCCTTATTTCAATAGTGGGAGCTGAAATATTTTTGGAGCAAGTCTTGTTTTACACAAATGGGCAGAGCTAGTTTTGTAGCACAGTCTTGCTGTATGTTCTTTATATCCTCCTAAAATAGATAGCAGATATTTGCTGCTCAGAGCAGGGAAGGATTTATTGGATGTAGTGAATCTTTGTGAGACTAGGCTTTATAATTCTGTGTTTTTAAAATGCTTGGAGCAATGACTCTGAGCCATGTCAATAATAGAATGAGGCTGCAATGCTAAGCACACACCAGGGAATAAGCCCCATAAAGTTCAGTGGTGCTCACTTATGAGTAAACATGCTTAAGGTTGTACTGTCAATGTGGATGAATACTGCACCTCTGAGTAGTGATCTGTGAGTCTGGCCCTTTTGTACGACAAGAGTAGATATTACCTAGGGTCTGAAATATTAGCAGGCATAGTATAGCCACAATTTGGCTGGATCATTGAGATTGGTCATTCTGGAGACTACCCCAAGCTGTCCTGTGGACTTCCATAGGAGCCAAGAGTTTTTCATATTGTCGCTGCTTTCTGTTGTGCATGCCAGCAATTTAAGCATGTTTTATTGAAAGGCCAAATTTAGCCCTCCTTTGTATGCATTGCAGTGTGGTTATGGATTTTATTGTTTAATGTATTAGAAGAAAGGTGCAGTGAAAACTACTTTGCTAAGATTCCTGTCACATATGAATGTTTTACAGTCCTTCATTCTAATGCTGAGCTGACTTTATGCTGCTGGTACTTGTATCAGAGGTTACTGTAAAATGTTAGGCTCAAAACAGGCCGATTCACCCCTGCCTCTCTTCCACTAACACCTTCAAGATTCTCTGATTCAACTGTCCTCCACTTAATTGCTAGACTTGCACAGTCTATCTGACTTTCAGTTGTTTTAGGCCCTTGCCTGTCAGTACAAATCTCTGACCTCTATGTAAAGTTCCAAATAAAATGTAAGAGACAATAATTAATATGGTGCAAAGGAACTTTGGGCTAAAAGAGATGACTTTATTGCAGTAAAATCCAGAGCTAAATAATTTTATAATATCCTGCATCAACTTTCTGTAAAGGAAAAATACTGAGTATTGAGTAAGTGACGGTAGACCTAAGATGGTGATACATAAAGCAGATGAAAAGGGAGATTTTTATCTGTCTTCCAGTCACTTAATTTCAGAGATGCGAAGATGGGCCTATCTCAGGGACATTTTTGGAGGGAGTATTATAATGTCTGCAGGCACATAGAGAGCAAGGAAGGTGGAAAGGGAAATTGGAAGGGAGGGGAAAGGAAATAATTAGGAATGGGGAACATAAGGTGAGCTCTGCTAGATCAGACCAAAGATCACACTAGTCCAACCACCAACATCCTGATTTCCACAGTGGCCAACCAGATACCTCTGAAAAGCCCACAGGCAGGGCATGAAGGCAATAGCCTTCTTCTCTGTCCTCCAGTATCTGTACGCTGCCCTGAGATCTTAATGATATAGGGCGGCATACAAATGTTTTAAATAAATAAATAAATAGTATTTAGTGCCATGCTGCCGCTGAACCTGAAGGTTTCATTTAGCCTTCATGGCTAATAAGGTTTCATGCAATTATGTCAGGCTCTGTTTGTGGCCTCAGATTTGATTCAGACTTGAAGGAGACCGACTAGGATTATACTAGCATGGAGGAATGGAGAAATCTGCCTTTTGAAATGCCAGTCATAAAGAAGGGACTGTCCAACATGGACAGTTAAAAGGGAATGCAGGTGTTTCATTTTAGATATCCAAGGCCATTCATACAACAGAAAGGGAAAAGTTACTTAAGTCAAAGCAGAACATAAAAATAAGGATTGGAAATATTGTATATTCCTTGTGAAAAATGTGATGCCATTGTCTAGAACGTTGTTTTTCTCCTTTGAGCCCCAGATAGTGCTGTTGCATAAACTGTTAAGCTGCTGCAGTAAACAAAATAAATAAAATGCTAGTGACTAGGAATTTGAAATATTTTTCTAGCTATGGGCATCAGAACAAATGGGCACACATCTTTGAACAAATTTGAATTGAAAGCCAAACACAGAACCCTTCTCTAATAGGTGATTAAAATCACTCTTGGAACTGGTGTATGGTGGTTTGAAGATACATATTCATACAGAGCGCTACTTGCAGCTATTAGCACATCTTTTTGAGTATCAATGGATTTTAATTCTAAAGTTAGTTCCCCTAAAATTCCAAAGACAGTATAGAACATAACTGACGTATACACTTAAGACATGTGATGAGTTCAATTAGATGCCTTAACTGGAGCCTTGAAAGATTTTTCCCTTCCTTTCAGGAATCAGATTGCCTGGTAGCTTAGGCATTTAAAAATCCTTTTGAAATATGTGGCCTGCGTTGCTTGTTTTGACTATATCATTGCAATATCATGGCTTTTGTGACAATGTCCTTTTTCCCTCCTGCTGCTTGAGTGTGCACCCATTTGTAGAATAGATGAAGTCCCTTTAGATGGATGCTGTAGTTGAACCCAAACCTGGTTCAACTACAGCATCCATTTAAATAAAGGTGATTCACAGTCTGATCATGCTTTTATTATAGATTACAGAGATAGATTAAAAATTAAGCCTATCTGGAGTCGTTTTGCTTCTTGGTTTCTCCTTTTTCTTTGTTGTAAGTGAACATTGTTGCCCAGACCTGTTTGAAGACATGAACCCAGAAGTGGAGCTGATTATCAGTTTCTGGATTTTGATGCATCATCTCAAACATTAATTCGTAGTATATATAATAGATAGTTGCATTAGAAAAATGGTAACCTTGACACCATTGTCTGTTTATGGCTTAAAACTGTTCATTGTGGTGCCCTCCTCGTCTGTTGTACACCAAAGAGATTTTTACAAGTTGTGAGTAGCGTAAAATCCCCTTCTGTGATTATGTTTATCTGTTTGATATATTTATTGGTCAAGTGAGGGGCAGAAAAATGTCACATGTAGGATCTTCATATTTAAAACTAGTCTATGAATTATCACAGGGTTCCAAATATAGCTCATGGTCAGACATGTCAACTACAGGATATAGCCTTTTAAAGATAAAGTCTCCTCTTAAGAAATGTGACATGCTGAGACCTCGTAATTGTTGTAGGATGCACTGCCATAGTGCAGGAGATGGACTGTTTTATTTCAACTCTGCATGATACAGTGGTTGCACAAGCTGCAGTTTTCTCAGTATTTGCTGGGCAGACATTGCCCATAGTTTGTTTCCCAATTAGACTAATAGAAAGTGACACTGAAGTCCTTCAGTTCATATTTTGGAGAATTCTGGTTTTAGACATTTAGTCATTTGGTTCAACCTTGCGCATGCTGTGTGTTGCAACATTTTAGTTAACAGCTGTGCATCAGTACTGTAAACATAACCCTGGTGGGGGGTGGGCAGGCTCTAATAGCACATTTTTGTTGTCTGATATGGTCTGCCTAGAATAGGGAGAACCAAAAATTTCCCTCCTCCTCCTGCTAGCAGACAGTTCCTTGAACTGAAAGCAGGGAGTTAGGAAGCTCCTTTGTGCAGATTTCTCCGTCTCCTCTACTGGCTGCCAGCTGGCTTTCATTCAACATTGTTTTCATCATTGGAGAGAGAGCGAGGGAGAGAGCAACATCTTTAAAAGAAAGCTACAAAAAGACATGGGAGTTGCTTTAAAAAAATCCAACCTAAACAAGGCAGCTGGAGGGAGCACAGCTCTTTAGTGTGAGGAGCTAGGAGTGCTGCAGCTTCCTCTGCAAAGCAAGATGCATCCCCCTGAGTTTCTTTAGTCGTAAAAGGAAACAAAAAAGGATCCTGTGTAGAGGTAGTGTATAGAGGAAAGCCGTGGGCTGGCTGCCAGCAAGAGATGGCGGGAGGAGTGCCTCCAGAACACAGCAACTGCTCATGTTTCCATCCTGGTCTCTGGAAAAGAGGGCTTTAAAGGGGCCAGATGGGGTTAACAGAGCTGGGTCCTGGGCTACAGGGAAAGATTCTGGGCCTGTCCGAGGTAGGATCATCTATATTTGTCTGACTGAGACATTGCTGCTTGAAACTTGCCCTGTTCTGCTCCAATTGCTGTGATTGTTCCTGACTAATTTTCCCGGGGGCTGCCTGGAGCCAGAGGGCACATATGCTGTCTTGGCCTGATCCCAGTAAGGCGGAGCAGTTATCTGAAATCCCTTTAGCTTTGCAGTGCTCTACAGCAGTAGTTGCCTGGTGCTGGAGATTTTCCACTGTTTCTGCTGTTCCTCAGTGCAGGCATTCCTGGAAGTTAATCAGGGTGAAAATTGCAGTCAGTCATGTCTGGAAGCAACCAGAGGCTAATCCCAGAGCTCTGCGGATTTGAACACACGGGTAGGAGACATTCTCTTTGTATGCAGTTGAACTGTTAGTGGGATCAATTCACCTTTGGGTGTCAAATCATTCCCAATTAGGCTTTCTCTGCTTCTTGTTTCACTGCAAAAGGTCATAAGTAAAGGAGGCTGTTGTGACTAGCTTGAGAGCAGCACTGTGTGTTAAGCCCTTGTGTAGTACTTCCTTGAACATTGCCTGGTGAGATTTGTTAGATTTCAATAGGGCCTGCAAGTTCAAAATGAACTTTCAGGTTGGTATCTAATGACATTGCTACTTCTTGGAACATAGCAATGGTTAATAGAGGTTGCAACCCTTAATGGAGCTGAATTATTTATGTCTGGCACTACATGGGTGCAGCGTTCTGAAGTGAGAAGTTGTCTCCCTTAGTAGTTCTGTTCCAGGACTTCTCTTCGAATTCCTTGTTGGAAGATTGCCAGCTGGACAAGTGAATGCATGCATTTTCTGTTTTGTATGGGAAAACTTTGTGTGGCAGGGAGGAAGTAAATAGGGATTCATGTACTCAGATTGTTTTTTTCTATCTGGATTTAGTAGCTTCCTGGTATCCAATGTTACTCCTACTTAGAGTAGTCTCATTGCAATAATGTGATCGTAACTTAGTCATGACTACCAAGTGTCATTCATTTCAGTTGGTCTACTGTAAGTAGGAGTAGCATTGGATCCTACCCTTTATTTCCACTCTATCTAATGGATGTTCTGTTGGGGAGTGTGCCAATACCCGAAGGCTGAGTTATAACTGCATAAAATAGAACAGGTTGTTTCTGTGATTTGTTTAAGTCTACAATGTGGGGTTTTGGTTAGTTATGTGTTCTAGTTATAATTTCAAATAAAGCTGCATACAGATTTGTAGTATACCAAAGCTGAACTTCTAAATTTATTATGAAGATGGTTGCATGCTGGGTTTGTGTTTCTTCTGTCAATTCTGACTCATGGAGCTTGACTTTAGCATAGTGCATTTGCTGTGAAGCAAGAGAAAATAAAATTTTATAGGGTTTGCTATCCCATGAAATATTCTGTTTTGTTTATAGACTTTTACTCCTTATACTTGGAGGCAGATTTTATTTTCAGTTAGACATGTGGTGAAGATGGTCTTAGTCAAAGCCTCTTTATCTAGGCCAGTGGTTCCCAAAATGGGTGGTACTGCCCCCTTGGGGGCGGTGGGATTGCATAGGGGGGTTAAGAGGCAAGAGGGCGGCAGGGGGCGCTAAGAGGAGAAGGGGTGGCAGGGGGTGCTCGAGGTGGTCTTTTCTGAGAAGCGCCTCTCCAGAAGGTTTTAAAACCCAGGGACATTTTTATGGGAGAAGGTAGCTTGGTCCCAAGCCATATAGGGGAAGAATCCACACATGTATTGATACCGTTTAAGAAGAGTCCTTTTAATGGTGAATTGAAATGTTTAATTGAATAAACTAAAAAAATGTAATTGGATTTTCAATAAATATTCAATTAATTGTTACTGTTTTGAATTTTATTGTTATTATCTTCCTTAGTGGGTCGTTGAAACCACTATTCTGAATGATGGTTTTTATAGTGTAGGGTAGGGGGCACTGGGCATGAGTTCGTGGAACCAAGGGGGCGGTTACCTGAAAAAGTTTGGGAACCACTAATCTAGGTTATAAATTTCATCTTGTTTACCACTGTGACAAATTTGCAAGACACTTGGAGAAGTTTGCAAGTCATTTTGAGAATAAAATCATTCACCATCATGCTAATTTGAATGCTGCTGTTGATTTAGTGTCTGTTGAAGTGACACTATCTTATTCTGTTTCAGTTTCTGTAGCCTGAGCATGTGGACAAGAACTTGCATCTGGATGACCCATTATACACACTCTCGATCATTGCCCTTCATGGCTTCTTTGGATTGACCAGATGGATCAAGGGAGTGGTGAATGCTTCACTGTGTGATGATGTGGTCCCTACTGCCTTGAAGGAGGCAGAGATGTGACCACTTCTGAAAAAAAATGCTCCCTTGGCCCAGAGATACCTCCTTCCTATGTCAGATGCTCAACAAAGTGGTGGTGTCTCAGCTGCAGGCACTTTTGGATGAAATTCCAGTTAGAATTCAGGCCCACTTTGGGGGCAGAATTGGCCTTGGTCATGCTAATGAATGATGTAATTTGAGGGAGGGACAGGAGGAGTGTGTCCCTGTTACTACTACTTGATCTTTTAGCAGCTTTTGATACTGTTCACCACTGTGTCCTCCTAGACTGTCTGTCAGTTGGGAGTTGGGGGCACTGCCTTACAGAGGTTGAGCTCTTACTTGCAGGGTCAGTTCCAGAGAATAACATTGGGTGTCCGTGCTTTGAACTCTGGGGTGCTACAGGAAGTGCTGCCACTCTGTGTCCCTAATGATATTTAATATCTATATGAAGCTGTTGGAAGTGGCCATTAAAAGATTCAGGTTACCTAATTGCTGATGAAACCCTCACCCCCTCCCGGTTCTATTTCTCTGTGACATTGAATCAGGCGAGGCCATGCACATTCTGAATCAGTGCTTGGATGAGGGCTGAAACTGAATCCTGATAAGACTGAGACCCTATGTGGGTGGTTCCCAGGTCTTGGAATTGGGCTGTTTGCCTGTTCTGGATGAGGTTGCACTTCCTCTGAAGGAGCAGGTATGTAGTTTGGGGGTGCTCCTGGATCTATCTTTGTCACTGCAGGCTAAGGTGATCTCAGTTGCCTAGAGCACCCATTAGCAACTTCGATTGGTGTGCCAACTACTTCTGTTGTTGGATAGTGACAGCCTAGTCACGTTGGTCCATGTACTGGTAACCTCACAAATCTGTAAAGGGGCCATTTACACAAAATTCCAAGGCATGGGGATCCCCACACTTGCCTGATTCAGTGCTCAGCAAGTCAGGCAAGCGTGGAGATCTGCAGACTAGTATCCACGGGCCCAAGCCAATGAGAAATTGCAAGGCCATGATCCCCAGCCAGGCACCCCTAACATCCCTAGTTGCTTGTTCTTTTGACTGCCACATGGCTCTGTCCTTCCTCCAGAATAATCTAAACAGTGGAGAGCTTGCCAATAATCTCAATTGGAGGAATAAAGGCCCAGTGACGATATCTAACAAGTGAAGCAGCTGGAATGTTCTAAGGAGGTAGATAGCAGTAAGCTCTGTGCTAGAAAAGGGAGGGAGACTGCAGCTTTTCAAAGCCATTCCTGATTCCAACAGCTGCCTGTAACACAGTCTCTTGATTCTGCACTTTCTCTGCAATAAGATGAAAAGTCACTGTTTTGTTTTTTGTTTTTGTTTTACTTCCTGCTTACATGCCAATCCTTGGCTCATGGGGTTAAAAATCTCCATAATGATCTGTCAGGGAGCAGATTGTTAGCAGCACAGAACCAGAGATTCTATAGGGAGCGCATGGAAAATAGTGCGTGGTTACTGCAGCCCATCAGATGAATTAATTCCTGGCGTTATATAGTGTACCTGTCTCTAGATACACACTTGCAAGCTGCTTTTTCGCCTCCTGCCGTAATGGAATTGTAAAAAAGAAAAAGGGAGGAGAAACCTTTTTATAAAAATGGTACTAGCTTTAAGTGTTTTCCATATGTAACAATGCAGATCATCAGTCTCCTGTGCTCAGCATGGAGGAGCAGAAGACAATAACACTTAAAGAAGAGCCACAGCTGTAGGGGAGGCCATGGCTTTCACAGGAGCGCCTGAAACTACCCTTTGCTAGGGTTTGGCTGGCTGCTAGGGATAATGTAGTTTCATGTGCTAATTGCCTCTTGTAAATATAATTGCCATATACTTATCTTGTGGAGTGACTGACTTGCTACTATATAGCCTCCAGGGAAATATCCAGTGTACAGAATCTTCATGAAGATACTGCGTTTGGTTGCTTATTAATTGTAGCCTAGCATGATGCGTTACTGCTGATACATGTTTAGCCTTCATATATAGTCATTGATGTGGGTTTTCAGGAAAAATTTAAACTGGATAATTTCCCAATGCAAATTAAGTTATTTTGCACAGGGCGACTTGCATAGTAAAAAATTCAGTTTCCATCACAAAATTTTCTGATGCTCTAGAGCAGGGGTTAGAAGCTTGTGCCTACAACTCCCATCATTCCTCACCATTGGCTATGCTGGCTAGAGCTGATGGGAGCCATAGGCCAAAACAACTGGCCCACCACTGCCTTAGGAAGATCTAATTTAGTGTGTTTATTTTACTTGTATTTAGTAAACAAAGCCAAAAAAAACATAACCCGTGTTAATCTTTTTGTCCCAATACACCACAGCTATTTGAGTTGAAGTATTTGAGTGAAAAAATTGAAACATTAAATTAATATGATTTAAATGTTATATTATATAGACATTTTTATTGGAGAACTTGTAGAAAATTAAAGATCATAGAATATACTTCCTTTTCCTTGTTTAGATTTAAGGCGGAAACAACCAGGTACTGAAAACTGTTGAAACTTGAATTAATAGCAACTCCAAGAAATCTGCATGATATTCTGACATCCACTTCTCTATTTTAACAGAGTTCAACTCTCTTTCTCTAAGGGTCTTGGGGTACCTTCAGTTCTGCTATCACAATCAGTTTATAGCTGGCCGGCCTTTGTTTCTCTGTGTGATTATTTGTCTATAAACAATTCAGAATTTTGAAACAAATGGCTGCAAAGCAGTTTTCATGGGAAACTATGTTGCACCAATCCTTAAAGTACTTTACCGCCTCCTCTGTCATCACTGAATAATTCGTTAAAATAGCAGTGTGTGGGAATATGCATTGTTCTTTAAGAAGGAATATATGCCCTTACACTAGACCCTTCTCAAATTGCTTTGAGAAGGTGACCATTTCCTCTTTAAAATAAAATGTTATGGTGGCTGAATCTAGTGGTGGCATCCCCAGTGAGGACTTGTTAGGTAGCCCTTGAAGATTCTCTCATTCTTTGGAGCCTGTTTTCATTTTAAAGAAGTTTGTGGATAATACAAAAGCATGATCCGCAACAGCAGAGGAGGGACCATAACTTAAGGGAGGGGAAAATGCTTTGCATGCAAGAAGTCCCTGGTTCAATCCTTGGCATTTGTAGTTAAAAGGATCATGTAGATTGTGTGGAAAAAGGCACTAGAGAACAACTGCCAGTCATAGTAGACATAGTGGATTAGATAAGGCAAAATAGTCTGACCTGGTATAAAGAAGCTTCTTATGAGAAGTATTGCGTCCAGTTCTGGGCACCAAACTTCAAGAAGGACGCAGACAAACTGGAGCGTGTTCAGAGGAGGGCAACCAGGATAATCAGGGGTCTGGAAACAAAGCCCTATGAAGAGAAACTGAAACAACTGGGCCTGTTTAGCCTGGAGAAGAGAAGATGGAGGGGAGACATGATAGCACTTTTCAAATACTTAAAAGGTTGTCACACAGAGGAGGGCCAGGATCTCTTCTCGATCATCCCAGAGTGCAGGCACAGAATAACGGGCTCAAGTTACAGGAAGTCAGATTCCGGCTGGACATTAGGAAAAACTTCCTGACTGTTAGAGCAGTACGACAATGGAACCAGTTACCTAGGGAGGTTGTGGGCTCTCCCACACTAGAGGCCTTCAAGAGGCAGCTGGACGACCATCTGTCGGGTATGCTTTAGGGTGGATTCCTGCATTGAGCAGGGGGTTGGACTCAATGGCCTTGTAGGCCCCTTCCAACTCTACTATTCTATGATTCTATGATTTAATATTGCTTGAATTTCGACAAGTTCTACCTGAATTTGCAGCGAGAATGAAGCATGCCCAGAAGAAAAAATATTCAAGGCAGTAAGTACCTGCAGTCCTTAGTTACTAGGTTTTTCTATTTTTTTTTAATTGAGTCTATGCTCACTTTGAAGCCGGTGATACAGAAGAGGGAGGGAAGCAGCTACCTCAATCCTTGCAGTCAGTGTGAGAGAGGGTTAGAAACAGAGTAGCGACCTGTCAGAATCTGGTATTGAAGGAACGATGCCAGATGACCAAGTTTGTTGCAGTAAAAGTGCAAGTGAGACGGAATCTTTCTCTGAAGGAGTAGCATAAAGCTTTTCAAGGGGTATGACAATGAAGGGCAGAATAAATGGTAGCAGGATGGCATGTTGCTCACTGAGTTGGTGACTTAGGATGTGTGTGTTTCTTCTATGGTGATGTTCACATGTAGTAGGGCCCAGTATGCCATCCTAAGCTTAGCACTTTACTTTTTTCATGAAAGGAACTGAATTCAAAATATTATGCATAATTAAACTCCTTGTAATTATGTAGTAATGCCTTACCACCAGTGGCATTGGTACATGGCAATAAAGGCCCTGTTATATTGGTGGAATGTTGGTTCCATGGTGAGTAAATAAGTATATATACTCAACTAATCTGTATGTGTATCCTTGTGTCTGCATGTGAATATGTTCCCATATATGTATATTGTGCACTGGTTCTTCGATCCACTTTCTGAGAACAGCAATGTAATATCCATTCTTGCTTTCCCTTTCAGCAATTATGTTGTCGCCTGGGCGCACCTTGATCGCTGGAGGCTTGAGAACATAGCTGAAGCTGCTACTTCATACCCAAAGGCTGAGGGAGCAGACAAGAGGCTTGAACCTTGAGGTGGGTCGTTAACTCTAAGATGTCCTTGAGCAGTGGAGCTTCCGGAGGGAAAGGAGTGGATGCAAACCCTGTTGAGACGTATGACAGTGGGGATGAATGGGACATTGGAGTAGGGAATCTCATCATTGACCTGGACGCGGATTTGGAAAAGGACCAACAGAAATTGGAAATGTCAGGCTCCAAGGAGGTGGGGCTACCAGCACCGAATGCTGTGGCGACACTGCCGGAGAACATCAAGTTTGTGACCCCAGTGCCAGGTCCACAGAGCAAGGAAGGCAAATCCAAATCCAAACGGAGTAAGAGTAGCAAGGACAGTGGAAAGGCTGCCCCAGGATCCTCCCTGTTCACTCCAAGTGAAGGGACCAGTGGCAAGAAGGAGGTTCAGGGGCGCCCTGGGGATGGCGTGAACTCTGGTGGCTTGGTGGCTGCCATTGCCCCAAAGGGCTCTGAGAAATCGGCCAAGGCTTCTCGCAGTGTGGCCAACTCAAAGAAAGAAAAGGAGGGGGGTTCGTCCAAGAGTAAGAAGGAAAGGAGTGAGGGTGCGGGTGCTCCAACAGAAAAGGAGCCCAGTGTACTTCAGCCTCTTGCCTTGGCTGTCAGGGTTGGGCAGTATGATGGTGGCCAAGGATCAGAGCCTGCTGCTGCTGCTGCTGCTGCTGAGCAGCTTGGAAGTATAGCTATTGACACAGGATCTGCACTCAATCCTTTGGGAGTTAAGTCGGAGCTGGAAGATGGTGACAGTGAATGCCGACAGCTCAAAAAAGTCAAATCGGAGAAGGTAAGATGTGGGCTGATGGCTGGGTCTGGTATGGTGCTGCTGGAACGCAGATGGAAGACAACAACTATGATGTTCTTCTTTGTAAAGGGGATGTGTTGCTTCCTAGCCTATGCAGCCTTGTTGTTGATCAGGAACAGAAAATTAAGGCAGATTATTGCATTTCACTGGGATTGGGTTTGTATGTCTCCCAATGGAGTGGAACTGGGAAATGGAGCATTTTTGTGCGGAATCTTATATTATTGGAAGGTAACATGATCTTGCTCATTGAAAAATTAGAGTATTCTGTGAGGAGTATCCTGCAAGGAACACAACTGCTGTGACCTGATACAAACTGCTAAAGTTTGTGGTGTAACACATCAGGTGTTAGCTTTCTATTGAGCCTCCATCCTTAGGTGTTTACTGGGCTTTATCTCTTGGGGACTAATGTTCTACCTTTATTCCTACAAGTTCAGCTTGTATGATCAGTAGCTGCTATATAATGACTTGATCCTTCTCTGTTTGGTAAAAATGTGGAAGTAAGACAATAAATAATGGTTTACAATGAGGACTGCTTCAACGCATGACAGCTTTCTTACATGTTATCACTTCTGTTGGGAAATTACAGTTTTTGTGATAGAACTCCCAATTCTGACCCTGTTCAATTGATTCAGGGGCTGCAAAATCCTTCTATGTAGATTATGCTTGCTCAAGGTTATTTATAAAATGGACCACTATTTGAGGGCCTGGAGAATGGAAGAGAAGAGATCCAACATCCTTGGAAGTATTTTTAGGCCTGGGCTGTCTCTGTTACTGGCCTCCTCTTTATATCTTGGTTATACTCTCTTCTAGAAAGGTTGCAGTTTTCTCAGCATTGGCTGCTTAGAACTGAAGAACCATCCACTGTTTTCTGCAGTTGGGCCAGGCAGTAGGATGTGGTCCAGCAGGGGACTGCTTGCCAATTTCCAGTAGACTCCCTAATTCCTATTTATTGCTAGAATTCCTGCTTTCTTGCTTTGTAAATTTTAAAATAGTTTGGTAGACCAACCACAGTGTTTCTAATTAAAAATGGACCAAGCAAGGGTGAAGTCAGCGCACCATTGTGCTAAACGTTCAAAATTAAGATTGGGTAGCTGGCAGTACCAATATCAGAATGAGTAATGGGATGTCGGTATTGAGGAAATGACAAGCTCTGCTCTCTAATAACCTGTCCCTGAGCCTGTCAGGTTAGAAAGTAAATTGGTATGTTCATGGCCTACCAGTAGCTATGAAGTGAGTTTGGATGGGTATGTCCTGTTCCCCACTGAGGTCCTGCTCATCATGGATTGCTCTTTGTGGATTCTGCATTCAAGATCCCATACTTCCTCCAGTCAATTTACAAGGGGTTGGGCTGAAAGGTTTTTTGAAAATGCTTGAGAGTAGTAGCTTTCAAAGTTATTGAATTGAGCGGAGTAGCTCTTCCCAGTAGTTTCTATGGCAAATGCTTTTAAAGAGTAACTGGGCATTTCCTTGTTTCAGCTGATTGCCCTGTCTAAGTAGTGAATAATAATAGAAGCTGCAGCTTACTATCCTTTGCTAGGATTGTGCCACTTATCGTATGTCTTAGTAAGAGTGGTTATGAGTTGCTTTCTTTGCCTACAAAGATGAGAAGGCTATGTTCCTAGTCTGTATCTGTTGATATGTATGGTGGTTTCTGAAGGCAGAAACACTGGTAACCTGCTGGAAGTGATGGAAATGTCGCCCTCCCTCTTCTTACTTTGCTCTCAGAAATAAGTTTCTGCTTCTGCTGTTGCAACCTGGTTGCTCTGTTACGAATTGTTTTCATCTATGACTCACCTGCCTTGTTTGTTGTTGGACTTTTGTCTGCTCTGTGACAGTGGCTTGTTATTCTGTTCAAGTGCTTGGAGAAGATAAAGTCACCTTTGCTAGGAAGAACAGAAGGATTGATCAGCTGAAGCTCCTTAGGTGCCACACAAGGTTTCAAAAGCAGGCTCTATGTTTGAAGCATGTGTGCACTGGATAATTTGATACATTATTCGTGCTACTGCATCCCTCCAGCCCACCTGTGTTATGCCACCTGTCTGTACTGAGATACTTACAGCAATGTGTGCACAGATTTTGAGGAGGAAGGAGCAGGGCTATGGATTGTAAATAAGGTAGCAGTATTCACTTAGCCCTTCCGGGGTTGTAGTCTAGGAAATGCTCAAGATTAGTAGCTTCCTGGAAGTCAAATCTGTAGAGTTCTGATGACCTGCCTAATTGCCCATCTATTTCTACCTGACTCCTGGTTTATGTGGCTGTCGTCCCTAGCTGTTCTAGCCTAGTGACAGCTCATTGGTTTATACTAAGCAGTGAGTTTGTATGCTGGAGATAGAAATTGAAATGATGTTATTGACATGGGAAGGAAGATGGAAGTATATGTATATACCTCTTATAAGAAAGAAAAACAAAGAGGAATCTGGCAGGATTTACAAGCACTTGCTTTCATAGTGTAGGGCTGCTTTCCTCAACCTGGTGCTCTCCAGATGGCTACTGTAGTTGATTGGGTTCTTGCTTATGCTTTTAAAATAGTATTCAGTGTTCACTTTCTCTGAAGAACTGTCAAATCACATCATAGCAAGAGCTGTTTGCAGAGGGAAGAGATGTGCTCTGATTTAAGTGCTGCATTAGCCTATTCATAGTTAATAACAGAAATCTCTGCATTTCCAGGATACCAGTGCAAGCAGAGAGAATAATATCCTATGTATTACATCTCTTTCTGTTTCTGTGGATACTGTGAGACAGAAAGCAATTAGATGGTTATAACTTGTGTTGAAGGGGGTTGTTGGTCTTGTATGTATTATGTTTTAAAACAAGGGAAGAGAGGAGCTTCTTTATCTGGCTTCTTTTTTGCTGCCATATTACAGAACTAGTTTTAAACTGTTTCCTGCCTGTTGATTATAGTTTATAGCTTCCTTGTGTTTTCATTGAGATATATCATGTATTACTCAACATATTGATAGAAACGGCATGGTGCTTCCCACCCCCAACCAACTTGTGTATACAGAGAGACAATATCAACAAATGCCTAATGTGTGAAATCTAGATTCCATCTTCTGGATCAAAATTAGCTAGTCTTGTCAAACTGAGCATTGTGAGTAATTCTCCTTTTTATAGCTGTGACAATACCATATAACAAATGTAATTAGAAAATATGCTCTATAGGATAGATAAATCCTGTACAGCCTTGTAAAATGGCAGCAGCAATGTTTGTGAAACATGATATTCCACTTCAGG
The DNA here is from genome assembly GCF_023053635.1 of Elgaria multicarinata webbii. Lineage (NCBI taxonomy): Eukaryota > Metazoa > Chordata > Lepidosauria > Squamata > Anguidae > Elgaria > Elgaria multicarinata. The sequence continues at coordinate 12,139,768 of NC_086186.1, forward strand.
TGGTGGTGGCAGAATCCTGCCCTAAGCCTAAATGAATCTGTCATACTGATGCTGGATAGGTTTGAAAAAATATTGGCAAAAAGTTGCTTGCAACCTCCTTAGCTACTTGATTTGATGCATCAGACTTGCCTTGTATTTCCTTTGATAGAAAATTTAAGCCTGAGGTGATGGGGGTTGGGAGGGTGGGGGGGATTGGTTTAGCTGTGACAGAGAACAGAATCAGGCTTGAAATGGTAACACAGCACAGATTAGGATCTGTGCAGAAAGGCAATTGAAACCAAGTGCCTGAACTTGGGCTCTGGATGGACAGGCTTACCTCCCTGGTGTTGCTATAAACAGCCTCTTTGTGCAGAGAATTGGGGTGAAAAGACCTATAACTTGCCACTTATTTCTGGGGTTTTTTTGTGGCAGGGTATATATTCTGTGTGAGAATGGGTCTGTATGTATAATAAACTGATATATTGATTGATATATTCAATATAAGGAATGAAGCCCTTAGGAGACCCCTTTTTGCAGTGCTTACAGCAATAAAAGTTGGGGAGGAAGTTGTAGTGGTGGAAAACAAATGAGCAGTAAGGTTTTGCTCCTGCTATAGAAGACGTTAGCAGTAGTTGACTTCTCAAAATCTATGTGTACACATCAAAATCTATGTGTACAGAACTTTACTACAGACACTTCACAAACAGCACTAATGTATCAGTTGGTTGTGTGAAGGAGGGAACTGCATGGGTTATATTCATGCCTAAAATAATGTCAGAATAGGACCTTCTCTTGTGATCTATGGGATAAACGTGTTTTCCAGAAAGGAGAGTTGGCTTGACTTATTCTTCTGCAACTGACAGATCTCTATGATGACATCACATTGGATACTATGCAGGAAATAATGCTGCACTGAGAATGAAGGGCAAGCGAACAGCCGGAACTATGTCTTATGGGAAGCAAACAAGGAATTCCCCACCTCATGTTTCTTTTGTAATTCGAATACAGAGGGTTGAGTTCTGCATTCTGTTTTTCCTTTTCTAAACTCTTGTAGCAGGAGAAGCCTGGTTGTGATGGGAAAACAGCAATATTGAGATTTGCAGGGGAGATTTAGCAAGCATGGGAAGGGCTAAGCACCTCTTCGCCTACTGACGACCTTGAAAATCCTTCTCACTCCATGAATTTGGAAAAGATCAGTTCAATGGTATAATATGTATCCCCCACCCACCCCAGCCCCATGTGTTTTCACCTCAGCTGGCTTTTACCCTTTTGATCACTGTGACCCTGGAGAGGAAAAGCTGTCTTGAACAGACCTGACTCCTGAGCATATAATGCCGCTTTAGTGCTTCAGGTTTTTCTTTCTGTCAGTTTAGAGACTGCATTGCTGGCAGCTGGTAGTGCTCTGGCTGTGGTGCTGCTTTTTCTGATAATAGCACAGTAAATGGCAGGTTCTTGCTGTGTGGCAGCAGCTACTGTAGTGCCTGCGGGAATGGGAGGTGCAGCCCAGCAGACTCTGGCAGCTCCATCCGTTGTCATTGTTCTCTGCTGTGCTTGCCTGGCTTGATGCTGGCTAAGTAGAGGCGGAGAGCTGAGCAGTGGACAAAACCGCTTCCTTGTGTTTGACTTCTGCTCCAGCTTTGTTTTGCTTGAACACTTATTAAGAGTGGGGGTATGCGCCTCTGATGTGTAGGATACTAATTGTGGTGCTTTTGCACACAGGAAGAAGGAGCGTTAAGAAGCTTCTTATTGAGGTGAACTTGGGCAGTATGTTGCAGACACATAATGCTGCAAATGCATCCTTTGTCATTGTCACACAGACAGACTGGGGAAACTCACCCAAGTGGAGTAACTTACAACACCCCTTCTACTAGAATCCTATCTGGGTAGCCACCTCAAAAAGCCCAGTCTCAATTCATATTCAGTCCAGGTTTTTTTTCCACATTAACCATCTGTCAGTTGTTATCTATAGACAGAGTTCAGACAATTGTGGCAAGTCTGAAGCCTGTGTACTACCCCCTCCTCTCTTCTTCCCCTTTGTGCACAAGAGGAAGAGCGTGAATGCTTCTGCTCTCACTTTAAAACAAACTGTTGTTCCCTGTTATATACGAGCCGGGAACTGTGGCTTGTTCTAAAAAAAGTTGGTTAAGACAAGCAAGGATGAAACCATTATATTGATATTGTGGTTTGTTCATTTGGAATGCGCAGAACAAAACAAGGGTTACTTAACCAAAAGATTTTATGAACAAAATGGGGGAAATGGTATAAGCTTGAAATGTATTCTCAGTCTTAGAGTCCAAGAGACAGCTTTTATTTCCTGTTAGTGATCAACTAACGTTTATTAGTGTAGGTGTCCATGAGTTGAGGATTTCTTAGATTGGGTCATCAAGCAAAAAGACATTCGTCATCCGTCAGCTTTCACATTTCTAAATGTTCAGACAGTTCTCAGCTCAAAAATGTGTCAAAATCATTTAGAAATGTATATTTGGAGGGGAAAGTAAGTTTAAAAAATGAATTTAAATATTCATGTAAATGCAATTTTTATGTGTGTGCAAATTAATTCCCCCCCACCCCCAATGTATTAATGTGGAAGCAAGATTTATGGGCCGACACATATAAAAGTGGTGTGGTTTGGGAATAGACTGTTTTGCTCATCCCTAATATGAACCTGCCTGACAGTTGAGATATTTTGAGGCCCAGCACAGATGGGCGCACCTTTTGAGGTAACCCAGTATGATCAGATAGTAATTAAAAATTCTAAATGTTACCCATAAAATGTTGATTCTACGGATCTAAGCCCAAACTGTTCTCCTCCTTAGAATCCCACTGCTTTCACTGATCATGTAGTTAGTGTGTGTTGACTGTCTTTAAGCATTTCTTTGAGCAAAATAGAGGTATATCTCAGTTTGCTGAATAGCCGGAATTACTTACTCTGAGGTAGTAGCACATCCTCCAAATCCTGAAGGGAGCAACTGTAATGAAGGGAGCAGTGCAGTTAAATCTCATTTTGTAGACTTGGCCTGGTGCTAGTAGTGGGATGATCCAGGCAGATAAGATTTTGGTATTAGTCTGGTTAAAGAATCAGTTGAACATATTTCAATGAAAAGCATCTATTTTGCAGCAAACTTATTACTGGACCCTTAGTGGTGTATCTGCATCTTAACTTAAGGGTCAGCGTTAAGGTCTTGGAAAGGCTGGTTGATGTAGAAGGCAGATGTGTGCTCCCTCAACCTCTGCTTACAAACCTTTTTTCAGGGATTTTCATGAGTCAAAAGTTTTGTGCCTCCTGTGTCTCTTGCCCTCATGCATTCATTCTCATGTTGAAATCCTTAAAACATTCTTGAATGGTTTGGATGTAGAAAGTTATTAGAAAATCTGAATGCATTATCTGAATTTATCTGGATGCTTCACACACTTTCCATTCTTTTACAGAAAGGGGTCTATGGCATTCATGGAATGGCAGGGGCACCTCTAAGTGAGGGAGAGCTGAGTTAAATAATGTTACTGTGCCCTTTCCTCCTAGAGATAGGCCAGCAAGTGTGGCACCTCTGTCAGAGGCAGTTTTCCCAGATATCAGTCCCTCCGTCCCAGCCAGCTACTTGTTCCCATGGCTAGGGCTGAGTGCCAGCCGGCTAGAGCAGAGCGTGCTCATCATGCTGCTGCCTCATATTGAGCAATGCCAGGCAGTTGGTACGACTGTAAAGGTGCCAGCAGCAAATGTGCACTCTCCCACTAGGAACTGTATTGGTAGCTAAGCAAATGATAAAGTGTGTTTTTGGCAGCTGTTTGTATCAGTTTCTACTTTCCCCTCCCCATCACTACCTTAATCGAGGGGGCAGGTGCCACACCAAGCCATCCTGGCGTTGCTGTATTCACTCAGTTCATTCAAGTGTGGAGCTATGGTAGCTGCAATTATGGCTCTTCATCTTCTATCTCAGGGGTGGGGAACTTATTTTCCCCCTATTAAGGACCACATGCCAGCAGTGGGTGGAGCTAAAGCTGTGGTGGCCATTGCCAAAGCCGTGAGTGGGCATGTCAACCCCTTCTTTGGCTTTCTCTCCTGCCACCGCCCACCCCCAGTTCTCTGTCCCTCTCCCTCTCTCTCCCAGCACAGTTGGCTGCCAGCAGTCTGCTTACAGAGGGCTTTTGAAATTAAGCCAAGTGCTACCGTTTGCCTATCCTTGTTCTAACTTGAAGGGCTAGAAGAGAGAGAGAGCGCTTTAAGTGTAGTTGCCACTATGCTGCCCTGCTGTCCCCTAGCCCAGGAAAATGGCTGGAGGCCAGGTAGTGCATTTTGTTGATTTGCTGCTCCTTAGAGGGTAATTGCTACTATTCCAAGGTAATGAGTGGCAAATTGCATGTAGTAGTTAATGGATGACATCTCTAGGAGGGGCCAAAATGGTCAGGAAACTGACATTGCACTACAAACAGCCCTAATATAATAACTTGAATCAAAGATCCATGAATCCCCATTCCCTGAACAGATCTCACAGGGCGCTTAGTTTTGTAGAAGTGTAACTTGACCTTATACAAAAAATTCTAAGCAGCCAAAATCATTATCTTTAGGAGATTTTGTAGATGTGTTGTAATGTTACCAAAGAGCGTAACTAGTACTCTGATTAGCCTTCAACACAAGCCCCATTCTTCCCAGAACACACTTCAAAATCATCTTCCAGCCTGGAAGCAAGGAGTTGCCCCAAAGTTTGAGTATTGAGGGACAATAACATAAGCTTACTTGCTTGTATATAAAGGACAGTATTGCAGATTGCTTATACTGCCACCTGTGGAAACACTTTGCTGACCTGGCACACAACTTTCTTTGCCATTTTGTCCCGTCCTAGAAATGCCAACCATTTACTAGTATCAGAGGCATTATGCCTCTCAGTGTCAGTTGCTGGGGAACAAAAGCAGATGGGTGTTACTGCTCTCATGTCCTGTTGTGGGTTTCCCATAGGCATCTGGTTGGCTGCAGTGGGAACAGAATGCTGGATGAGATAGGTCTTCAGTACAATTTCAGCAGGGCTCTTTTGTTCTTATGATATGTTCTTAACTGCTGCAAGCGGTTTGCCACTCAGTTACCTCTGTATGGTACCTGCTTTCGCTTCCCAAGACAGTGTAGGCAGCCTGGACCAAAGGTTCTGGAAGGCATTGGAAAATGGGCATCTGCATTGGAGCTTTCCAGCTGCTACCTTGTCTTTGTGCCTTTTACTTTTCCCTTTCTGAGTTCTGCATGAATAAGCAGCTGACAGGGCTGCCTTTGGAGGACTTGCAAAGTAGAGTGCTGATTTCCTTATCATCCCCTGACCTACAGTACAGAACCTTCTGTTGCAGGAACCAGGCAAGAACATGGCATGCAGCCAACATGTCAAGAGTTACAAAGGAGGAAAATGAACTTCCTTGCTTAAACCAATGGTGTTTGATTTTGATATTTGGCTCCCAGGGAGAAGTGTGTGTGTGAGTTTTATTGCTTGATGTAGTAGGAAGAGATTTGGCTGCTATTGCCTCTGGAGTTTGGTTAAACTGAAGAAAATACCTTCCTTGTTCTGTTAATGCCACTTGTGAGAGTAGGAGGGGGCTGGCAGTATTTAGTTAGTTGTAACCTGTTTAATATATTTTGTGCTTTAGATCCAGTTCAGCTGTTGCCAGCTCCTAGCTGTGAGAGGCAGTGCTGCTTGTAGAGCAGGAGTTAATCCACTCTTGACCCCTGAAGGCTGATTAATATCTCCAAGGATGTGCATGCTCTCACACATGCATACATTGAATTAGAAAGATGTAGCTAATTGGAGAGGAGGAATAGTATGGAGGCATTTAAAGGCTTGGTTGACTGTACACCTTAATTTCAATCTTTTGTTTTTGGTGATATGTATGTGAATCCTCTACAATGGGAATACTTGCTTATTTTTCTGATTTCCAGATCTTACTGAGATATAAAGGTACCCAGAAGGAATTATCTATCCATAATATAATGGCTTGCTGGCTTGTGCTTCACCTCCTACTCTAGTTGCATGGTTTTGGATAAGTTTTTAAAAAATTATATATATCAAAACTTTTCCAATGACTTTTGCTTTGCTTCTGGTTTTATTTTCTTGAGGCCCATCTAAGGACCCCTCCACCCTGGCACATTCTCTGGCATAGGCAATAAGATTTTTGTATACCTTTGTATCCTTCTTGTATAGTCAACTGCATTAATCTAATTTACCTAATGATTTAAAATTATACTTCAGGGTCTAATGCATTTCTAAGGCTAGTGATAATAGGGTTCTTCTTCAAAGAATATCCATGACCTCCTTCACACTGGAATTCCCAATAGATCCGTTTCCTGGTGGTGTATCTGTTATTCATGACTGCTGGGGAGTTTGTGGAAATATTGCAGTCATATGGGCAGGGCTTATAGATTTTTAGAGAGCCAGCCAGATAAGAGCCCTTATCCAAATCCTGCTCCCCCTCCACACATATATGCTACTAATATTCCAGAATACAGCTCATTTAGAAATTCATGGTGGATGTTTAACAATCATTAAAACAGCCAAGCCCAGTACTCTGTTGTACTTTCCATCCTGTTTTGTGACTTACTGTTTTTATGCTTCTGTGCCCTTGAGACCAAAAAAAAAACAAATTCAGTGTTATGTTTCATTCAGATGCTGTAGGTGTGTCTTTAATTCACAAGAAGAAATGTGGAAGATTTGGTGATTGTCAGGGCAGGACTTAACATATTTGAGCCACAGGAATACCTTATAAGAGTTGAGTTTGGAGTCCACAAATTTTAAGACAAGCAGTATGTCTATGCTGTTCTTCAGGTTAAACCTTGCAGAGTAGTTAAGTCTGAACCAGGGTAAACTGCAGTTTGTTTAAACCATGGCTTGACTGAACAAGCCAACTTTTAATTGTGATTTACAGTCCTTGGATAAATCATAGTCAAAACCGTGTTCGCAGTTTGGACATAATGACAAACCAGAATTCGTTGAAGACAAACAAATTCTTCCAATTCCTCTTCACAGTTGTACTGGAGGGGGAGCAGGATCATGCACGCACTGCTAAACTGGATTGACGATTGATAGAGTGCTAAATTGTACCCTGTTATGTTGCCTATTTCTTTAGAGAAGACCAAAAACTATATCTGTTCATCATGATGAGTTGGAGTCGAGATATTTCTAATTCCCAAATCAAATGATTAGGAGCCTACAACAAATGTTTAGGTACCTGTACTGGGTAGAGAGGTTGGAGGAGGGGAGGGGGAGTGTACAGAATTTTGGAGCATTTGGAACTTTTTCAGTCTGAAATGGAACTTTACAGTAAGTACCGTCTTTCTTCTGATAACTTGAGATGTGATTTCTTTTGGAGGTTGCTTTAAATCTTCTGGTTGGTTTTTCCATAGAACAGCATCCCTTGCCTGTCTCTTTTTGTAGGTGTGTTTTCGAGACTTATTGATACAATTCTGTCCCCATCTGCATCTTATGTTAGTATGCCCCTAAAGGTGTTGCATTGATTTAAAGCATCTGAATATTCCTAACAGGCATTAAGGCAGATGGCTTTTGTTCTGCTTTTCAAGTCTACTTGCCAGCAGAGGTAATTTTGAAGAAGGGTTTGATATATCACTAGATAGATGGGGAAAATTGGTGCCTTTGCCCATGTCTGGGAAACGGGCCAGTACTGGAATCACACTTGGGTTTGCAGCAAAAGCAGAGAATTTGTAGATGCTAACTCATGCAGCTGACAAGCTACTGGGTTCCTGAGCATGGAGCTGATAGCAAGAACACAACACAGGCAGCTCCTCGTAACAGGGTGCTTTGCTGTTCTTATAGGGAGCCTTTGTTTCTGACCGTCTTTCCATGATCACAGATCAGTGGGACAATCTCCAACAAATGTCATGCCAATGAAGGTGCCATAACAAAATATTGGCTTTAGAACTGTATTGGATCTACTGGGAATGAAAAATTAGGAGCAGCTGAATGCAGTGCCTGACTTCAAAAGGGGCCTGCACACCTGGGGTGTGACACCTTGCCTTGATGTGTGTTTCTCCCACCTACTCTTATTGTCATGCTGGCTGTATCTTCTTGTGCACCCTAGAATTGCAAGTGGGAGAGACAGACTGCTATGTGCTCAGCACAGCAAACTGTTTCTTCCATTGCAGTCCAGAGCCTGATAGTTTTGAAGCTGTAAGAGAAGAGAGAGTCCACTTTGGGCTCATTTTCTGTTTGTGTGGAGTGCAAGATTTTCTTTCTGCCTCAGAGGGGGTCATCAATCTGGAAGAGCAATGTGCACTGTTTCTCATCTGGTATAGATGATACAGGGAAATAGAGCTGAGTGCCATCAGCCAAATCCCTGGATAATCTTTCTCAGTGGCTTCATATAGATGTTAAAACAAGTAGGACTTGCAGCAAAATATTGCACTGTCTAGTGCTTCTTTTTCAGGTTGCCAGCCAGTGATGCCTTTTTCCAGGATACTCCATTCCACTCTCGCTTTGTTTTTTCCACATATCCCCACAGCTGTCAGTCACTGTCTCATGCCACCAACAGATGATGCCCTGGGTGTTTGGGGTTTTGCTCTAAATATTGTTGTACTTGTGCAAATCTTGGAGTTCCCTGAAGCTTGCTGATGGATGGTGCTTTTTTGACTATGTAAGGATCTACACTTGGAGAATGTTTTGGACTACAAGACCGATCAGTCCCAGCCAGCATGGCCAATGGCAGGGATTATGGGAGTTGTAATCCCATAATCTGGGACTAACTGGAGGGCACTGGGTATTAGTATTGCTAAACCCACCCCCTGAGGGCAGCCACTGTTGATGAATAAACTTAACAAAACCAATAGTGTAAATATCTAAAGAGGCATAATGTTGTACTGAGTCATAATTACTTTTGTACTGTTAGCAAGTTCCAGAATTGGTGAGTAGCAATAAAACAATTGGGATAAGTAAAAGTGGTGAAGATAAACGATATCCCACAAAATCTGACAGGCTACAAATATACAGTCATTGAGGAAAAGAAGAGAGCAAAATCAAGTTGTACTATCATATCATTCAATGCCAGAAATAACCAAAAACAAATCGACCATTGGCCTTTTTCAGTGGTCTAGTGTATATATATATATAGGTATATGAAAAGATGTGTATATATAGAAAGACTTAAACATATACACATATATGATAAAACATCCAAAAAAAGCCACCACAAATTCGTGAACCTTTCAAAACCAAAAATAAAACATACATTTGCAAACGCATATACATATATGAGTACTGTCAAACTGAAAGGGGTGTTAGGTTCCCCCGTGAATATATATTTCTGAGAAAGGCAAGGAACTGTAGTGGTCTTGAAAACAAATTTATTAAAAAAAAAGTTATAATTTTTTAAAAAATTAAAAATGCTGTTTTCAATATATGCAAACGTACTCACATATATGAAAATAGTTAACCAAAATGCTAATGAAATCACTCAGTGGGCTTCCCTTCCAGAAATCCTATTCGGTTTGGCAGATTTTGCAGCCTCTTGCCACAGCACTTTGAAAATTGTCTCCAGGGATCTCAACCACATGTGGTAATTGATGAATGGGCCCCATATCCTGCAGTGTTTCAGTGATCAGCTCTAAACCTGATGCTCTCCTAGGCTGTTCTTGCCAGCACACGGTGCATCTCCTGTATTGCCTTTTTGTTGGTGCAGCAGCAACAGTTGGCTCTCCATCATTCTATGAAATTTGAACCAACAGGTGCCAGCTCCACTGGTTCAACCTTAGCTGAGTTCCCAAGCTGCTGGTAATCACTCATCTATACCCAGAAAACCAGACTGTGCCCGCAAATCTAAGATCTTCGAAGGCTGCATAACAAGGACAAATCTATAGCAGAACAGAAGACAACTAATTAAAATGATGATGCAATCTCCTTCTGCATCTACATTCCACTCACAGCGATCTTGAATGCATGCCCTCTGAACTGACCTTAACAGTCCCAGTGGGACTCTGTAAATATATCGCGTTATAAGCTCTCAACTTCCACTGACCCACTACCTAAATTGCCCCTTCCTCCATTTTCCATTCCTGCACTACAGCATAGTAATGGTCCTTGCTTTTTATATCACATTCATAGGAATAGTCATGTAGCTCTGTGTTAAAATTGTGTACAAGGTTGTTTTTTTTTAATTCCTACATTTCCAGCAACATTAATCACTGATGCAGTTTAAGTTCACATTTCTCCCCAAGTGCCCAGAAAGCAATTATCACATATAAGATGTTTCCTGGTTATGGTGGCTCCCTTGCCCTACTGCCTTAGAGAATAAAAATAGGGAAAAAACCTTCTTGTATGTCCCATTCAGTATTAGTAGTCATAATAATCTTATATCCTGCCTTTCCATTTCAATTTGAAACATCCAAGGTGGCTCGCAAATTTTTAAACTGTTAAAAAAAAAGTAATGAAACAAAAATGGGCAAGAGATGAGGTAAAAATCAATAATGGACGCAGGCATAATAAATTCAGACACTAGTCAGGCCAGTGGTCCGTAGGGTAGTGACTGTACCTCAGTTGTGGAGCCAATTCTTTGCATGAAGGAAATTCAAGGTTATATCCTCTGCATCGCCAAGTAGAGTTGGAAAAGACCTTTTTCTGAAACCCTGAAGGATAGCTGCCAGTCAATAGTAGACAATACAGAGCTAGATGGAGCAATGGTCTACTCAGTAAAAGGCAACTTCCTTTGTTCATGTGTTAAACAAAATATTTAACTGGCATTGAACCAGTGATAACTATCTTGTTCTTTTCATGATAGTGGGAATGTATGGTGAATCTCAAATAATTTCCCACTTAATCTAGTGAGGACTGGAGCTCTCTTACAGGCTATAATTTATTTTCTCAGCCAATGTGTGTTCTTGTTTATGTGCGTATACCTTCTTGCCCTCGTATTCACCAGGAACAGAAATGAGCAACTGCACTATATATGGTGAATGAGCTCATGAGTATAGCATTTCTCACACATCAAGTGTTCCCTGCTGAGACCCAAGAATTAGCTTGCTCAATAGCAAAAAGGAACTATACCAGAAACACTAGATTTTTGTATTGCAGTACTACTCATGTTATGCCAGATGCAGTAATAGGCTCAGGGATATAATGCATCTGAGATGAAGCTTGGTTTTTCAGTTGGAGAAATGAAGGGTCAGCATCTGTGCCGCTGATAAATAAACAGCAGTATGATTTAGAATCAATATGACCTGTGTTCAGCAATATTAATTATGTAAGAATTAAGGATATTTTGGAGTTCCAGAAGAAAAAATATCAAGCAAGCCAGTTGAGATAGCTGTGCTGTGAAGGTATAGCTACAATTTCTGAAATAACACAGCTGGGGTCATTATAAATTGATAGCATCTGGAGGCAAAAAGAAAACGTTTGGGGTGCATCCTGAGGAAGTTCTGCATATTTGGATCCATTTAAATCTAGTAGACCAATCCTGAGCATATTTCTTTGGAGATAAATCCCATTTATTTTGTTTTAACATGTATCCATGAAAGGACCCACTGCAACCATATGGATACACTTAAGTACATATGCAATTTTTAATGTACTTTAATGAAATTTTATTGTAAGCTGCTTTGAGGCCCTGGATTATCATTTAGTCTCCATATAAATCTAAATTCATTCCCATGGGTCTAATTCATATCATTTATGTAACCTATACGTTCCAGTTACAGCATTGGGAATGCCACAGATTGAATCTGGGATCTGTACACATGCAAAGCATGTGCTATATTACTGAGCTTTACTATGCATGCTGCCCTAAACATCTCCCCTTTGCATTACTAGCTAAAACAGAGGCGGGCAACTGTGGGAGGTCTGGGGGCCATTTCCCCCTGTGGACTCTCCTTCCTCTGTGGGGTGCCACATTGTCTGCATACCACCTTGAAATGTGTTTTAAAAAATATTGGTGCTCCTCTGTAGCATTACAGATTGTTAAAAGGATTACGTTTAGCTTGTTTGCAGGCTAAATTTGACCCTTTAAAGCTTTGTAGCTGCTATGGAGCACCAAGACCAGTCAAATTCAGCTTTCAAACTCTATAGTGCTAAAAGCTCCACCCACCCCCAATTTAGCCATTGCTGAATTTGGCTGCATGGCAGGGGGAAGCTAGGGCTGCATGTGGCTCAAGGTTCATATCTTGTCCACCCCATAGCTAGGAGCACCAGGCAGTATGCACAATGCTGTACTTTATAGAACTCAGTATTGTGCCCAGTGTCTAGAACATGCAAATACTAGACACTACCCACACTTTAAAACTTGCAAAGGTCCCTTTAATCTCTGACTACAATACTATTCCATTCTCATCTACTTAATTCTTCCATATCCCTTTTCTGTCACTGTTGCCCAGTCTTCTTGTTTCTTGCTTTTTCTGTTCCTTCCCTACATGTTGCACTATAAGAAGCCATTTATTTCTGTGTTAGTAGCCCATCACTTGTCAGGATTAGGTTCCTTCCCTATTCTAGGTGGTTGTTTCTGAGAAATACAGGGAATTTAACTATTTTCAAACTTTTCTCAGCGATTGCAAGGCAAAAGTCTACAATGTACTCAGAATTCTAATGTTTTGGGAGTTGAAAAGATCTTTCTGTTGTCTAAGACAATAGGTATTTAAGTGAGGCCTGGGAACTCTTCAGATAGAAGAATTACATTTTACTTTAATGCGCCATGTAACTGCAATATCTGAATGTCCAGTTCATCCGAATGACAGGAACAACTTGCTTTAACCACATAGCACATTGTTGGATTCTGCTGTTCTTTGTTCAGGGGATCATCCCCTCACATCTGCTGAACAGATGGCAATTTTGTTTTTTGTCTCGTTTTTTTTCTTCTTTGAAATGTACTAGCTGCCATTTTTGTAGCACGATTCCCAGGTAAGACTGCTTAGGTGTGTAAGTTCCTGGCAAGGGGTGTGGATCGCTGCAGTGTCTCCCCAAAAGAATGTATGCTTCTATATGCAGTAGAACAAGAAGGGTCTCTCTGGAATTATAGCATGGACTCCTCTCTCTCCTGTATCTTTGAATTTAGAAACAACAACCCCTTTATTAGAAATGTATGTTTTACTCCTTGGGTACAAGATCATGGAAAAAGGCTTATTAAAATGCTTTCCAAGTGTGTGTTGTATTAAGAGCTCTCTGTGTTCTAGTTCTGAAAATGCCATGGGCTTTACTTGCTTTTCCAGCCAGAGTGCAGGGTCCTTCCTGTATAGCAATTCTGTGTGTTTGTAGCCTTGTCACCCCCTCCCCCAAACAGTCTGCCAAGTAAATCTGGGTGGGGGGAGGAAGGGAAAGGCAGCTTAGCAAGCATTGGAGTTGCTCAGCAAGGGTCAAGCAATTACCTGGATGGGGTGGGGGAGAGCCTGCACTAGGAGCTGCTTTGTTGAAGTCCTAGGAAGCTCCATTTTGAAATCTGAAAGAATCCCGCAGGGAGGGGATGGGCTTGGAGCCAAGCAGCTCTTTGAGGTGGTGGTGATCTTGTAAATAAGAACTGGTATGTGGGCTAGCTAAGTCTTTCCTCTTCTTTGGGCAGACAGGCTGACCTGGATAATAGTTTGGAGGGTTTAGAATGCTGCTTGGCTTTCTTTTGCTCACTGCTCCTTATGTCTATCATGCAGTCAAGCAGTTTTGTAGCAGGAAAATCTACCTTCTTAGTGTGAACACTTGAAGGCACAGGAAACATTTATGTGTTTAGTGTTTATGGCTGCTTCAGAAGTGGCTATTAATTCTTCAGTGCTCTGCAACATGAGGGCACCAGCAATAGCTTCAGGAGTTTGGACTCTTCCATCTTGGTGGGGCAAAGGCAGGAATTCTAATGCTCAATGTAAAACCTGGCATTTTCCATAAAAATAACTGCTGCTAATAATAATGTTTCTCCAAAATTCTCAGATTGAATGTGAGATGTAGGGGGAAATTACTTCCTAGTGCCCTAAGGGCCTGTTATTTCAGTTGCATATTATACACCAAACATTTCTCCATTTAGCCTGCTATCAGAAACTAGGCAACAATCATACAATACACTATTGGAGTATAATTGCTAAGGTGAAGCATTACTTTCCCCCTCCTTTTCTAACCGTCAGTGCTCCGTACTTTACTGCAATGTGTGCTTCATTTTCACTCCATATAAAGTAGTTGCAAAGTCACTGCATAGATATTTCAGAATAACATCTTAAAGAAATTCTTAAAGACATTATTCTGGAAATATGCAAGAAATGAACTCTAACACATGAAGTTTTTGGATTCTTTAGATAACACTGATTTATTTGGCCTATAGAACATTAATGCTGGGAACCTGTGTGGTTGGTTGACCTTTGCACTTAGCATAACTAAGTGCAACTAGGAAGCTACTAGATAGATTTTTTTAACTATAAGCTGACATTCATTCATTAATTTTTTTAGTTAAACTGAGTTGATGACGATGATGACGATTTATATCCTGCCTTTTCCCCAGCACTGTGACTCAAGATAGTTTACAAGATTAAAACATGTACAATTAAAACATATAAATATAAATTACAAAAGTTAAAATAGAATTAAACCTACAGTAACATTAAAAACACGTTAATTTATTTTTTTAAAAAACCAGTAACAGATTAAAAGGGGGGAATCCAATATATTAACACAGGTCCAGTGTAGTTCCAAAAGCCTGCTGAAACAAAAGTTTTTGACTGCCTCTGAAACTGTAGCACAGAGGGAGCCAGCTTAGCCTCCCTGGGAAGGGAGTTCCAGAGGTTGCTGCTCAACCATATGAAACTTTTTACTGCATATAGGATATGCTATCCAGAAATTTGTCCTTAAAGTTGTGTGGGCAAGTAGAGCAGGATTGACCAGTAGCTTCTGAAGAGGTTATTTTACATCACTGCTTTAGGCAGTGTCTACTGTATTGCTAACCATGAGGAGTATTGCAACGTGGAATATAGTGAATTCTGCTTGAGTGTAGGGAGCTACTGTAGATGACATTCAAATTCCCTCAAACCTAAGAATTCTTGGGCTCTCTGCCTTGTAGGTTGTTGTCCGTCTGCTGGCACACTGCTCTTGGCTGGATTGTAGGTTGGGTGTTATACAATGCAGGGGGGGACCCCAAGCTGTCTGGAGGGTCACACTGGTGCCAATGGGCCCCACATTGTTAACCCCAGGGCTAGAGCAGCTCAGTAAGTTTCTTTTATAATGCTGGTTGGCCTCTAGGCTACAGCAGTAAAACGTTTTAAGATTTTCAGCAAAGATTTACGTGTATTTTCAGTACTGCTGATTTTGCAATCATTTGTGGAATGCATTCTACATGCAGTATACTTTCTTAAACATCAAAATTCCCTTTGAGACTAATTCACTATTGCTCTGCATGAAATATTCTTGACTTTGCAACCCAATTTGGATGGGTTTGGGGAGCTGTATTTCCTGGTATTTTGGATTTTTGCCACCCATGTACTGTTCTGGGGGAAGATTTCCTTGCATCATGGTTCCTGTTAACTTGTTTGGAAGAACCATATAAATATTGTGTGATCTTCCTTTATTCTTTAGTATGGATGTGGTCTTGTGCCAATATTTCCTAACTCTAGCTTGCCACCTTAACAGTGGCCTTGATATAAATGAAGTTAATGATGCTGCAGGGGCAGAATTTTTCTGGGGGCTCATATGTTTTCAGAGCATAGTCAAGTACTATCCATTAAGCAGGTTAATGTTCAAATTGCTATATGAATGCAGTCGAATACACAGAGTACATCACTGTTCATGAAGAGAATTTGAGCCTAGGAGTTTGGAATTCAAGCGTTTTCTTGATACCTTCTCTTTGCTAGGCAAGCAAGACAGTTGTGGGTGTTGAAGAATGGAATAAAACAAGATCACCTACCCCTGCAGCAGAAATGATGCCTTGGCACAGCCTCATTCTTCCATTCCTGTCAGCTTTCTAATTGACTCCTGGAATCCCAAGGCTTGAGTAAGCTGTTGTGAGGTGTATCTAATGGGATCTCCATGGATACACTATGGTGTTAGCTGGTATATCTGTTGCACTGACCTTTGAAATAAGCTGGTGCAAATAAATAAATAAATAAATAAATATTGATTTAATATATTTCTTAGCTGTCTTTCAAGACCATGGTCTTCTCAAGATAGCTTACAATGTGAAACAGTAAAATTCAGTATCAAATTATTGAAGCACCTTAAATTTAAAAATAAGCCAGTTAAAATAACTTTTTCAAACCTTAACAGCAGCAAACACAATAAAATGTTTGAATTAAAAGCCAGAGAGAACAGGAACATTTTTAAAGAACATTTCACCCCCCTGCCTGGAGGTCCATCACCACTGACAAGTAGGTACTCTATCCCCGCTCAAGGCTATTCCATCGAATTCAAACATACCCTCCACCCTATGGAGAACTTCCATTCTACTCTCCCTACTCAGGTTCTTAGAGAAGACATCGCTGCCCTCTTGAGAAAGAGCGTGATAGAAAAACTTCCTATGTTCAAATGACAACTGGCTTCTTTTCCAGGTACTTTACAGTTCCCCCAAAAGATGGTGGTCCTTGACCTATACTCAACCTTCAGGATGTAAACTGCTGCATTCTCCCCCCCCCCTTTCCCTCCTGTGTCAGGGATCCTGATTTGTAACAATAGATCGTTGTGGTGCTTGCTTTCACATCACTATACACTCTGCTTATCGCCCCTTTCTCAGTTTCACTTTGGGCAACAAACTCTTCCAATTCAAAGTTCTCCTTTTCTGGTTAGCCGCGGGTCCCAAGAGTCTTTATGAACTGAATGACAGTAGTGGCAGCACATCTGAGACTTCAGTGTACTGTCGTCTTTTCATATATAGATGATTGGCTCTTCATAGTCCCCTTTCACCACCGCCTCAGTGTCAGCATCAACATTGCCCTACTTCTGGAATCTCTCGAGTCAACAAAGAAAAACCTTGTCTCGTCCCTTCTTGAACCTGATAATTCATAGGGGCACTTCTTGACTCCACTCAAGTCTGCGGCTATCTACCAGAGGACAGAGCAGATACTCTACAATGCCTTGTATGGGAATGAAAGGCTGCCTGCCAGTGCCAAGCAACCAGCATCCAACGCCTTCTCAGGCTCATGGCTGCGACCACCACAGTAACTCCATTAGCATGCCTCCATATGAGACCATTCCAGTTGTGTTTCCTATGAATCTTCAACCCAGAAATGTACCCCCAGACTCACATTTTATCTCTTTCTGATTCAGTCCGGCATTCCCTACACTGGTGGACGGCCTCATTTGCTACCAAGTGGAAGGCCTTTCTGAAATTCCTTGCACCAACAGATCAGGACCCCAAATCCTGTGGTCTACTAAGTATATTGGGCTGTTTCCTTTGAAATCTGGAAGATTAGTTTTTTCCTCTATCAAAGTTTACTTAGCAACTATATCAGTGAATCATGACAATATTGAAGGTTTCTTTCTGTTCCAAACAGTTTCTTAAAAGACTTGCTAACCTCTATCCACTGGTCTCCCCACTGGTCCTGGCCCGGAGTCTCACAGTGGTACTGGCTCAATTAACAGCCAAACGGTTTTATCTCATTGCTATTACTCCAACATGATACTTCAGCATGAAAACCGAGTGAACTATGTGGCACCCCGGTTGTGGAATGAGCTCCCCAGAGAGGTCCGCCTGGCACCTACACTGTACTCTTTTCGTCGCCAGCTGAAGACCTTTTTATTCTCTCAGTATTTTAACACTTAATTTTAACTTAAATTTAAATTTTACTGTTTTAACTCTGTATTTTAATCTTCTATCAATTTTGCTGCGTGGTTTTATCCTGGTTGTGCTTTTTATACTGTATTTTGTAATTGTGCTTTTAACCTGTTGGTTGTTTTATTGTGGTTTTAATTTTTGTGAACCGCCCAGAAAGCTTCGGCTATTGGGCGGTATAAAAATGTAATAAATAAATAAAATAAATAAACTATGCACTCTATGGCATGACCAACTGCTCCTAACATTTCATAGCAATAAAGTAGTGTTGCACCTGGACTACCCCTTTATTCCAAAAGTTGTCTCACAATTCCATTTAACTCAAGATATTGTACTATTAAGCTTCATTCCCTAGATTATCAGAAGGGCAGTTTCATTGTATGATGCAGGTGCAGAACCATTATGTGTGAGTTTGCGGATTACCATTCAAAGAACCACAGTTACTGGTAAGGAACCTATCTATGGATAAAGATCAGTCACTCTTCTTCGGAGGGGAGAAGGAGCACTTGTCAGTTCAGTGACTGAGAGATTTGGAAAGCAGAATGAACAGAGTGCAAGTAAGATCTGCTGGAAAAGCCAGCTGGAATAGAGCATGGAGAGTTAGAGTAGCTGCTATTGGGTCATCGTGTTCTGGGGCCAAGAATTTCTAGAAGCAAATTGATCTGTACTGGAATTGGACTGTAATGGTGTTCTAATGATAGATTTATTATTATTGGCAGTGGGCTTCTTAAGTGCCCAGTAGAGCTTTCAACAGCTGGTTCCTTGCTAATGGGGGAACATTCATTTCCACCACCCCCAGGAGTAAAATTCATCTCAGGCAAGAGTGACTCAGATTTTGTTTGTGTTTTGCTGTTTCTTGACTGCAATATTACAACTATTAACATAATATCTCTTATTCCTATTTTTAGAAATTATGTGTATCAAAGAAGGGAGGAAGAGAAGGGCGGACAGACCAGGGACTGATGTAGTTGAGTGAACAATCTTTATCACTACCAGCTCTATATAAGAACAACTTAATGCACTCACACAGTAGTCAGCTAAGCAATTTTCATTTTAGTGCCAAAACTTGGGGGAGTTGCAACCACCATTGCCTATTGAGGTCCCAGTAGGTAAGAATATTCTGGTTTGGCCTGTACAGCATCTGGGGTTTAGATGAGTTTTCTGCATCATCTTCTGTTGGAAACCTATGGAGCTTCCAACCTTGTCATCCATTTTCTAACATATGTTTCCTACTTAACAGAGGAACCAAAACCATGGGTAGTTATGTGGGCTTGGTCAGACATTCTGAATCCTTATGCCTTCGGTGGTATTTTTAATAAAAGATTTCCTCCTTTAAGGTAAAACGGAACAGAATATAAATACCTGCATATATAAAAGAATAAATACTGCTAACCTGTACACTGCTCTAGTGTAGTGTTTACCGTTGAAAAGCACATTGTAGTCAATTTCAAGTATATGTAGTTACACTTTAAACCTAAAGATCAGATTGGTTGCTGTATTCTGTAAATTACTGTAGTATGTACAGGTGGGTGCAGAAAAAGGGGATATGAGCTCTAGTTGAAAAGGGTTGGAGAAATACCAGAGGCTAACATTTGTAGATAGCTATGTGTCAACTGTTTTTGGGAAGTATGGATTGCCTCCAGGTGACGAGGCAGGGGAGCTAAATAGTCAGTGATATAGAGAGGTTGTTGCTTGTGGTATGAAGTTGGCCTGGCCAGCTAGGGAAGTCTGCATTGGATAATGCTGAGGACTTTGCTACAGGAAATGGAGTCATGATGATGATGATTTTGCAGCAAAGAGCACTTTTTTCACACCCGAATTGATGTGATGAGCCCTGGGGTTTGGCTAATATGGACCAGGTTTGAGAATTTGTGAAAACACCCCATGAAGCACAGGGGAAATTGAATTTTTTAAAAAACAAACTTCTGGAATCTTCAAGTGGAGGTTTCTTTGCATTTGCCTGTACCTCTGTCATTCAGCTCTCTAATCCAGTATTGTATTTGATTACTTAATGTTGAACTTATTGTGCTAATGTTTAAATATATATTGTGCAGTTCGGAGCTCATCGTTTTTATTATTTCTATCTATCCAACCTTTTTTCCCCATGGGACTCACAGCAGTGTATGTAGGGGTTCCTTGGCAGTTTCCCATGCAGGCACTATGTTTTGTGACGTGGATAGAACTGAATAATTGCTGGCTTTGAAAATATAAAAAGGACAGCAGCAATGTTTCTGTGTTCCCTTGGCCTTCTGTGCAACCTGAGATCTCTTTGCACTCAGCCAGCTTAACCTAATTAAGCCTGTTTTAACACCTTCCCCATTCCGTTCTAAGTCTATTAAAAATTACAGATTAGGGCTTTTTCATCTTGCCCAACAAATCCTCTTCTTTTCTTCCCAGTCTGGTATGTATTTGCGATTATGCTTAACACCTAGCCTAATAAAGAGTTTGGATGAACCTGAAAGCTTACTTGATAGTTGGTTCTAATAAAGGTATTATTCTACTGTTACTAATGGCCATATCATTCTTAGTGCTTTCTGATAATATTACTGGGCTCTTCTGGTGTCAGAATCAGGCATTACAAAGATCTAGCTGAGTGGGTTTCATGGAAGAGATATTGCGAACATTTAACTGCACTTCACTTTTGATAAATTAGATAGCTTTGGAGGCTGCTCGGGACATAAGTAAAGCCATTAACTGTTCAAGCCTCCTGCACTAAGGCCCATCCTCCGTTCTCCTAATCTTTATGGTTTTGTTCCCAGTAGCTAATGGATAGGATAGGTGATGAGTTACTAGACTATACTTGTGTATCTGGTTTAACCAATTAAACTTAAACAAGGCATTTTAAAGGAAATGCCTTGTCTGGAGTTATGAATTCTTGGTTGCTGCTCTTCAATCCACTGGTAAGGAGAATGTTGTTATTGTCCATTAAAATCCAGTTATCAGGATATTGCTGCTAGGCATATTGCCAGCATATGTAATCTCTGCCATTGTGTTGTGTTATGTGAAGGTGTAACAATATTGGCTACATCAAAATAAAGGACTATGTATGAGCTGAGTGTTCCTAATAACTCTTCTGGTTATTTTTGTGGTGCTTCATATGCGAGATCGTTCCAATCTATAGAAGAAGCAATTCTCTTATCAATAGTATCTTACAGGTTGTCATATGGTATTGTTAATGAAATAGTAATACGTGACTGTGAGTTTGGACTTCTACATTCCCCCACCCCACCCCCGCACATCAAATCTTCTCTTTTGGCTTGCTGTGTTCTTGGATAGAATTGGTCACCTAATTATTTACTATTTTACAAAACAGCTGCTACTTTGCTACTGCCTGGCACCTTTATTTATTAAAATTATATCCTACCTCTATGGAATGCAAAGAAGCATACATAGGGCTCCAAATGGAAGAACGTGACAGTGACAGTTGTCCCTGGTTCACTAGGAACTGTGGCCATTCTGTAAACAATTGTCTGTGGATAGTAGATCTGGAAAGGTCAGGATGATGCTTCCCAAATTGGAGAAGGTGAAATAAAAAGTAGGCATATTGATGAATTGTTTATCTGTGTTAACTTGTTCCATATTGTTGTATGTTGGATAAATGTCCAGGTCCAGGTCCAGGTCCTGCAGTCTATAGTGATTGAGTTAATTCTAAAAAGGATCAGAGAGCATCCCGTTCACACTAAAGTGAAATTAAAGGAATGCAACAATCCTTTGTCAGGCAGGTTATTTATGCCCTTCGCCTCCCCACAGGTCATGTGTATCTTAACACCTAACACATTATAGCAGGCCATAAATTTCAACTGACCTTGGTAGCCAAGCTGAAGTGTCCCTGCTGTGCTCCTTTATGGGGTCAGGAACCATCCCTTTCTCCAGCTCTTACGTTTGGAGCTGGGTTGGGGGCAGGCAGGGATCATCTCAACAGCTGTGAAGTCCAGATTTGGAGGAGGGGAATGGGGTTTTGTCACTGGGTGGGCAAGGCATTAGCCCAATGCCAAAATGGCAAGCCTCAGTCTTCAGCTTGGAACTGGAGTGGACGTCAGGGATCTTCTCTGTAGTTAAATTGTGCTGAAGCAAGGTAAGAGCTTTCTCTGATACTTTCAGTGGAGATAGTGGGCTTCCATTCCCTGATTTGGGCAGATATGCTCATGATCCAAGACATATGTTTCTTGATTATTCTAGGCCCAGGGCTGGGGGTGACATGGCACTGGAGTTCTGACAGGCTTTCATTCCAATCCAATTAGAGTATGTAGTACGCAGCTAAGTAGGCAAAGCTAAAGCATGGAGAAATTGCAACAGGTGCAGCAAATGCTTTTAACATAGTGAAGGGGGGAACAGCAGTAGCAGAGGTGAGAAGCTATTAAACCATGGAGGGAAGAGTTACCTGCAGACACCAAGTCAGCAGGTCAACATTAATTACAAATGCTTCCCCGTCTGGCATCCTCCCTTCCATCTGACCCAGCCTGTCTTTCTGAGGTCCACACACACATTCTGAGACTAGCATTTGGTTCTGTAAAAGCCTTTCCTTTGGTTTGGGAAGCAAAATGTCATGTGGTAACAGCGCTTCCCTTTTGACAGAGGATATAACTAGTTTGGAGAGTATCATTGACTATTTAGAGTTCAGTGGCTGCAGAGACCAGGGCAAGTCAAAACAGTTCACTAGTCTTTTGTTTCCTTGCTCAGCCAGGACTTATTTCCAGCAATGGCTCTGAGGCAACTGTTGTTGGCTTATGCTCAAGATTTCCCTTCATGGGGCAGGTTGGAGCAAGCTTCTCTGGCAAGGAGCAGCACGGTGTTTGCTTAGTTGCCTCTGTTTTGTGCAGGAGTGATAGTGTCAGTGGTTGACTTTGCCTGTGAGGGTTGTATTTTTAGTTATTAATTTACTTGCTTATTCACTGTATTTCTATACCAATAGCCAAAGTTCTCTCGGTGGTTCACAAAAAAATTTAAACTCCAATATACAACATGATAAAATATAAAACCTTTAAAATGTATAGGGTGCTGTATTAGTGTGGCAGGTATTGTACTAGAAGAGACCTGACATCAGGAGATATATGTTGACAGTCCCCGTACCCCCACCGATGTGATAAAACTGTTTACAGAGAAAAATGAATGCCTTTTTCAACATGAGAGGCCCTGAAACCTTTAGTTCATGATTATGTATGTTTTTCATTGGACCAGCAGTTTGCACATTGCATAATGAACTTCTTGGGTACAAATCTAAAGAAATGGTGTGTCAGATATGCCATTCTGCATTTTAATATCTTTCTCTTAGACCAGTCGTCTTGACTGTATCTGAAGTTATTTGTAAATGAAAGGGATTAGAAGGTAACCTTCTAGGTTCAGTTGGTTTTGGTTCCAGACATATGCTGTTGTTTTACTCCCTTGCCAGATTTGACCCCCGTTCAAAGTTTTATTAGTATGATAACTTTATCTTGTAGGTTTACTCCACCGACTGTTTTTGAATCACTTGCATTTTGGAATGCAAAATTTAAAACTTTAGCCAAGGGCTCTTACAGGCTTTAAAGCACATGTATTGTGATGTATTTACACCATAAATCTGAGTATGAGTGTGTGCAAAAGTATCGGCTATCTTTTTGTTTTTATTAAATAGTTTGTTTTTATTAAATAGTCATGTCAGCTTCCAGGTCTCTCTTTTTCAGCTCTTCCTTTGAACAAATTCCTCACTAGCCAATTTTGACTGTGTATTAACCTGGCTTCTTACTGCCAGTGGCTAGTGTAGTGGGATCTATATGAGCCTATTTAAGTGGTTGGGGCATTTGAAGCCGCAAACATACATCCAAACTAGAGGTGCCTGCTGTGGCTATAGGATATTGAAGCACCAGCTCAACTTAATGTAGCATTTTTCTGTTGTGTTCTTTCAATCTTCTTTCTGCCAAGTCTGTTTCCTGCTGAATGTTAGTAGAGAAGATGCTTCTGGATAGAAAAAAGCAACTAAAATGATCAAGAGGTTGGAGGACTTGCCTTGTGAGTAAAGGTTAAACCTTTAGGATGGGCCATCTTTTTATTAAAGAAAGACACAAAGGAAGAACACAATGGATGCATATGCAATTTTTACATCTCATAGTAGTAGAGCTTGTGGTGGGGGGAGGAGAGCAGGATCACCTTTTTTTTTTTTTTTTACATATGTAACCTGAAATTGCTAGGTCCTATTCAGAAATTGACATGGGCTTTTGCACTAGCTTACAATCTAATGAACATACTGCAAAAGGAAAAAGGGGTGGGGAGGAAAGAAAAAAAAATAGATGCAAATAGAATGGTCACAGATAGAATGGTCACGGAGGAGGAGAATTCTGGGAGTGGTGTTGCCACAGTGCAGTTAGTTCCGGCCAAGGTAATGGCATGGTGTTCACTGACTTACACCTTTCTGCGATGCAACTGGATGAAATGGCTGAAGTGAAACTGATTGGCAGTAGAAAGAGAGGATACTTCTTCACACTATGCAGAATTAATTTTACAGAATTCCATATTGTGAGGAGGGTGGTGGCTTCTGGGTTTAATGGCTTTAAAAGGGGATTAAAAAGCCAGCATGGTGTTGTGGTTAGAGTGTTGGGCTGAGATTTGGGAGATCCAGGTTCTAGACCTCACTCAGCCATGAAGCTCCCTGGGTGACTTTGGGCCAGTCACTGACTCTTAGCCTAACCCATCTCACAGGGTTGTTGTGAGGATAAAATGGAGAGGAGCATCATGGTATAAGTTGTCTTAGGTTACTTGCAAGAGGAAAAAAGGTGGAATAGAGGTGTAATGATAATATAATACATTGAGGAAATTCATGGAGGATAGGCTATATGAGTTATTAGACATGAAAGTTAAACAGAACCTCCAGGTTCGAAGGATGTATGTTACTGAATACTAGCCATGGGGGTGGAGAACAACACAATAGGCAGGGGTGTTGGCTACATGTCCTACTTGTGGGCATCTTGGTAGCATTTGTTGGGACCACTGTAGGGTACCAATGCTTGACTAGGGGGGCTGTTGGTTTGATAAAGTAGGGTTGCTCTTTGCTTGGAAGGGTCTTCCATGAGTGACTCCTCCCTACTTTCATCTGTCCTGAATCGTCTTTCCGTGCTGTCATGGTGGATGTTTTTGTTACCTATTCAGGTGTCCCTCTTGCTGTCTTTCCACGTGTAGATGTTGGTAGCCACCACTCATTCCTCCTTGTCTTTCAGCATTACGCTTTAGAAACAGGTTCATAAAAGCATGCAAATTACTAGAGTGAATCTTTTGGTTTTGGGTGGGGTTTTTGGGGGGATGGGTTTCCTACAGAGCAACTGCATTTTGAAGGGCTTGTCATAACAGTGTGTGAAGGTGTGAAGAAGTGGTGATTAATACAGGCAGCACCACATATTTGGACACTTCAGATGCCCTCTATCTTTCTGGAGAGCAAAAGCTGGCTAATGTATCAAAACACTGATGCTCTTCAGAAAGGCAACTTCGGTTGTGATTGTTGTAATTTCCAGTTTGCAGGAAAGCAAAGAGGTGCTGCAAGCAACACAACCAGAGAATTTGTGTGTGGGGAAGTGATAAGCTACAACTACAAAGTTCCATAAAGAGATCTGTGATGAACTGCAGCCAGACAGATTTTGCCTGTGAGAGCCCTGAAAGCACTGTGGGGTTGAATAGGCAAGCATCTCTTTTTTGTCACATACAGGAGAACTTGTGCACATACAGCCCAATGCTATGCCTATTTATTTGAAAGTAAGTCTCATCAAATTCAATGTGCAATTCCTAGATGTGAGCATAGGGTTGCAGTTTTGATGACTTGCTGAGTCCTAATCACTATAATAGGCTTGTCTTTACATTTATATCTTGAAAGAGTGACATGTTTTCCTGTGATGGGGCAATGTTATTTCCCCGTAGTACTTAGGCTAGCCTTCCTCAAACTGATGCCTTCCAAATGTGTTGAACTCTAGGTTGAGGAAGGCCAATATAGGCACTATCACTTTGTTGTAAGGAATCAATACATTTCAAAGATAATCTGTTCTGCAATTTACCGAGCAGGTATTTGTGGGAAGCTTTGGGGAATTACAGCACAGTATACATGGCTCTTGGATTTTTCAGGGTCACCTGTACTCTGCTACATTCCTGTATTGTGGACTCAGGTTCAAATGTTCCTGTGTCACTTTTTCCCTTTCCTCCTGCACAGTCTGTAGCTATGTTGGGGGTAATAATTGGTAAAATTGTAGCCTGCACGCCTGTCTCTTCATTGGTAATTGGATGAATTTTACCACAGCCTACAAGTAGATCCTTCAGGGCTAGGAGTTCAAAGTTAATTCAGACCATTCAGATATGCTTGAATCTCAGTAGATTGATTCCCCTTTCCCTTGATCTGGGGTTTGTCTATTGGGTGAGAGAGAAGCTTGCCTTGCCTACAAGTTATGAGAATTTTCTTATCAGGTATCTTCAAAACACTCAGCAGACTTAGAAATCCGTAGCTGCCTGACAAAGGAAGTAGTAGATTATGCATTGGCTCCCCTCCTCTCTGATAGATGCTGGGTTGGAGTTAATTTTCTCTGGTTACAAGCTAGTAGATTGTTTTCATCCCAGAATTCTTCAGTGGGGGCTGCTAGTTTAATTCTATATGTTTGATAAGGAACATTTTAGTTGGGAAAGCTGTGTGGAGCTTAGATAATATGACTAAGGAAGGAAAATAATGTCACCTGAATGCAGGTGCCTGCTACATTTGTATGATAGAAGAAAGGAGCTTGAATGAGAAGCTAGCAGGTAATTGAAGGAGGGGTTTGCTTCTGGTTGTCTGTTAACTCTTGAAATGTTACAGCAGATGACGGTTCCTTTTGTACTGAATTCCTTATGTCCATCGTCAGTGTATGTTCACTTTACTTGTACTTTTAGTGGAGGCTGAAGCAGCAGAGTGATGGGTCAGACAATGTTTTGGAACCTGACTGGGTATTCTTACCAAACATTCAGCTTCTCCTCTATTCCTGTACACAGGTGCTTTATGTAAGTATATGCACATCACTTTATCATGAATCAAACACCACAAGGTTCTGGCAAGGAGTTCAACATGCAGCAGAATAGCTAAGAAAAATAGAAAATCTATTTAAACAGTTAATTTAGGGAGCTGCTGTTGTCTGAACACAGTTAGAACCCCATTGTTCAGGTTATTGTTGTCTTGTTTAGCACTGGAACTACCTGGTTACTTTGTGGACTACAGAGAATTTTGATTTGCCTATGTAGAATGAGACACTGGATATGTGAGTGCTCAGAATTTAATTTAATTTTTAATTCGCTGCATTTGGCTTTTGTTAGCTCCACTGTAATATTCTTTTGGTATTTATTTGTGTATAAGTTAGGAGAATTGCAGTACAATCCTATACTATTCAGAAGTAAGTCCCATAAATTTTTTTGGGTCATACTCTTGGCTATATGTTTCCAGGATTGCAGCCTTACTATCTGATTCATAGGTAAAGAAAATGGCAACATTTAAAATATGAAATTAATAAACTTTGATTTTATGTGGGTTATCACTTATTCTGCCCCCTTGTGACAAAGCCTAGATAAATGTGTTTCAAGAATGTGTCTAAGAACTAGCCAGGTTTGTATAAATAGTTTTTTGAAGTAGAAACAAGATCATTTACACATTCTCACTACTTGGTTTGGAGTCTGAGAAGGAGTGTTAACATAAGCATATATATTTTTCTGTTCCTATTGCTTCTCGACCTTTTGACTAAGATCAAGTGTAGTGTCTGTTCCCACTTTGTGCTAGACAGTTCTAAGATCTATTTTATCCAGGCTTTTTGAGGATTATCCAAGATAGGGAGAACCAATCTACATAAGTTAACCTGAATAAATTTGGGAATAATTATTACAATATACAGAGTTTTTCAGGAGAACAGATTTACACAGGATGCTTGTAAATGTCTGATAGCTTTAGTATGCAAACAGGAAGTAGATACAGGGGGTAGAGTGAAATATGGTCTCGGTTGACCAGTGAAATCTGCAATAATATCCAGGCAATATTTTTTAGAAATGTACAATGGATAGAGTAGATGGATTTGTCACAGAAGGAAAAGAAGCAAATCTGGTTTTCTGCTTGCAAACGCCTGACTCATAGATCTGCAGCGCTCAGATTTTGCACTCTGCATTGTAGTTGGTACTGTCTGTGTTACAGATTGGAAGTGCTTTAGTGCAGCAGTTTGAAGCAAAGCTGTAATTATTGATCTGGTATTCATCCAGTAGACTTGTACTTTAGGAAAGTTCATTGCAAAGTGGTGTCTCTACTACCTTGTGGGGGGTGGGGTGGAAATACCATTCTTCTACACTTCATTAAGAACATAAGAATTGCTTTATCCAATCAGACCAAAAGGGCCTTCTAATCCAGTATTGTCTGTCTCTCCCACAGTGGCCAGCGAGATCCCCACAGGAGGCTTTCAAGCCTGTCATGATGGACATGCTTTGGGGAGTGGTAGAGTACTTCCTTTACTTCTAAAAGGTCCCAGATGCATTTCTGAATAAGACTGGGAAAGACTTTTGTCTGAAAACCTGGAAAGCCACTGCCAATTAGTGTACTGAGCTAGATGGACCACTGCCCGATATAAGGCGGCTTTCTCTGTCCCTATGAGAGATCGATATCATGTTTTTCCCCAGCATCTGGCAGTCACACTGTGTCTGAATAGAAAAATTCCATTCTTGGCAGCAGGACTAGTAGCCATTGACAAGATGGATCTATCTATCCATCATGAATTCTCTGAATATTTTTTGAAAAACCTATCTGTAATCCCTGTTCTCTTCCTCTGCATCCTTCTAGTTGAGGCTACTCAGTGAGAAAATGAGTATCAGCTCTATGAATATGTGGCAGATTTAGTGGATTGTGGAAATTACATTGAAGGAGAATGGAGCAGATTGATTGGCATGGTGACTTTTGTTTCTATGAGTATGACTTGGAATGCCCATTTTATGGGATAGGAGTGGCTATATGGGGAATTACTTTAAAATATATCCAACAGCATGTTGTTTGCTGTTCCTCATTGTATAGTCTCTCAGTTAATGAAGTCATTCCAGAATAGAGCTCTCTCTAGTTGGGGACATATACAGGATAATTTATGGTAGGTCACCCAGCTGGGAAATCTGGCCTAGGGTAAGGATTTTAAGAAAATGATTCCTTTAATACTTTATGATTTCATATGCATTAGGATTTCATTTCTTGGGTACACGAAAAGGCTGGAGCAAAATGCAAAGCAAATTCGACTGTGATCCTAAGGGCATTGAAGTAGGACGCAAAATGGTTTTGCACAAATGTTGTGCTTGACTACAAGGTTGTTCTGTGTAGCACAAACACACTCACCAAAGCAGCAACAACAGATGAATAATTTGAAATAAAATATCTTAATTACTGCTCCCTGTTACGGCTGCTGTGGACTCTTTCTTGGTCAGCAGCCAAAGCAAGACCACTTGGTAGAACTTTCTGATTAATACTGGTTGCACTATGTGACTGACACATCTGTACAGATGTGCAGTAGTTAAGCTCAGCGTGCCTTGAGAGAAGGCAGAAGAGGAAAAGCCCAGCGAGTTCATGCTATTAGCTCCTTTGGGGACCATTAGTCAGCCTGAAAGAACTCTGTTCTATATTTTATACCATTTGTTTGTGTTTTAGCATTTTAAATACTAAATTAGGTGATTTGGAAGAAAAGTTGTATGTAAATATAAATAAATAAATAGTTGTATGTAAATATAAATAAATAACCTTTTCTGTTTTATTCTTATTAGGGTAAAGTACTAACAGTGATAAATATGTAAGTTAGCTTGTTAAAATACATATTAGTGATGCCACCGGAGGTGGACTTACGGCATTGCTATTTTGCATGTTTGGCGCAAAATCTTGCTTGATGCTATACAGAATGCAGGAGTGACATAGTACCCATGGGAGAGGTTACAGTCTCTATAAGATGAATATTCAGCATGGGGTAACTGGTAGCCCAAAGTAAGTACAGAAGGAAGTGGTCTTCGTCCTGGAAAGGCTCAAGGCACAAACTGTTGGGTTTGGGGAAGAATTTGAAGGAGGAAGGAGTTACAGCAGCAGAAAGGGGCTGCTTCCTTTATGCCCCTAGAGGCATATGGTTGGACTGGATGGACCTTTTGGATCTGATCCAGTATGGCTGTTCTTATATGGATGCAAACATAAGAGAATACTTGTTCCTTGGCTTTCCTTCCACATCAGAGCCGCATTTGTGATGAGAAATCAATTGACTCTCACACTGTGACTTTAAATAAGTGACTGTGAGGGGGGAAATGAAAGCAGCCTCATCCTCTGAGGATGCAGCCTGCAAGGACTGGGGTGTGCACATCATAACAAGTTAGGGACTTTAATATTTAATAGACTGAAAGAAGATGTCTCTACTTGCCTGAGGGATAAATAGCTCTGAAACATCCTGTCTTCCTTGCTTCTCATATCTGAAACACACACACACACACACACACACCTTCAGAAACCAAGTATGCTCTAATTTCTCACCATACCTGTGTATAGCATGTGTGTATACAGCTGCAGCAATATACTGTACTAGTGTGTTCTCTCCAGGTCTCTACTTGCATGGGGGCCCATGTGCAGAATATTTTACTTGGCTGTGAAGCAATTATAGAACTATCCAGAGTTTTCAAGAACCTCTTTGTGTTAGAGCTCTTCAGGGTGGACAAGAAGATATTATTTTTAAAATGGATTTTAAAAATGTGTTACATCAGATTTTAATGGGCTTGTGGTACTTAATTTAATGTTTTGCGGACGTTAAATTAAAGGACTGCTTTTCTATATAGGGAACAAACCATGGAGTGTAGAAAGTATCATCTGTTAAAATTTATGTTCTTGATACCGAAGACAACAGACTGGCAATCCATCGTATAGATAGGATCTTGTTTCAGGAGATGCCACCCAATATCTCCCCAGGATAATCCCCCAAGTGTCAAGCTCTGAAGATTACAGAACAGTACAGTTTCTCTAGTTATGAATATTTGACCGTTCCAACCAACCGAACAACATGTACTTCTCATCTCAAAAAAAGATACACTATTCTACTTTGAAGCTAGTATCAGCCCTTGCTTCCAGTCAGGTCTGGGTTCTTAGTCACCAAGGAAATGGTCTCGCTCACGATTCTTGCATGTGTATACAGGAACAGACAGACATCTTCTTCCAGAACATTTGAGAACTACAAGTTCAATCACAGCTTTTAAAGCTCAGCTAAAAACTTTTCTTTTTCCTAAAGCTTTTAAAACTTGATTTTGTTCTGACTTTTATACTGTTAGTTTTACTCTACCCTGTGCCTGTTTGGTGCATTCTCTTCCCCTCCTTATTGTTTTATTATGATTTTATTAGAATGTAAGCCTATGCGGCAGGGTCTTGCTATTTTATTGTTTTACTCTGTACAGCACCATGTACATTGATGGCGCTATATAAATAAATAATAATATTTTGAAATGTATTAAGTGTATTTATATATTATGTATTAACAATACAATGTATGTGTCTGTAATTAGTTGCCACCTACCATCCTAATGAAGTTCTACACAAATCATACATAAAGACATTATTCTTTACAATATTGAAAATCTTGTTCATGATATATACATATATAATATAAATATATTATGCGTATTTAAAATAAATCCGCTTAAATAATAGTAGGCTTCATTTGTAAATCATCATAGTTATATCAAGTGATTATACACTGTTTTGTTTAAGAAATCTGAAGTTCAAAAGGGAATTTCTATTTAAAATCAATGATTCAAATTTATCTTTTCTCTAGGGTAATTTTAAATCACATTGATTATGCTGCATAGGTTCCTCAGAAATCAAAGTTATTTGTGAGAGTTCTAAGGTGAACCAATTTAAAATCAATTTCTGTTGCAAGGTGTTCTTTTCCCCCTTTAATATTTAAACTGCTTGTCATAAGAGTGCTTTTGTAAGCTACAGAAAGAACCAAAGCCAGAGCAGGGTCTCAATTTATTTATTTTATTTATTTATTTATTACATTTCTATACCGCCCAATAGCCGGAGCTCTCTGGGCAGTTCACAAAAATTAAAACCATTCAAAGTATAAAACAACAGTATAAAACCACAATATAAAATACAATATAAAAGCTCAACCAGATAAAACCAGATAAAAACAGCAGCAATGCAAAATTACAAATTTAAAACACCATGTTAAAATGTATTTATAGATTGTTAAAATGTTGGGAGAATAAAAAGGTCTTCACCTGGCGTCTAAAAGCATATAATGTAGGTGCTAAGCGAACCTCCTTAGGGAGCTCATTCCACAGCCGGGGTGCCACAGCAGAGAAGGCCCTCCTCCTGGTAGCCACCTGCCTCACTTCCTTTGGCAGGAGCTCATGGAGAAGGACCCCTGAGGATGACGTTAGGGTCCGGGCAGGTACATATGGGAGGAGGCGTTCCTTCAGATAACCTGGCTTCAAGCCATTTAGGGCTTTAAATGTTAATACCAGCACTTTGAATCGGGCCCGGGCCTGGACTGGCAGCCAATGAAGCTGGAAAAGGACTGGAGTAATGTGGTCTCGTCGGCCAGTCCCTGTTAGTAAGCGTGCTGCCCTGTTTTGTACCTGTTTTGAAGCTTCCGGACCATTTTCAAAGGCAGCCCCACATATAACGCATTGCAGTAATCCAAACGAGAGGTTATCAGAGCATGGATAACTGTAGCTAAGCTATCTCTGTCCAGATAAGGGCGCAGCTGGTATATCAGCCTAAGCTGATAAAAGGTGCTCTTTGCCTCTGAGTTCACCTGTGCCTCAAGTGACAGTTCTGGATCCAAGAGCACCCCCAAACTACGGACCCGATCCTTTAGGGGGAGTGCAATCCCGTCCAGGACAGGGCAAACATCACCTCGCCGGACAGATGAACCACCCGCTAACAGTACCTCCGTCTTGTCTGGATTGAGTTTCAGTTGATTAGCCCTCATCCAGTCCATTACCGTGCCCGTGCCCAGAACAGCCACTGCCTCACCTGGGTTTGATGAAAAGGAAATGTAGAGCTGGGTATCATCCGCATATTGATGACACCTCAGTCCACATCTCCGGATAACCTCCCCCAGCGGCTTCATGTATATGTTAAACAGTATAGGGGATAAGATAGAGCCCTGTGGAACCCCATAGCTTAGGAGCCACGGCACAGAGCAATAATCCACCAGCACCACCTTCTGGAATCGGCCATCCAAGTAGGAGCGGAACCACTGCAACGCAGTACCTCCAACTCCCAGCTCAGACAACCTATCCAGAAGGATACCATGGTCGATGGTATTGAAGGCCGCTGCGAGGTCCAGGAGAACCAACAGGGTCGCACTCCCACTGTCTCTCTCCCGACAGAGGTCATCCCACAGGGCGACCAAGGCAGTTTCCGTTCCAAAACCAGGCCTGAAACCCGATTGAAATGGATCTAGATAATCCGTTTCATTCAAGAGTGCCTGGAGTTATCCTGCAACCACCCACTCAAGCACCTTGCCCAGGAAGGGGATATTAGCCACCGGCCTGTAGTTGTTAACATCCTCCGGGTCCAGGTTAGGCTTCTTCAGGAGTGGTCTAATTACCGCCTCAAGAGGCCGGCACCACTCCCTCTCTCAAGGAGGCATTTACAACCTCCTGGACCCAGCCGGCGATCCCCTCCTTATTTGATGTAATGAGCCAAGAGGGGCAAGGGACAAGCACACAGGTGGCCGACCGGACTTGGCCAAGCATCTTGTCCACATCCTCGGGCCTCACTAACTGAAACTCATCCAATAAAACTGAACCGGACGGCGCTCTGAACGCCTCTACTAGTGGAGCTGCATTAAGTGTGGTGTCCAATTCATGACGAATCTGAGCAACTTTATCTTCAAAGTGCCGTGCAAACTCGTCACAGCGTGCTACCGAGGGTTCCACCATCTCTCGCCCTGGCCCAGAGTGTAACAGGCCACGAACCACACGGAAAAGCTCCGCCGGACAACACTGAGAAGATGCAATGCTGGTGGAAAAGAACTGTCTCTTTGCCACCCTCACTGCCACAGAATAGGCTCGATAGTGAGCTCTAGCCCGTGTTTGATCAGACTCAGCATGAGTTTTCCTCCACCTGCGTTCTAGCTGTCTCCCCTCTTGCTTCATTGCCCTCAGCTCAGGTGTATACCAAGGAGCTGACCGGGCTCTGCTCAGACAGAGAGGACGCTTGGGCGCGCTCGTGTCAACCGCCCGAGTCATCTCTGCATTCCACAGAGCAACCTGGGCTTCGACAGGAGCACCAGCCATACCAGCAGGAAAATCCCCCAGAAACCAATTTGTACATTGCACAAAGGATCACATGTGCAATCACATTCCATATTTGCAGGATTTGTTCACTCACTGAGATTTGTGGGAAGGGTTGGCCAATTGGGAGGTGGAGTCACGTACAAGGGACACCCCACTGTTATTTCTGATCTCAGCTGGTGGGGATGACATCAGCAGCCATGATTACACCCATCCAGCGTACAGAAGGCGATTCAGCCCCCACCATAAACAGTTGTGCAACCCTGCTCTGGTGCTAGGAAAAGCTTGACTTGAAATGGATATGTGGGTTTTGAAATGTAAATTAGATTTTTTTTAAAAAATCCCCTTAATCTTCTTTGTTCAACAAATCTGAAGTTAGAGGGAAACTAAACCAGTCCATTCTTCCTTCTGTTCCAGGAGAAATCCCTATACCCAGAAGTAGACTATCCATACTTGAGTTTGTTTGGGTCATGGTTCTCACCACCACCACCACTCCGTTCTGTCAATAGTGACTGATTTGGGGGATGTCTGAATTCATCATAAAATATGTGCTGTCTAGATAAAGTTACTTTAGAAATTTAACTTTAGATGTCTAAATGTCTTGGCATTTGTTCCCTGAAGATAGCTTCTTTTAAGCAAGCAGGACAACAGATCAACAACTCAGAAGCATGTATAAGTTGTACATATTTAAAATGTTTCAGGAGAGGAATCCAAAGAAACATTTTAAATATGTTCAACTCATACATCTATCAAAAGTAAAGTGGAAGCATGAATCTATAGTTACTGATAACTATATGTGGTTTATATTTCCAGTAACTAAAACATCGGCTCTGGCGGTTAGCCCAGCCTAAAAGGAATCCAGACTCCACACCCTGGACACACACAGATGGCTGAAATAGTCCCTGCCTTGCCGTGAAAGCCTGCAAAGTGATAACTTTCAGGTCATGCCAACTAACTGGAGACTGACCTAAGCACTTTGCCTGAAATGGCCCTGTCATCCATAAACTTTGCAGCTGGTTCCTTCACATCATATTCCTTCATAGTTTATAGCTCCTACAAATGGATTAACCCATCAGCAGTGGAAAAATAGTGGTAATTCCAGGACAGCAAAAGGAAGTCACTTCTAATTTTGGAAGTATGTCATATGTTTGAGCAAAAGAGCAAATTATTTCACATTGTGTAACCACTTCCATATTATACTTCTGGAGACTTATTGTTGTCATGCAGCCAGCCCTACTCATTTTGCAGATAACCAGCTCTAGGCATTGGTTTCCTCTGGGCAACATAGATTATGCAAAATCTGGCGCTCTGTACACGTAGCCAACTTTGCTAAAAGTGTCAATCACAATAACCTTCATCAATATTAACAGGATATTGAGAACTGAGTATGAACTATAGGCTTTCCCTGAACAGTTCTAGATTGCTAGTTTCTTAATACATTAGTTACAATTGTTTTTAAATTTTTATTTATTTATTTATTTAGAATATTTATATACCGCTCCCCATTGAAAAATTTTGGAGCGGTGTACAAGGTAAAATGAAAATAAAAACAGAATAAAACAGTTAAAACTAAATTTAAAAAGAAGCAAAAACAGAAATCCAAGGCCTTTCTTCGCATGCTGGAATTTAAAATTACCAAAGCAGATTTTGTTTTCCTTTCTGAAGAAAGCATGTTAGCCCTGCGCTGCTCACATGGGTGCCCTGCCCATGCAGCTTGCTTTGCATCCAGGAATGGAGAGTAGGATGGGAAATAGGAAGCATAATTTTCCAGTCACCTGCAGACAAGACTCCTGATCATCAGCTGCCAAGTATTTGACCTTGAGAATAGGAGATACTTCACAGCTCCAAGAAATAAAAGGGATTTCTAGGTTACAAATAGGCAAAGGAAAAGCATCAAGGAGCTGTTTCTTTCAGCCACACCTTAGCCTAAGGTTAAGCTGGGGTTGTGGCCACATTCTTTGAGATGAATTTTTCTCACTGCTGCTCCTTTCCTCCTAATTTCAAGGGAACCAGATTCCTAGATAGTAATGGAGAGGCTAACCATCTAGGAAGCGAAACAGTTTCTTTGCTATAGCATGTCAAAGATTTTAGCTCTGATGCCTGGCACCAACACAGAGCATCATTTATCTTTAGATCCCAAGTAGAAGCTGGAAAATCCTGGCTTCTGCCCTCCTGTGATGGATTTATTTCAGCCCAAGAGATGGCTGTAGTCTTTCATGAGAGACACTGTATATGCTTTGTGCTGTTTGCTGTTTGCATGTGGAATGTATTTGATCCAACAGCTCCCAGAGTTTGAGTAAATTTTATTTTTTGAGACGCAGCCATCCCAGAAGTTAGTTTTGCCTTTGATTCCATGGTGTTGACCGGCGCTTACTAGATTGCTCTTGACCACTGGTCCTTTTTCTAGGAACTATTGTGATTGCTCGAGCCATTCTCTTACTAGAATTGTATAACCCGCCCCATTTCACCAAAATTAAGTGACTTTGTGTTGATGAACAGGCTAGGTCTCCATTACTGCAACTCTTTAATTGCAAGGTGTGCAAAAAAAAATTGTTCTGTACAGTGGGACACTAAAAGGAAGGCATATGGAACTGTTAGAGTACAGCTCATATTAGGAGGGTAGATTATCCTGTCACCTTGGGTTCTCGCCTTCTTTGAGGCAAATAACTATCCTGTCAGTTAGTGATTTGTATAGAGTCATGCATCAATTTCTGGATGCTGACTCAAGCTCTGCTATCTTAACACTTGAGGCTAGAGGTTGGAGGTGAGTTATTGCTATGTGGCCGAAGCCCTTATCTGTTGCTAGGTAGACCTTTTGATCTGACTTGGTAAAGTAGATCCTAGATTCTTCTTCCACTGAAAATAGGAGCAAAATGTTTAGAAAATGAGACTAACTGGAGATAAGGCTATGGTAGCACACTTAAGCATTATGCTATGCATTTCTTTTATCCTTGAACAATGTGAATTGGAATGTGTGTAGTTTAAGACAAAAGATGCTTCTTTAGTGAGACATCCCAAACTAAAATGAAGCTGTTTTCATGAGGTTTTACTTTTTTCTTGTGTTGTTGTTGTTGTTGACCTTCTGTATCATCTCCAGCCCCCAGAGAGATCTTCAAGGCTTCTGTACTTAAAGTCTACATATCTTGTCCAGCACTGTCTGGGCTATTTCTGAATGTGTATTGGGTTTGGTAGCCTTATCATAAATTCAATATCTCTTGTGAATGAGAAGTCATTTTCTGGTGATGTGTTTTTGGAGGTTGCTTAGTACATGCAGCATACTGCTGTCACTCATTTGGCCTAGTCCTTGGACAGGATGCCTCATTCCTGAGCTGGAGGAAACATTCAGAAATAGTTAACTGTCTCCACAGCACTTGCGAGCATTAATGCATTATATGTGGCTTAGCTATGGGAACATTATTGTATGTTCAACACATAAAGACTGATACTTTTTGACATGTGGCTCGCCTCCATATGTTACAGCGATCAATAGGGAGACTTGTGCAGGACAAATGGAACATCTTTCCTTTGAAATGGTCTGAAGAATGTGATTCTAAGCATAGCAGAAAATAAGCTGCTTTGAAATCATGCTTGCAAGTAAACATGGTTGTAGGATTGAGGTATAAATTGGTAACCTGCCCAAATTCTCTGCAAGATTGTTACAGAGAAAACATGGTTTTAATATATTCTCGGTCCAAAAATATTCCTATCACTGAGTGAATATTAGAACCTTGCTGAATGGCACAGACTAGGGTTGAGGCTTTAAGGGGACTTGGAAGTAAGCAGAGTTGGAGATGCACAATTTATGACATTCTGACAAACTGTCACTGCCTGCAAATTTGGCCTTTGAATCAGTAGCTGATTCTATGGCTGGCTGTTCGTTTTTTGGAGACTTCTCTGCTGTCCAACATCTGCATTTGCCAATAGTTTTCATTGCTTGTCTGGCTTTGGCAGGCCATCTGTTTGGATCCTAAGCCTAGAAGGAGCTTTTGCACAGGAGGAGAACACAATGTAATTACTACCCATGGGGAGAGTAATGATTCCCAGCTCTGTTCTTTCCCCATCAGTCTGCCTGTCTCTGTTTATGTTGAGTAAATACCCTCCTGTCATCTGCAGCTCAGTAATGTGAAGAGATGCAGAGGCTTGCCTAAGAGAGACAAGCTGCTCTCCAGGTGAAGTCAGACATCCCCCCTCCCCGCACTTCCTCTGAAATGTACTCAGGTCAGCAGGGTGTATTTTATCATGGCCTCTTTAGGAACTGTCTCTCTAAGGTTTCTCTTCCTTTCTTCCCTCTCTTCAAAAGCTACAGGGAAAATTGAGCTGCACATACTGTCCCCTCCTTCTCCCTGTGTTCCTGTGCCCCAGCAGCTGATAAATGACACTACGTTTGTTCCACTGCGGAGTGAAATATGAAATCCCATAAAGCCGCCTCACTTATTAGATGATTCTCAGCAAGCTGCTTATTATGCGCTGTGGCATAATGCAGATTACAAATGTGACCAAATGATAATTAGCAAAGCTGGAGCGGCAATTAGCGTTCTTCTGCTGAGTGCTGATTACCTTTTAAAGTAGAAAGCAGCAGAACAGTTTGCAAACCTGCAACTACCCTAACTCTAAACACACCAAGAAGTGTCCCAACTCTGCCTCCAGGGATACATTGTGGTGAACCAGTTTCCATCTTCCAGGATGAATTGACTGTCCATAGTTCCTTGCCAAATGTTTTGCTCTAATATGTGAGAGGGAGGGAACATCTGCTCAGGATTAGAGAACAGGGTTTTCTGGAGCAGCAGATTAGTTCCATTCTCTGTCCTCACAAGAAACAGGCAGAGGCATCCAGCATTTTCTCTGGCAATGTGACATTGACCCTTGGCTGATATTGTTGGGAACCTACCTGGGAGCCCCTCAGAATCAGTCTAGCAGGCAGAAACCCTTGGAAATGTGAACGTGCCATGTTGAGACTGGAGATTACTGCCTAGAGCTGCCATTAGAGCTGTTGCTAGAAATATGGCAAAACACACTGTGATGCCTTAGATTGTTATGAGGCTGCTGTAGCGTATTGTCTCAAGCAGCAGATTCTCTGTTGGCCTGGGTGAGGGATTATGCTGCCACCTTTGAAACCTTTTCTCGCATCCAGACAACTTTGGAGTTTTGACAAATGCATTATGAGTAGGGATTTTTAGCTGTGTCTTTGGACACCCCGTTTGTTTTCCATCTCCATGCCAATCTCGAGCAGAAGGGGAAGCGAAGCAAATGGATGTTCTTCCACAAATGGACTCATTTGGGTCTGGGCTCCTGCTCAGCACATGAGACATCCCTCCCCTTCCATGTGTACAGTAAATTCAGAGAGATGGGTATATATTTAATCCTAGGATTTATATCAGTGGTCAGCAAACTTCAGTATTGCAGGATCTGCTTCTGTTTTTTAGCTAGAACTCTGAGGTCCACCAACCTGAGCCAGATGCGAAATAGTGTACAGGGTGCTTGTGAGCACATACTTGCCCAGGAATTTGTGATTAGTATCAGGACTAAGCTGATAACTCTTCACCCAAACATTCATTCCTGGTTTCCCCTTCCCTCAGCATTTAATTCTGCATCTTAATTTATGTAGGGGGAAACACATTTTAGATGTTGCTATTTAGACAATTGGGAGTTGGAAACCTTTGCCAATCTTCTGCAAATCGTCCAGAGATCTACCAGTAGATCCCTATCTACTTTCTGCCCAACCACATTTATATAAATCTTAGCCTTCCTCCTGACATGCTAATTTTCTGTGTGTAGGATGTGTTTTTCATAAGAGAACATGTAGACTGCTGCAGGTGGAGGCTTACCTGAGGAAACTGGTCCAAACAAGAACACAGGCTTACTGGCATTTTGAGAACTAGGCCATAGACTCTGCTACCTGCCTGGGCAAATACATCCAGCTCAGTCGCTGCAGATTAAACTGGCAGCCAGTATTAAACGTTGATCAGATTGGATTTGCTTTGTTCAGCTGTCCAGAGCAAGGATATACACAGAAGGAGAAGGAGCCAAATGCAGGCAAGCAGGCAAAAGACACTCGGGGTGTTTTGTTCTGCTATGTTAACATGACTAGAAGTGAAAATCCATCCCCAGAGCTCAGCATTGCCCACGTTCTTGGGCACCGAACCTTGCCAAAGGGGAGGCAGCTGTTTCCCTCAGTTATTGCTTGTGTGATGGGGGACATTTAATGAGATTGTGTGCACTGAAGGGTAAACATAAGTGCTTTTCCCTGTTTCTTCTCCAGCAGGGGCACTAGGTAGTATAATGATCACTCCCACCATTTTCTCAGTCAAACTCATGACACGGTTGTACCTGAGAATTGAAAGGGTCTTAATAAATTAGATAATAGTGTTTCAACCTTCCCCTTCTTAGGGATTGTTTTGGGAACAGTGTGTAGATATGCTTCCATTGTGCTGGGAAAGCTGCACTGGGCACACAAGATTCAACTTGCTTGATTTCACTGCATTTAATTGCTTCATAAAAAGGCACAGCTAGGGGTGTGTGTGTGTGTGTGTGTGTGATTGTGTAGAGCACTGCATCTAAGGAGGAGGATCTGGCAACTGTTCAAAAACCAGAATTAGTTTCAATGGGAGTTGTGGTTGTTGGCAGTCATGTTCCATAAATAACTCCTGATTTTATGGTCACAAATGCCCATGGGAAGGAGGGTACAGGGTATCTTCTGGCAAAGGGCTTTGGGATTTCTGCTTTTGGCGCATCTGAGACCAAGAAGAGTAAGCTATAATCAGCAGCAAGCAGGCAGATTTCCCAGAGTGACAGCTTGAAGGCTTTATCCCCCTGGCTGGAATGTGTCTGTGCTTACCCAGAGACATCCAGGGCCATCACTTGGATGCTGAGTGGCATGTGGTACAATTTTTGAATTAGCTGATGATTTGAGGGGCAGCAAAAGTCTAATTGGAAGCCTTGTCCCTGAGAAGACTGCATTCTGTGCGAGTAGACAGCATCTGTGGATGCAGATCCTCTTTCAGGGCATGACTGGGGGATTTACTTACTAGGGTGATTGTTTAAATTGGAAGAGCAAGATAATTCTGTTTTGAAAAGACATGGGCAGAGTGGGTAAGAGCCTTGAAACTACCTTTCCCTTACATGTGCGCCTGGTTATTATTGGTGATTCTCTCGCTATGAGCAATAGCGATGTGATTGCTTTGTGGCAGGCTTCAGGGCACAATTTGCATCTGCTATATCAGATTATGTTTCCATAGAATAAACACTGGCCAATAACCAGGCTGACTAGAGCCTACTACTCACTGAAGTTGTTCAGGCTGTACCACATCAGGTGCTAGATGGGAGGGTTCATGGGATTTCTCCTCCCTAGAAAAATACCCCCAAATAGAAAACTTAGATGTAAAGAATAAGAGCTCTATATTCATCCACTACCTGTCATGTTTGAACTCTATATGTAGGAATCCATTTTTCATGGAGGAGTATTCTTTCCATATGAGTTTTCACCTGCACTCTGAGGTGGGACAACCCAGACACAGGCTTTGGTCTCCTTTTCCCTTCAAATGTATATTCCCACCAGGGAGATAAGGGGCTGGAAAAATAATTATAGCAATGTGATGAACAGAAAGGATCGTGCCTTGGAATGAAGCTAGAAGTTGTCCATGCTAGAATTCCAGATGCATATGAACTTTTCCAACAGATGGTTGCAGTGACACCATCTATTCAGGCTTTGTTCCTTTGTAGAATATTGGAATTGGCATGTCTAAATTGTGGATGCCAAAAGCTTTCTAGATCCTGTTCCCCAGAATTTGTTGTCCCTTATCTTTAGGAGTAGGTATAAATATAAGGGATTGAGCCAGGCCATCCTTATTTGGGAATGTTGAAGGCAAAGGTGAGACTCAACTGGTCCTCATGCATCTGTATTCATTTGTTGTAATGGCTCTATTTTCTCTTTTTCCAGATGGAATCTCCAGTGTCCACCCCTGCAGTGTTACCGTTGCATCTTCTTGTCCCTGTTGTCAACAATGATATCTCATCGCCATGTGAGCAGATAATGGTACGCACTCGCTCTGTAGGGGTGAACACCTGTGATGTGGCACTGGCTACTGAGCCAGAATGTTTGGGCCCCTGTGAACCTGGCACCAGTGTCAACCTGGAGGGCATCGTGTGGCAAGAGACAGAAGACGGTAGGTGTCCTTTGTTATGTTTCCTTTCAGACCAGTACTGGTCAACTGATGGCTCTAACACAGTATCCCACTCCAGCCTAATTTTGTGTGGCCTTTTTGTACAAAATGAGAAAACCCGACAGAGAATTCTGCCACGTTGCACATAGCTCTTCATCTGGGCAACATTGCTCCTCTCACTTTGGGAGAAGTGCTGCCCGGTCCATCTAGGCTCCCCTCCCCATGTGAAATAAGATCATACTCTAGGGCATGGGGGAGCAACTTCCATGGGTTTGGGGCACCACATTGCCCCCTAAGCACTACCCCACTGCAGCCACATTGCCAAAAAAGACTTCTGGGAGCATGATTTTGCTTGAAAACAAGGCATGTGCACTCAGTCTCCACATACCTTGCTTTAAAGTAAATTGACCCTTTTTTGCCACCACCGCCACAGTGCTGAAGTACAGTGGCAACCACCTATCCTTTTACTGCTGCAGCCACAAATCTGGTGGAAGGGGCAGCAAAAAAAGGTTGGGGGGCACATGTTGCTCAGCCTTAGCCAGGGTTCTGGGGTGTGTTTCTGACTTCTCCAGTAGCTACACTTCTCCACTATGAACCAGCACCTGGGTATTGAGATATATGGCTGCCATAGGTCTAAAAATGTGACCATCCCTGTTCTAGACAAGTTGCATGGATTTGCTGTTTTGAACCCCTAAATTCTATGTACATAAAAACTTTTCCCCTTCACTTTTAGAATGGGTGTTTTGCTCTCTCTTAAGACCTTTAAAAAGTATCACTTGATCTGCGAGATATCTTAGCTGTATAAATTTGAGCTTTGTTTAAAGTCTGCGTTCTGCTCATTTCTCAGCCTTTTGTTTTCCAAAGCTCTCTTTCCAGGTCATTGTTCAGATTAGTCTCTAAAGTTTTCCCACGTTGGAGACAGAATAGACTTTTGCCAGATACCTTGGGAAAAACACTGATTTCAGCTTCACCCCACCCCCACACAAATGGTCTTCGTATTCCGGCAAGCCGGTGCATGCTCTGCCACCACTATTGCTACCCCATTGGCTTCACTCCTGAAGAGGTATGCTCTGCCTGGGCAGCCAGCCAGTAGGACTTGGGTGGTAGTCAATTATCTTGAGTGAGGATGATGCAAGGACAGTGTTTTGCTGAGATGCAAAATGCATCTCCTTGTCCTGTTACAGATCCATCTTGATGCAATGCCAGGCAGAGTAGATTTGACAGATTCTGAGGGGTTATAATTTGAGAAGACACAGTCAAGCTGACAAATGCTGTTTCCCAAATTGCTGGGCCTGCACACTGGTATCTTCAGTGCCTAAAGACCAAAACAAGTTATCTGATCAGTAAGCATTGGATCTCCTGTCCTTCGTTTTGTTTGTGGGCTTTTCTTGATTGATCATCTCTGCCTGATTGTGTTTCTTTTTCTTAATGTTTTTCTGCAGAATCATATGAAACAAATACAATAAACCATATATGTTGTGTTCTACCATTTAGTAGCTAAGCT
Source organism: Elgaria multicarinata webbii (assembly GCF_023053635.1). Classification (NCBI taxonomy): domain Eukaryota; kingdom Metazoa; phylum Chordata; class Lepidosauria; order Squamata; family Anguidae; genus Elgaria; species Elgaria multicarinata. Next base: position 12,183,352 of record NC_086186.1, read on the forward strand.
TGATTTCAAACTAGAATTTAGGTCTGTGTTTTCCTGGTCAGTCAGTGGCAGTTTCCAAAGATTGGGTTTCTTCCTCCTCTCCTTACCCTTGAAATAGTCAGGAAATTTTCTGTGCTGATCAGAGGAGAAATTATTTTTAAAAAACATTTTCATATTTGCCAGGCACATGTTACCAAAAATGATGTGCAGAGATCATGCCTTTGAGATCAGCTTTCCAGAAGGGTCAGAATAATGTGCAACATACTTAGCATTTCACTATGTTCTGTAGTGTTAGGAGTTACAGCAGCCACAGTAATAGTAGTTTGCATCTCTCATGATATGCTAATGTCCAGTCCTCCTCCTACGCACGTTTCAATGAAAGATACTCCAGGAGGCAGATGGGATGCGACACTTGTCCTATGCTCCTGGCTGCCATCCCTCTTGCTGTCTGGCTTTAATGGTTTTTGCAGCCTGTCCTTCCATGTTAGTCTTTTTTAGAGCAGCTATAATTTTAGATCTTGCCTAGGAGGTATTCTGTGATTCCTGCAGCTTAACTATTTTTAGCCTGCACTCATTCAGTGAATGTGTGCAGAGATCTTGCCTGCCAGGCTACTGTGGCTGCTGCATGGTCCCTGCTGTCAGAAGAAATAACTCTCTCACATCAGAGGCTTTGCATCCTTTAGATCAGTTCTGAACTGTTGCATTACTGACTGCATGTAGGTTCTGGTTGGTGTGTTTGGCAAGAGGTTGGCCCCATTGCTGTCGGGGCCCTGCTCCCCATCCAAATTAACAACGGTATTTGGATTTCAGGTGGTTGTTTACAGTTTTGCTAGTTGAGGATATTTCCCTTTGAGGTGTGTGATGCTGAACCAGAAAAATCTACAGGATGGATGATGGAGATTTATTTCTCTCATCCCAGTTATTGCTAACATGAAATAGGAGATATTAATTATTTTGTAAATGAATCAGCTCCAAACCCTCTGATTTTTTACATGGAATTGCACTTCTCTTCTGAGTCTCAAATCTCTCTTTAGCTTACACAATGCTGTTACTGTCCTGGTGCCCGTGACTGACATTGTCACCTATTGTGGAAGCCAGTAAAAGCCAAAATAAAAGCTCAGGTTAACATCAAGGCAAGGAGTGGCCATAGTACTATTTCTTAAGGCCAGATAAAACTGCCCCATAGGATTTAAGCAGGATTAATCAGTATGGGCAGGTGGCAAAGAGGAAGACATCCAATCTGCTACTCCCAGTAGCAGTTAACTAGCAAGGATAGTTTATGAATATGCAATTTAAAAGCCTCCCCTGGCTAGCTTCATCTAGCTGATTATGGCTAGCAAGAATCTCTTCCAGGTGGCCAGGCAGGGAAGCTGAAAAAGAAATGGTGCGCCCTCTCCTTTCAGGACTTTGATGTGCCACCAATGATTAACGGTAATATTTTTGTGGCCAGGTCAGCCACTAACATTTTTTGTGGAACTGTGTACATGGTTGGACACTCTGAGGCTTCATTTATATAGTTTTTCAGAATGGGAACGGGCTGTGTGCCCACACACAAGGTCCTGGATTGCACGTTGTGCTTAAATCACACTTTCCTGCTTCATACATCATGGGAAACCGTAGTTAAGCAAACAACAATACTGCTCTCAGAGTTTGGCCTGTGGGAAAAAGTGAAGGACAAGGGGGAAGCACATGTGTACAAGGCTCAATTCAAGTCTGATAAATTGAGAGTGTTCTGTCTGATCTCAGTCACTGGCTATAAACCTGTTAGCTTGCTCTCTGCTTCTTAGCTCTTTGCTCATTCCCTTCAGTCTGAATTGAAAGAGCACACTCTGCCAGGGGAGAAAAGATCCCATGATCTCACAGGAGGGTGAAGAAGAGGGAACATTTCCTATCAGGACACATGACCCTTGGTATCCATACTTGTCCACTGTCCTTTTCTGAGGCTGTCAAGCTATGTGAAAGTTGTAGCACTTGTCCTCCCAGCTGTATGCTCCTTTGGGTGACTATTTCATGGCTATCTGCTCTTTTTCACTTAGCCTGGCAGCCACCTTCTAGCTGTAGCTCTTTCTCTCTGCCTGCCTTCACAGGAATATGTTGTGTTAAATACTTTTGAGGACATTTTAAGGCATTTAAAGACAGCTGTTGTAGCAGTTTCCCTAATTCTGTTAGGCGTGATTCTGATCTGCCGGGATCATTAATGGATCTAATTATGCTGGAATGCAGCACTCCACTTGCTGCCTTATGAGCTGCCAGGTTCCCATTTCCTCTTGCTGTGATTAATACCACCTGGAGTGAAGCCTAGTAACTGAAGAGAGCCTCCAGTCTCCCCAGACCTGATCGTAGTTGGGGGCAACTAATTTCAGCCAACTCCTAAAACTGACAATTCAAGCACCATCTCGCTGCTCACCTGGGAAGTATCTCTGCCAATAGCAATAGCGCTTGCAGCTAAAAAAGCCATTGTCTGACATGGAGATCTTCATAGCAACAAGGATCACTGCATGGCAACAGCAGCTGCTGCACAAAGGAAACGTCAGACGCGTTTTCCTCCAAATCTCTCTCCTTTCCTTTTATCTTGGGGATGAGAAGCACTCTGGGTTGCGATTTTCCTTTTTTGTTTTGAGAGGTATACATTTTCTCTGAAAGAGGACAGGCAGCCCTGTCAAGTCTCTGGGTAGAAATAAAAGGGAGAAGGTGATGCCATTGTGGTGGTTAGCTGTATACAAACCCTTTGAATTTTGCATAATTAAATTCCACCACAAGAACTCAAACTTAACGACTGAGCTGTAGTGTGCAAATTGGAAAATATATACCATTTTGAAAACTTGCGGACTCGTAGCTCCAGCAGTTTTAATAACTCCTTATGAAATACAGTCCTGCCCCCTTCCATAGGGTCTAATGGTTATAAGCAGTGGGAAATAGGAAGAGTCTCGTGAAAGGGAATATTTGGAAAGAATAATAAGATGGGAGATGTGCACTCCAGCACTGGAATCAAATATAGGTTTATAACTATTCATAGTTATAACTAGCTGCTTTACAAAATATGTTAAGTCTGTAGGCTTACAATCTGGTAGATGTGAGACACAAGGAGAGGAGGCAGAGATGAAGCAAATGTATAGACTTGAGAATCTATATTAAATAAGACTTGAAAAAACTAAATAAGAACTTGTTAGTAATCTGTGGGAGAGAGTTCTTCCTTTACATAAAAAAAATTCAGTTGAATCTCTTTAAGTGTTGACAAAATGGCACTGGGCAAGTCTGTATCTGGCAGAGTGTGCATCACTCGTAGTGATGTCATAGTCATTCAGAGACTGAGCCCCCTGTGTTCACACAGTAGTCACAAATAGAAGAGGGTGGGGGAGAAGTTGCTTTTCCCAGTAACAAAAGCCAGCCCTTTGAGTTCTGGGGAAATGCATTATGCTCACAACAGAAGTGCTTCCTTGGGAAGCCTGTCTGGATACACGCACATACGCATACACACATACACGCACATGCACACACCACAACAGCTAAGTTACAGCTGCGTATCTATTATGTAGAAAAAAGAACAATGTAAAAAAAAAACAACCCACCCCATTCTTGATTTGAAAATAATCTCTGGGACTTAATAGTTACTTTCTCTCTGCTACTGAATTGTCCACTAGTAAAACTGCTGCAGTTTATGGAGTCTCTAACCATCCCTCAGCAAATCCTGGCTCAGCAGGTTGGCTAGTGAGAGATGTTTGGATGAGCTGCTGCACCCCTTTGGCCCTATAAAAATGGGGGGTTATTAATCATGACTTGCTGTAGAAAGTGCTAGGTAAGAGCTTAAGAACAGCAGAAGAAGCAGAGTTGCTGCCAGGACTTGATGGGCTTGCAATGCTGTGATAAAAGACTCACCTTCTCCAGTATTACAGTAATTCTGAGTGCTTTAATCGTTGTGGATTGGTAGTACTAGCTGAGCATGCCCCTGCCCCCAAGGGTAATTCTTCAGAGGCAGTTTAGTTAAATGGCTGCCTTGCAAATTGTCTTGCATTTCACAAAATAATTCTGTATTTATTTGCTGGGAAGGCTTTTTTTTTTTTGCATGATTGATTGAGGTAGGTTAAATCTAGGACACAGTGTGTCAGGCAGGAGTTACAATTAGTCTTGTGCTTTGTTTGGTTGCCAGAGCAGCAGGCAAAGGGAGGGGGCAGTTCAGCCACTGCTGAGGTCTCTGCTTTACAGAGCTCTTCATCTTTCTCCTGTGATCATGGCAGCGGGCAAGCTGCCAGAACGTCCTTCCTAATCTGACCTGCCAGCTCGGAGATGGAAGCAGCTGCTGGCGTCTTGCCACGCAATTAACTTGTAAGGCTCTGCAGGAAAGCAGAGTGTGAAGCCTGAGCATAAAGCCTTACAAAGCAGCCTCCCATTGAAGAGCTGGTGCCTGCTTGGATGATGGTGACACCTGCAGGAGGAGAGATCCTGGCGCATCAGGAAGGATGTTGTGGGGACTGAAAAGCCGTATTGGCACCAGAGGAACCAGGATGCAGAGAGCTTTCTGAGCAGGCAGGGAGCCGCTGCATTTCGTTAGTGGGGAAGGAATACGTTCACTCCCATCTGAATTGTTTCCAGGTCTGAAATGAGAGATCTATATTTGCCTACTGTTCTAGGGTATGAACTTCATCTCCTCCTGCCTCCACCCCTAAGTGTCCAAGGGTTCTGTACTGTATAAAAACAGAGGTTTCATATCCTTTGGCGTCTTGCCTATAGCAGGGGACGTTGTCCTATTTTCTCTCTCATAATGCTTGTCAACTCCACAGTGGTGCGGCAGAGCTTTAGGCACAGATTCCTTCAATTGCCTTGTACTCAGATGATGCCTATAAATCTCTCTGTTACATTGAGGAGAGGAATTTTTGGGCCAGCCCTGCCTGAAGTGGGGCCAGGGAGAACCAGTCTAAAGGCTAATTTACACTTGGTGTAGCTCCCCAGCATGCTTGATAATATTTTAGCAGTTCACATGGCAAGGGTGATTTCTGCATGAAGTATAAATCATGCTCATTTAAGCCCACTGCTCTCTTTCATGAGGGTGCATTTCTTTAATTCCCATTGCCTTTTCAGTCCAACTCTGCAAAATAACTCTAGCAACTTGTAGTGTTTTTTTCAGGTTGTGAACAGAAATGGAAGTATCTGACCTATGGAAGCCATTCTGATTGCTTACATGCTTTTAAGCCAGGAGTTGGGACTCTGTGGCCCTTCAGATGTTGCTGGACTCTAACTCCCATCATTCCTGATTATTGGCCATGTTGGTGGGACTGATGGGAATTGGAGTTCAGGCGGGCCACAGATTATCCCACCCCTCTTTTAAGCTTAACTGCACACTAGAGGAAACTTGAGTGTTTGTGAGTGTGGTTACATTATATTTTTCCTAGGATACAAGCATACACGTCTGATGCCAAATAGACTAGACTTTGAGGTGGGATAAGAGAAGCACAATTTTTAATCATTTTGAAGGCATACAAAAATTAGCACGTGTGTGTTTGTGTGTTTAGAGAAGGAAAAAACTGAAGTATTTACGTTTTGAATTTTGAGTTTAGTTTGAGTTGTTAAAGTTTTGTATTATCCCCTAAGTGTTGTTGTGCTGTTCATGGGCTTCCTAGCTGTTCATATTCTTATTTTGGTTACTAAGTTGGGATGTTCTAGTGTTGATTTGATCTCGATCTCTCTTTTTAATGTACTTTAAAAAATGCTTTCCTTGAGTTTTACAGCGTAGGCGGTCTCTTTCTTGGGTTCAAAAGGCAGGATGCTGTAGTTTAGATTAGGATTTGGCTCAAGAGAAATACCAGCTACAGTTCCTATACTTCTGGGTCTGTAGTTGCTGGGAAATGTGGGTCATGACTGATGCATGTGCTCCAGGCACTGCTGTTCTGGGCTACTTGAATAATCTCCCCATTTCCAGCAGCTCTTCACCCTGCCCCTCAGATATATAGCTGCACTTAGCTGCATTTCTTCCTGAGGTTGTGATGTGCTGAGTTTCATCTTGCTCGGATAAGAGCACCCTGTTTCGTGGGCCTGGACTGGAATATGCGAATTACTGATGCAGTAGTCGGAGAAGGCCATCATGGGAGGAAATGCCCTCTTGAGTTCACTCCGCTAATGGCATGAAATTGTTTAGCATAATTGTTTTCTGATGGAGAAGGCTCTTTATAATCTGCTGCAAGGAAGTTCACATCCAAATTATGCACATCTGTAAATTTATGCTAATGTATTTATTTCACATAAAATGGCTCAACTTGCATATTTTATTCCAAACCTAATATTTGAGGTTCAGTAGCACATTGAATTTTCTGGCAAGGAGCAAAGGGAGGAAGCAGTGGCAGGGCATGGGAATGGAGTCATCAGCAGGAGGGACAAGTAGGCCTTGTGCAGAGAAGCTTCCATTTCTGCACACTGGTGCCCTGTACAAATAGTGCCTGTGCATTTTCAAATACCTTGACAACCATGAGGGCTAAGAAACATGTGTGCTCAGCTCTCTTTTTAAGATGAAAACTGAGGATTTTGGACATATGGATTGTGCAAAACCTAGAAAACGAGTGACTCTACTTGGCATTTGCTGGCTGCAGGAGAACCTTTTTAGATGCATATTTAAACCTTCACCATGCGGACCAAGCTGGCTCGGATCCTTAAGAGGTATTAGTAGTTCCTGTGTGAGGCATGTGAAGCTGAACCTTTCCTTCCACATCCTGCTCCAAGGAAGGTAGAGACTCAAATGAGTGAAGTATGGGGCAGTTTTCGGCCAGGTGGCGGCTCCCTGGTTTATGCTTAGATGGGGCTTGAGCCTTCTGTAAATGCCTCAGCCCTCCTCTGGGGGAGGTCCAGGTTCAGATTGGTGAATGTATTCTACAGATAAATATTTAACAGCTAGCTCTGTTGTTGACCTGTCCAATAATAGAGCTACCTTTTGCCACCAGCTTTAGGCCAGCTTGGCGGTTTGACAGAAGAAAAATATTTGTCTATACACGTGTTGAGAAAAGGGAGGGTGCTTCTCATATTAGAACTGGGCAAGTGCCCAGTGGCAGGTGCTGGCTACAGCTGTGAATCCTACTCCCAAGAGCCACCTGTGTTTCATAATAATATTGCTTGTATATAGAACTAAAAATAAGGCCAGTGCATTAAAAAAAACACTACTGTCTATAAGTATCCAAGAGTCCTGCCATGTTTTTTAGCATGTGGCAACAATATTGTGAGGATCCTGACCTTGATGACTGTACTGAAACTATGCAGCTGGTAGAGTGGGGGCGGGTGGGCGGACTTCAACTGTCTTGATGGCCGAAGAACTGTGGGTACAAAAGCCCCAAGCAAATACTACCTGGGTTCTTCTGCAGGCTTGTGTAGCTTTGCTAAAGGGCTTCTAGTCACAACCTACACTTGTTCTGACCTGTTAGGCAGGAAATCTGTGCATCATGACTTGAGAGAACTGCAGGATGAGGATGGAGCAATATTTGCTGGCCCAAACAGCTGTTCACAATCCTCTCTTTTCCTCCCACAGGAATGCTGGTGGTGAATGTCACCTGGAGGAATAAGACTTACGTGGGGACACTACTGGACTGCACACAGCATGATTGGGCACCACCCAGGTAAAGCACAAGGCAGAGAGGCTTTCCTGCAGCGTGCTTGGTGGCTTTACCATCTCTCTCATTCATTAGCTGCCTGCCAAATGGGGTTCTGCTAGAATAGCCTTCCCCAACCTGGTGCCTTCCAGATGCTTTGGGCTACAACTCCCATCATTCCTGACCATTGGTCATGCATGCTCAGATTGATGGGAGCTGAAGTCCAAAACATCTGGTAGGCACTAAGTTGGGGGAAGTCTGTGCTAGAGGACAGATACTTTAGTTCTGAGCACCACTGAGAGTCTATTGGTATATGCGTTCTTTTCCACTTACATGTCCTACTCCAGCTCTCTTCCATCAATCTGGGATAACTAAAGCAGCTGCTTTCCTTTGCCCTAGGTGGGAAAGATGAAGCTGCTTTAAATCTGGAGTTATCTGTGGCCAGTGCTGCTTCCGAATCTGACTTTCTGGTAGCCTTAATTCTTGAGGTGAAGCACACACTTGTCAAGACACTGCTGATTGCTGTTGATACAACCTCTCTCTAGGAAAACTGAATTTGATTGTGTCTTGGCTTCACTGAGAGAGTTTAACTGTTGCACTTTCCCCCCCTGTGGATCTGTGTCCTAGGGACAAGGTGGAGATTGCTAATTGATTGGCTTGAGTGTGCAACAATTTTTAGCAGTCGGGACTTTGTTCATTCCTGAATGCTAGAAATAGATATAAAAAGCTGGATGTCTCAGAATTCTGAGGAGGTTCCACAGCTTGCTAAAAAGAACAACAAGGACCATGCAGTCTTCTCGCTCCTGCTTTAGAAAACTGTACAGCTGCTGCTTGTCCTGCTTTCCTATTTCAGGTGAGCCCAACCAGGGTGTGTATCGTAGCCTTGCAGGTAAGTGCAGGACACCTCTGCATGAGACTCTAGCTTTCGCTCAGCTGTTCCATGATAGCTTTGCAGGAACATCCAGGAGAGAGCCAATTGCAAAGTAAAGGTGATGGCTTGAGGGCCGACAGCCTCTTCCTAAGCCCTTCTCTGCTATCTTCTAGGTTCTGTGATTCTCCCACCAGTGACCTGGAGATGCGAAATGGCCGAGGGAGGGGCAAGCGCATGCGGCCCAACAGCAACCCTCCCATGAACGAAAGCACAACCGCCTCGGATAGCAAAGGGACAAGCAACAGTAGCAAGACCCGAGCAGGGGCCAACAGCAAAGGGCGGCGAGGCAGCCAGAACTCCTCGGAGCACCGCCTCCCGCCCAGCGGCACGCCTGAAGATGTCAAGGCCAGCCCTTCATCAGTGACCAAGCGGAAGAGTAAACCCCTCTCTGACATGGAGGTGAATTCCAGTTCCGAGGACTCGAAGGGAAGCAAGCGTGTCCGTACGAACTCCATGGGCTCGGCTGCCACGCCTCTGGTGGTGGCTGCAGCAGCTGCTGCAGCAGTAGCCACAACAACAGTCAAGGTGGAGCCCGCCATTCTGGATAGGAACTGTCCCTCCCCCATACTCATTGATTGTCCTCACCCCAACTGTAGCAAAAAGTACAAGCACATCAACGGGCTCAAATATCACCAGGCCCACGCACACACCGATGATGACAGCAAGCCTGAGGCTGATGGGGATAGTGAGTATGGAGAGGAGTCATCTCTTCCAGCTGACCTGGGCAGCTGCAATGGTGCCTCTGCTAGCCAGAAGGGCTCTCTGTCCCCTGCTCGATCGGCCACCCCCAAAGTGCGGCTGACAGAACCACACAGTCCCTCACCATCAAGCAAGTTCAACCCCAAGGCTTCTTGCAAGAAGAAGCTGGGTGGTGAAGGAGACCCTGACTCTGGTGCTCTGTCCAACGATGGCTCCGAGGATGGCCCTTTGGTAGCTGATGAGACGAGCAACGATGGCTTTGACTCTATGGAGAAGAGGAGCAGCGACAAGGAGAAAGCTAAAAAACCTGTCAGCATCAAGCCCGAGAAGATCTCTTCAAAGAGCATCAAGGCCGCCCGACCCATCGCCCCAGCCATCCCGCCTCAAATCTACACCTTTCAGACGGCCACATTCACAGCCACCAGCCCTGGCTCCTCCACAGGCCTCACCACCACAGTGGTTCAGGCCATGCCCAACAGCCCCCAGCTGAAGCCCATCCAACCCAAGCCAACTGTAATGGGAGAGCCTTTCACCGTCAGCCCAACACTAACCCCTGTCAAGGACAAGAAGAAGAAGGATAAGAAGAAGAAAGAGTCCAAGGAGATAGAGAGCCCCTTGACTCCTGGGAAAGTGTGTCGGGCCGAGGAAGGCAAGAGCCCCTTCCGGGGAGAGCCCAGCGAGCTTGGGGCGAAAGGGGAGAGCCTTCTGAATGGCTCTTCCGACCCTCACCAGAGCCGCCTTGCCAGCATCAAGGCTGAGGCGGATAAGATCTACAGTTTCACTGATAATGCCCCAAGCCCCTCCATTGGCGGTGCCAGCCGACTAGATAGTGCAGCGCCCACCCAAACCATGACTCCACTTCACGTTGTCACCCAAAACGGTGCTGAAGCTAGCTCTGTGAAAACGAACAGCCCAGCCTATTCTGACATCTCGGATGCAGGGGAGGATGGCGAAGGTAAGCTGGACAGCATGAAGGCAAAGGACCCTGAGCAGCTTGCCAAGGAAGGGGCCAAAAAAGCCCTCTTTCCCTCTCAGCCTCAAAACAAGGAGTCTCCTTACTATCAGGGCTTTGAGACGTACTACTCACCAGGCTATGCACAGTCAAGTCCCGGCCCCATTAATCCCAGCAGCCAAGCCAGCATAGATGGTCAGACCCTGAAGCTGAAGAAAGATGAGGAGCCACCAAGCCCAGAGGTGAAGGTGAAGAACGAAGCTTGTGAGGAGAAGAAGGCTGAGCTGGGCCCCTCCAGCCAGCAGCCGTCCGTCATCCAACAGAGATCCAATATGTACATGCAGTCCCTCTACTATAACCAGTATGCCTATGTACCTCCTTACGGCTACAGTGAGCAGGGCTATCACGCCCACCTGCTCAGCACTAATCCCACCTACCGGCAGCAGTACGAAGACCAGCAAAAGCAGCGCCAGAGCCTGGAGCAGCAGCAGCAGCAGCAGCAGCGTGGCATGGACAAGAAAGTGGAGCTGGGGCTGAAAGAGAGAGAGGTGGTGCTCAAGGAGGAGTGGAAGCAGAAGCCGTCTCTCCCTCCTACTCTGACCAAAGCGCCCAGCTTGACTGACCTGGTCAAATCCGGACTGAGCAAGGCCAAGGATCAGGGGGCTGACATGGCCAAGTCGGTTATCATCCCCAAGTTGGAGGATTCCTCAAAGCTCCAAGGCCAGGCTGCAGAAGGCCTCAAGGGGAAGTTAAGTGAAAGCCATCTTGGCAAGGAGGCAGCAGAGTCAAAGGCGGGTTTGGACTGTGGCCGGCAGGCCGAGGTGGACCCGGTGCTCTGGTACAGACAGGTAAATTGGGGTGGGGTGGGGGGTGCTTGGATAGTTGAGATGGGGAGGGCACAGCCATGGCAGGAAGTATTTGCTGACTTTGGGGACTCCAGAAAGTGGCTGGTCTGGCTGTGGGGAAAACTGGACAATCTGGGAAGGGGTAGGAAAGAAGAAGAGCCATTAGTTCTTGTCGGCGTTTTCTCAGCTGCCTAGCTTTCTGGGTCCTGCTGTTTTTGCATAGATGAATGTACGCTACAGTTGCATTTCGATGGCTAAATCAGGGCCACATGTGAACTAGCCTACCTCTTGATAAATTCACACTTGATGGTGTTTGATTCCTGTTTTTTCCTCATCGGTATCTGACCTTGAGTTTTAGACACACAGGCAAACCTCTGCCAGCCCATGAGTTAATATACGGTATTCTAGTTTATCGAGAGTCGGATGACCTTTCTGTTTTGAGAGGTGCTCTTCTCTATGCCTGGGCCAGTGCAGAAATAGTGAAGAGCACAGGGCTTCAGAGCCGTTCCAGGACACCAGGCGTCATTAGTGTTCATTTGGTGGACTGTTGGAGTCACATTTGTCCCACTTTGCTAATGAGCATTTAAATAAGAGGGCATTGACAGACTACTGGAAAGCAGAATTCAATTCTCTCTGAATATTAATTGATGGACTTATCACTGCTTGGTCTGCCTAGATCTTGTTGAGGCCCGGGTACCATATTCCATTCAGTAAAAGAGGTTTTGTACAGATATCTGGCTCATTGGCCCACATGTTAGGTTCAGTGATGGATGATGAGGAATCTTGGAAAGCAATGAACAAGTTGCAATATTCAAGCGTGTGGCCTAGCTGGGATTAGTTGGAGCTGCCTCTGTATCCGTCTAATTGGCAAGCCACTTGTACAGCACAGAGGAAGGTTTTATGGGGAATGGTGAGAGAGCTAAACCAGAATAAACAAGATTGTGGGTCTCCCCTGATCCTTTGTTTTTGTCCTGCCTTCTTTCTTCTGTGCCTTTTGGGAGCATCTATCTCTTGCTAATATCCAGGTCGGGGCCTGAACACTTTTGTGCCAAAAGGAAATGAATTAGGCGGACGTTGTTGCCAGCACTAGATGATTTGGCATTGATCTTGTATAAGAGTAGCTGAAAGGGGGTTCTTGTATCTGGGGGCCTGCAGCCAGGGAGCGGCAAGGGCTGCGCGGTGCAGCTTTTCCCTGCCTCGGATCAGAGTTTCAAATACTGTTCTATCTTGCTAGGAATAAACTCCCCCAATCCAATTATGCAATAGAATTCCCACACTTCCCAATGGTAACCAATTCAACAACTCAGTAATCAAAAATAAATAAATGCATGTTTACCTAAGAGTGTTAGATTTCAGAATTTGGGGCAATGCAAAATGTTCACTTCTAGACAGAGATTTGAGTGGTGGAGAAATGTACAGAACGACAACAGTAAGGAATATTTAAGGGGGAATATGTGGAGTGCAGAAGTCTTTTTGTTCTCTGCATTGTGAGGCTTTGGCAGACGTTTCCCATGCATTTTTGAGGGCTTTTTCTTCTTCAGTTGCATCTACAAGGCTCTTTATTTTTAAATAACCAAAGCTGAGATTTCCAGGACTTCAGAAATGTCAACATCTCTGCTGTGGAACTTCTAGGCAGCCGACTGACTTGTCTCTATGTTGCTGTAGGAGGCCGAGCCTCGCATGTGGACCTATGTTTATCCTGCTAAATATTCTGACATCAAGACAGAGGATGAGCGGTGGAAAGAAGAGAGGGATCGGAAGTTAAAGGAGGAGAGGAACCGTGGCAAAGAGTCCATTTCTAAGGAGGATGGGAAGGAGAGCACGAGTGCCGACTGCAAAGTGCCCTCCAGCGAAGAGTCACGCTTAATGGGGAAGGAGACGAGACCCAGCACCCACGTACCGGTGTCCTCGCCCCTCAGCCAGCACCAGTCCTACATCCCTTACATGCACGGCTACTCCTACAGCCAGTCGTATGACCCCACCAACCCCAGTTACCGTGGCATGCCCACTGTCATGATGCAGAACTACCCAGGTATGGGGGCACCTCTCAAAACCATAAAGGGGTGATGTCCAGATGGACTTCCTAGGCCGCAGCCTTCCTCAACCTGGGGTGCTCCAGATGTGTTGGACTACAGTCCAACACATCTGGAGCGCCCCAGGTTGAGGAAGGCTGTCCTAGGGGAAGGGTTGTCATTTTCATCCTTGGAACAAGGTGGGAATTTGGGAGCCTTGTGATAGCTGGAGGCCCAGGTAGAGGTCTCGGGTAGATTGTAGTGACTATCCTAGCATCAAGATGCAGGAAAGGGAACCCTCTTTAAATAGCGCATATGGATGAGATCAAGGGTGGTGAACCCTGTTCAGCCTGAGGGATGAATTCAGTTTTGGAGAAGTGCTGGGAAGACCCCATTCCGGTCGTGGGTGGGAGCAAAGGCGAAAGGGATGGTGCCCAAAATACAAATAAAAGTTTGTTGGATCTTAAAGCTCTTACTGCAACTGAGACTTAGCAGACGCATTTCAACCTGCAAGAACGGAAGGAGAGGATGCACAAGAGCTGGGAAACCACCAAGCAATTTATGGTTAGGGGCAAAGGTGGTGGGGCCGCCTTGGGAACCCCAGTCCGCGGTTCCCCACCCCTGTATTAGACCAACAAGGAAGATCTGAGAGTAACAGTGCAGCCCTGATGCATATTTAGTTGCAAGTTAGGCCCACTGTGTTCAGTGGGGCTTACTTCCGTAGTACAGGATTGTAACCTCTCAGGTGAGAACCTGGAATGAATGTAATCTTCTTCAAAATATATTTTAAAAAATGAACATGGTGCTTTTCAGAAATAAAAGTTGACCAACACGATTGCATTATTTCAAAGTTCCCCTTGGAGATTATCCATACATTGTAAACAGTGCATCCCCTGCCCCAGTGCCAATTTTTTCAAAAATAAAAAAATAAATTTTTAAAAATGGCATCTGAGCTGCTTTGGAGTGCCAAAAGTGTCGGAAAAAAATTTCCAAGCAAATTTTGACCCTCTCAGTGCTTTGTAGTAGCTGGAAACACTGGGAGTTCCACCCAGAGCTTCTTTTGTGTTTCTGAGTCATGAACAGATGCAGCAAAGACGGCTCTTAAACTTGGCCCTACAAGCAGTGATACCTAGGATTATTAAAAAGAAAATCTGAGGAGCGCAGTTCTAAGCGCCGCCCTCCACGGAGTCTCTGGTTCAGGGCTTTCTGCTTCTCACCTCTTCCTTTTAGAGCAGCCTTCGTCAACCTAGGGCGCCCCAGATGTGTTGGACTACAACTCCCAGAATGCCCCAGCCAGCAGAGCTGGCTGGGGCATTCTGGGAGTTGTAGTCCAACACATCTGGGGCGCCCCAGGTTGAGGAAGGCTGTTTTAGAGGATTGGTGCTGTCCGTTAGTCTTTTTAGTTCCTTGCTGTTTTGCTGGAACGAGTGGCAACATCCTGACTGGCATCTCCTCCACAGGCTCTTACCTGCCCTCCAGCTACTCATTCTCCCCGTATGGTAGCAAATCTTCTGGGAGCGAGGAGAGTGAGAAATCCCGAGCCAGCCCCAGCATGGGCTGTAAATCCAGCTCTGAGTCCAAGGCCCTGGACATCCTGCAGCAGCACGCCAGCCACTACAAGAGCAAGTCCCCAACGGTGAGTGGCATGCAGGAATGAGAAGTGCATGTATAATCAGCACAATTCACGCTGCTGGGGCGTGCAGTTGTCAATGTCATGTCATGCCTTCCAGGGCTAGAGCATTTGTGCTGTCGGGGTTCCCCTGGAGCGGGTGTCTGTGTGCGTGTGTGCGTGTACAGTGCCTTGAAACAGCTTCTCAGAGCTTGCAGGGAAGCTGCACAAGAGCTAGCTTGGCCAGCCTGCTGTTCCTGCCTCATTTAGGCCACTGACTGGCTTGCTCTCCTTGCAGATTCGCATCTGGGCTTCAGTATGTCTGTCTGTCTGGTTACTTTACAGATAGGCGACAAGGCCTCTCAGGAGCGCAGTGGCTGTGGGGTGGGAGGAAGCAGTGCAGGCTGCAGCGGTGTAGGGGGAGCCGGTGGTGCTGAGCGAAGCGTTGACCGGCCCCGCTCCTCTCCTTCACAGCGTCTGATGTCCACACATCACCATCATCACCACCTGGGCTACTCCTTGCTGCCAGCCCAGTATAACCTGCCATATGCAACAGGTGAGAGCAGAGGGGGGCACGTGGTGGCATTTCTCTAAAGGGGATGGTGTTGGGAGCGGGGCAGGAATCCAGGGCGAAGGCGTTGGGGGACTGAGGCTGTGCCAAAGCTGGGTGGCACAGCCACAAGTCTGGCACTGTAGGTTCCCTGCTGCTGCCTAGCCCAGCCCACACAGGAAGCTGCCTTATACTGCATCAGACCGTTGGTCCACCACCTAGCCCAGTATTGTCCACACTGACTGGCAGCTGCACTTCCAGGGTTTCAGGCAAGACCCTTTCCTAGCCCTGCCTGGAGAAGCCGGGGATTAACCTCCTGCATGGAGAGCAGGCGCTCTACCACTGAACCGCAGCCCCTCCCTCAAAGGTCCTCTCCAGGACACTAAGACACATTCCCACCTAAACCTGAGCTGCTCCTATGCTGGAGGCTGCTTGAGCATCTCCCTCTGCCTCCTATACTTCTCACGGCCTGTTGTGCACTGTGTTTTCGCTTCCCTGCAGGTCTCTCCTCTACAGCCATTGTTGCCAGTCAGCAAGGCTCTGCTCCTTCCTTATACCCCCCGCCCCGGAGGTGAAAATGGTAAGGATGCCCCCTGTGTCCCTGGCTTAAAAGGCAGGCAGGCGGGTTAGAAGGGAGGAAGCATCTCTGGATATTTCCATTATCACCTTTTCTTAGAATTTGAAATAGCCAACCAGCTGGCTTGTTGTGATTTGCGGCTAGATTAATGGGAAGTATCAGTGATATAAAGTTCTCATGCACCTTGAAGTCAAGTAAAATGTGCCACAGGTGGTGGGTCACTTGGAGCTCTGTTAATGATCTTTCTTGCCAAGCTATTTCACCCCAGTCCTCTTCGCCTCCCCGTTGTTGCTTCTTAATTGTGGCCAGCAGCTATATTCCCCTCCTCTTAGTTTTAGCCGGATAGTGTGCTGTCTGCACTCTATCCCCTACCTAGAGTCTCCTGAGCCCACCTGCCTGGCCAATTGGGGATAAACTTCCTAGTTTATGGTTGCAGTTGCTCTAGCACCCCCATGTGGCTGAAACTGAAATTGCTGGCTCTGAGTTACATTTTCTCCTTTCTTTCCAACAGGACACGGTGCGATCAGATATCCTAGGCTATACCAAGCCATGTGACTGGCTCACATGAGGAAGCGCTGGAAATTGCATTAGACATCAGTTGAATGGTGTTGATTGTTCTGCTTGATGGTCCTGCCATAATGTGAGGCAGGCTCTGCCCCCTCCCCTATTGAACACAAGCTGAGCCCCATATGTGTGAGTTGTGGAGCTGGGACTTGCAGAAATATTTATTCGCCTGACTTGGAGTTGACTGGCCAATTTCCAGAACTCCTCTGAAGCGGGGACTTCATGGTGGTGGGTCAAGCAATGCAGCCTCACAGGACGTTTGGAATGGCTGGGGAGGGGAGGGTGCATGAGCCCTAGGGTTCCATCCATGGCTCTCTTGCTGCTCAGCAACAGCTACTCCAGGGTTGGCTGAAGGCGAAGAGAACATCCAGATTGTGTGATTAGTGATAAGTGGTCACCTGGCACAAGCAGGCAGGCAGGCAGTCTCCTGCAAAGACCACAGGAAAGAGCTGGTGTTCCTGCCTCAATGTGGGGAGGGGTGGAGGGGTGGGATGGGATGGGGGAGGCAGCAGGGCCTGCAATGAGCACAAGCCAGCAACATGCTCCTCTGCCAGCAACGAAGACTGAAACTCTCTGTAGCACTTTGCCTCTAGGACTGCTGCTCCCTCGTGATCCCTGAAAGGCCCCCCTCCCATTGCCTGTTCTTCTGACACCTCTCCCTGCTGGCAGGACTTGCGTGTTGCAGTGGCAGATGCTGCTTTGCTCTACAGCACAAAAAAATGCATCAGTTCTGCATAAAACAGGGCCTTTCGGCAGGCTGGCCCTGCTCCCATTGGGCTGGGCCTCCATTGCCACCTGACAGTCCACTTGCTCCGTTCGGCTGGAAGGCTGCTGGCTGCCTGTCTTCCCCAGCCCCTTTTTAAAAAAACAATCTCTTGTGTCCACACCACAAGAGTGTGCAGAGGGGGCTGGTTAAATTTCAGGCATGCGGTTCTTCATACCTGCAAGGTCATCCCTTCTCTGCAGGGAGTGAAGGGATGGATGCCTGGGTCTGTGAGATGTGGATATGGGAGCTCTTGGCCTTGCTGAGATGAGAGGGAGAGAAGCAGGCCTAGCAACTGGCTGCTCACCTGTGAAAACCTGCTATCGCTGCAAGCTCTACCAGAGTAGAGCATCCCTAACGTTTGCCCAAGGCAGTCAAGGATGGACCTCCTCTTGCCAAGTGCCCCGTGGGCTCTGAGACATTGCTAGTTCCCCTGCAGAGGAAGGCCATTCCCTTGCATCATAGGATGCTTGTCTGGATTCCTCACCCCACCCTTGCCAAGGGTTCCTCACTGAAGCTTCGGGCTGGAACTTGGCCCAGGGCGCTCAGCTCGAATTGCAAGTGGGGGTGGCGCGGGAGGTCCTTCTTGCCCAACCTAGCCAGCTTCTGAGGAGCAGGTGCTGCGTGTCTGTCCCAACAATGCAAGTCCCCAGCTCTGTCTTTCTGTTCCTGTCCGTATGTTGTGTGAGGCCACCCTCTCTGCCTCTTGGATTTTGTATATACTGTAAAAAGGAATTGTTTGAAATCTCTTGTTTTTTGTTTCTTTCCCAACTCGGGAGCTCTGATAGTTCCATACAAATAGAAGAAATCATTTTCTTATATAGCCTGTTTTGACAGGGGAAGAGAAACTGCTTATTCTGGGTTTAGACATGTTTTGCTGCTATCTTCTCAGTTTTAAAGCACGCAGTGATCTTGACTCAAGGAAGGAAGTCTGCTGCAGTCTGCCTTTCGAGTTCCTTTCACTCAAGACACATCCCCTAAGCTTTCTGCCCAGAGAAGTTGCTCAATGGCATCCGCCTTTAGTATCCTGACAGGAACTGAAATGGGAAAGCCGGAGGTCGTAGAGGCTGTCCTGAAAAGAAGTGCTTTTCGCTGAGGTTTCCACTTGTTCTCACCAGCGTACTGTCCTGGAAAAATTGCTGGCAGGACCTAGCCACTTTTGTTTACAAGCTGAAATGCAATGCCAGTGCAGTTGGGCTTCATACTTAATGCACAGGAGGGTACAAAATATGGCTTTCAGAATGTAAACGGCCAGGCTGTGCTCCAGCAGTAAAAAGGAAAGCAGGAGAGCTTGGTGGCTGCTCCTCCCGGCAATTTGAATTAAAGGGGAATGGAGAGTTTAGGGAAGCACTAGCTGGTAATGTGTTAATGTATTTGAGTTAAGGAGTCACTTGTGTTGTCCTCTTCCACCCTGGCCTTATTTAGGAAGGGCATTTCTGATCTCATAAAAAATAACTCTCAAAAGCAAAGTCCTTGACTTGATTGGTAGGTGCAAAACTTTACTGGAGTTTCTGTGTTAAGTTTTTAATTTTGGACTTCCCTGTCTATCTGTTTGTAAAATGTATACACTAAACTTCCTCAATGTGGTGCTCTCCTGATGCTCTGGACTACAACTCCCAGAATCCTTCGTCATTGTCCATTCTGGCAGAGACAGTTGGGAATTGCATTCCAAAAGATCTGGAGGGCACCACATTGGAAGGCTGGTATACAGTGTTGCCTTACTTGCTTTTAATGCAGATTATACACACACGTGTCCGAGTGTAAAAAAACCCAGTTGATACCACTGCTCGGTACATTCCAGGCACTAAGAGCAAATCAGTCTTCAAAAGAGACAACTGCTTTCTTTAAATTTTAAAAAATAACTCTGCATTAACATAACCAACTTGTATGACCTAGGCAAAACTGAGCAACTGTGTTTGTTTTTGCCTAATCTTTTTAAATGCCCCTTTGCCTTAGGCCAGTGCATTAAAATGCCCACACATACCTGCACTAAGGTTTAGAAACGTGTGTTGTTGTTTTTAAAAAACACCAATAATGTGAGGCTGCATCTGTGATTCTGAAGAATGCATCTAAGGCAGAGAACTCTAGTCAGTCTTAAACCAGCCTCCTGCACAGGCAGCTAGCCTAGCCTCAATGTTCTCATATAAGGTTATACCAAGCTGTAAACTTTGAAGAACTTGCAAGGTAAGTCAAAGACTGCAACCAATACAGCACGTAGAGGAAACCATAAGCCACTCTGGCAGTGCTTTTCAGCCAGAGCAGTTTAAACATAATTGCAATTTTCATGTTTTGTCAAGTGCAGCCATGTTAGGAAAAACTAACCTTGTATGGCATGTGGTTTGGTATCGAGCCCTCTTAGGTTCTCTAAGCCAGGCTTCCCCAACACGGTACCTCCCAGATGGTTTGGACTGTAACATCCAGCATTCTTGATCATTGGCCACTCTGTCTTGAGCTGATGGGTGTAGTAGTCCACAGCACCTTGAGGACACCAGGCTGGTCTAAGCAGTATAAATAGTATGTTTGGGGAACTGCCCGACAACTGAATAACTCATTAGAAGGAAATGTGTCAAGCCCTTTTAAATAGATGTTGTATAGCTTTTAGATAAATTCCCCAAATTTTTATAGCCATGGATAAGTTCTTTCCCAGTTTTTTTCTTGGAAAAATAAGCAATTCTTTTTCTAAGTGCTCTAGAGATCTAGTGACTATAGGACAGCCTTCCCCAACATGGGAGCCCTCCAGATATTTTGATCTTCAGCCTCAGGCAGCATAGTCAATTGTCAGGAATGCTAGGCAGTGTAGTCCAAAACATCTGGACGTTAGGGAAGGAACATAAATGGTGCCTCAGGGCATTTGAAAAGGCAGCAGCCAAAACACTTCAAGATGCGATAGGGTCTGAGGCAGGTGGAGTTGCTTCCCTTACCCAAGTAGCCTGATGTGGAATAGCCCCTAGCAGAGGGCCCTGCTTGAGCTACGCTGGATTGACAGCGTGCTTCGTAACTCCATTCTCCCAAGCCAATCTAGGAAGAAGAGAGTTCAGGAAGAGCTGTTTTGTTCCATTGAGGTTTCCCTGAGGGTAATTCTATTCTTGTGCTTGCAGATCTTCATGAGGAAGGGGAGAGAGAGCATGGGTAATACAGCATGTACTACTAACTAGAGAGTGCTAATTATACAACACTGGAGGAAGGAGCATTGGGATGTTATCCAGCCTAAATTGGAAGGCCTTGCTTTGAATAGTGCCAGAAATGACAGGAAATTGCCAATATAGGGTAGCAGGACATTTCTCATTGGCAGGAGATTTAAAATCTGACAATCAAATGTGAACAGAAGCACTTTAAAGCTGCAGGATTAATATGAGTCATGGATATAAACATGATGGTAACAGACAAGGCAATTTAGGAACTAGCTGGTAATGGATTGCTACCACAAACCAAAGTAGTATTGTTACATTCATGTACCAGCTAAAGCAAGTGCAGAAGGGCATTGAAGAGTCAATAAAGCAAACAGAAGTAATGTCGAAATGCCAAGAATGCATTCTGTAAATCCTAGCCGGCAGAAGGCCAGTAAACTTAAAATAAGGCCTTAACAGCATGATACCCAAATTGAATTGCTTCATGAAGAAGCTTAATGTGAGAAATCTTATGAGAAACTTCACCCACTTTCTCTTAGCATCTGCATTCACCGCACCTTACTATTCCTTTACCAAACAGTAACTTATTATATAACGCATGCATGCTGGTAAGCAAGCTGTCTGTTCTGAGCCATTAAGAGTCCTCTTCCCCTTTAACTGAATACAGAAAACCTGTTTAACTAAGTAGTTATAGCTGCAAATTGCAACAAGCTATTATGTAGCAAACAATCTGTTTTCCTCCTCTCAGTTCAGTATGCGCAAACTATTCCTAGTCAGACTTGACATATGAGTGATGTTTTTTGTCCTAACTCATTGCTAGTGTGAAGGCTCTCAGCTATGACACTCTGAGGAATAGAAGTGGTGAAAGGACAGTGAAAGCTTCAGTATATTCCTTTGCTATTACTACCCCAAGCTGTCTGTCGTCTAAAGTACTCTAGGTTTAGATACTCTCCATTTCAAACAGTAGCCCCTTAACTGTAAGGTAAGAAAAATTCTAGTCATGCCTACAGTATCATGCAGTGAGACAAATGAAAATACTCAGAATCTAAGGAACGCCAGATATGAAGACGAAACAGCAGAAGTAGCAGGAGCTTGGCTCGAGCAAGCATGTTCGCACACAGACTCTTAGACCGCGCGTGGTTTTCCTTTTAGTAGTAGGCATTAGTAGGAGAGATAACACAAATCCATACAGACAAGGCCTCTTTAAAGGTATAAGCAGTATTGTGTAACATTGTTCAAGAATGACATCAGTAAATAGACAAGGAAAGTGTTGGAATTGTATATTATGAAGACTCTGGCTGTTTAAAGGAAAAGTAAGCATGTCATCTAATATCCAAAAGAAGGCCCTTCAGGGAAGGATGAGACATCAACGTTTCAACCATGTAAGCTACGTTTAGGAAAAGTTTCCTAAATAGCTTGCTCCTATGCATCATGGGACTTAATTCCTAATGAGAGAGCATAGGATTGAAGACTAAGAATAGCGAAGTGTCAGATCAAGTTGCCTATAAGCATTCTGGAATCCATTAGCTGCATGGGCATCTATCGGAGCTGTGGCCGTCAGCTTTCGCGCCTCAAGCTGCGGAGGCAAGATTTGAAGACTTGTCTCTTTGCTTTCTACATTGCATCCACTTATGCAGACACTCCACTCAAAGCTTGTACCCAGACTACATAATGCAGTGGCAGAAGACAGCACTACCACAACCCCGAGGGTGGGTGGGTGCACTTAGGCAGTTCCTTCTCACTCAAAAGCAGGGCCAGCTTCACACATTTGTTTGAATGCCCCTTTTTATTGAAAGCTGCACTAATGCAGTATTAATACTAACCTAATAAAAAGGCTAGAAGAGCACAAAGCTTTTCAGAGACCCACGGTGCTGGTTACCTCAGTGGTGCCACCTATGGTTTGCTAAACAGTGTTAAATGTTCCTCACATCTCTACACTCAAAGCATGCCCCCTGCTTAAGAGTCTGAGTGAACATATAAATATACAGTTATTTTAAATGAAAGCCGAATAACCAAATGAACAGAAAAGCCCAACACTAATTTAAGAAGTCATAAAGCCTGTCCCTCTTCACCTGTGGGCTCCTTACCCACCATATGTGGTTGGACAGGATGTCTCCACTAGGCTAACCAGCGGACCACTGAGCTGTATGAAAGGGCTCCATTTACCTTCCATTTACTATTGTGCGATTACTTGTGCAGACTTTATATTATTCGCTAGGTAACACATTTCAATGGAAAAGTCAACTCAGAAGATATACAGGTCACTCTAACAATAAGAAATGCAGTTTCAGTCCAGAAGAATTTTGTTTTTCCTTTCTTCAGAAGAGGAGTTTTAGCCCCCTCTTGTCTTTGAAGCATGTCCGGAGCCCACTGAAGTGCTGCACTGGGTCTAATCATCATCAGAAGAGACCTGATCCAGGGGGTACACCATAAACAACACATCCGGTCGTGATGGGACACAGGGATGGCCAGGCCTCACAATTTCAAAGCCCAAAAAACTGAATGTCTTCAGTAATGGAGCTGTAAAGATAAAGATTGGCAACGTCAGCTAGTAAGAAGTTTGTTGACAACCACACAGCAATGCTAATTCCATGAATTTCACTACAAAGTGCAATATTTGATGCTGTTAAGGTTTCTGAAAACCAATGTTGTTCCTTCTTTCCCTGACTTGAATATTCTTCGCATCTTGTCCGGCTTGCTGCATTCCTTTACGTGTCCGGTTGCTTGTTTAACTCTGCTGCAGCAATCTAGTTGAGCAATAACTGGCTTATTACCCATCATCCTACCAAACAATCCTTCAATACCATTCTCTGCGACCCACCCTAAGAGTCACGTTAGAAAGAAGCAAGCTTACTAAGATAGTGGTAATAGCAGTAAAACCGTCAACCATTCAGTGTATTTATTTAGATGGTTATTTTCAAAATCAGACCTATTGAAAGAGGGGTGTACATCAAACGATGTAATCAAAGATAAAGGTCAGAATCCTGGAGCCACATTCCAGATTTCCTACAGTAAACAAACTTTTCAAAATCACTTATCAGATGAAATGTATGAAAACTCCTTTGATTCAATAGGAGTTAAATCACCATTGATGATCCTTCAACCTAGATAGGACAGAAGCAATGTAAAAATAAAACCTCACAGAAAAGGAATTGGCAGTTTCTGTTTGGGTACAGCCACTGATCCAACATGAACTTGATGTAACTTAATTTAGAACATTATATGCTTTACACCAAATCCCTAAACTTCCTAGATTTAATTACCTACAGATACTTAAAGCATTATGTTAAGGTTTGGAAGGGGACAGAGGTGTTGAAAAGCCCAGTTCATCAACCTCCCTTAAAACTGATGAGCATCTGGGCAATCAGCCAAGCAAAGCTGTTCCACAATCATGTTAAGCTAGCAAGAAAAAATAGCTTTCCCATTTCAACCAAAGTGATTGGAAACTTCGGTTGCAATCCTACACTTTCCTAGGATTGCACTGTTGTCCTCCATTCCAATCAAAGAAACCATGTAATACCCCTAAATGCCATTCAGACTCTACTAAACAAATCCCTTCTAAAAACAACAACCCACTCATCAGTTATTAAACTTGGCCCCAAGGTTTATAACTGGATGGCCCTGATGAAGAAGCCACCCTACAAAAGGGTGTGTAGGTGTGTGAGCTCCTTTTTCTACGGAGCAAGCTCCTTGGGTGGGAGGAGTACAAGGGGTTTAAAGCACTCACCTCTGTCTTCTCTGCTTTTTCGGAAGCAAATAAAGACATAACTTGCTTTCATTTTTTCTTCAGCAAATTCCAACAGTGCTAATAATCTGACAGGAGGGGAGAAAAAATGCACATCAAATTAAGGCAACCTCCCCTGGATAATTCTTTTAAGCTTACTGCATTTGTGTCTTTGACTTGATGGCTCGTGACCGACACCATTCTTCCCCAGACTGATAGTTAGGAAAAAAGCAGGAGTGCCAAGAAGAAAAAGTCATCCTCATGGGCGGTGGTTTTTTTGGGGGTGGGGGAGATGGATATTTGCATATGAGCAGCCAGCACAAAAGCTGGGTTGTATGAAACAGCAGCTGGCTAAGGATGCAGGTAAGGAATTACACCCAGGTCCCATATGTTGAAGTTTGGGGATTAAAAGTCTAGGAAAGTTAAAAAGACTAGCGATAGCGTGAGCACTAGAAGGGGATCTTGCCACCAAATCCTTCCACTTCACAAGGAAGTCAGATGGCCACCATCCTTTCAAACACTCACTAGCAGACCAGCAGAGTAATATGAATAGTTTGGCTCCCAAACTTCCTCACATTTGGATTGAAGTGGGGGGGGAGAGAGAAGAGAAAGGGAAGGAGAACACAAAACATGTCTCCCGCCTACTGAAACCCGACACATTCCAAAATACGGCAGAATGACAGCTGTTTACTCTGCATAACCCTCATCTCAATTTCTGAAATACTGTGTGAGTAAAGTGACAAGTGCCAACAGCCTCAGCCATACCATTCTGCTTGGTCAGGGGTCTCTTGCCTTTGACCTAGCAAGTAGCAGTTAAAAACGAAGCTTTAATCAATGCCTAATTGAACGTTGGCCACAAGTCTGGCAAGCAGCAGCAGGCAGAGATTTACTTGGAAGGGATTTTGTTAATATGATAATGATCCATTTTAATTATAACCTCCAAGCAGCTTATTTTAGCTAGCTAAAAATAATCAGTTATGCAATTGTACTTAAGCCGTGCTGACAGTGGAAGTACAGCCACCAAAGAATGGCGTTAAGAGAGAAGGGATGAATGAGCTGAAACATTTAGCCCTAAAATCTGATTTATAGCACTGTCTTTGGACATCAAATTATTTATTAATAGAGCAGCTCCCCCTCATACAGAAGGAGTGGGAGAAGAGCATCTCTACACAACACTTATAGGAAAATATTGAGGAATCATAAAGGAACACCCCCTTTCCCAGCACACTAATCTAGAATGTGGGTGTTATTTCCATACTTGCTTCCTTTAGCCAAAAACAACAAGGGGCAGGCAGCAAATCCCTTCTACCATTGGTCACTTTGAGGTGTAGAAAGGAAGCTGAATCTTCCTCTCCGAAACGATTGAAAGAGAACGAGTTCAAACCTGAGCCCAAATTTCTACTACCACCATCCCCAGATTATTAAGGTTCTCAAACATTGATTTGCCCTGGGGAGGAACCTTTTTCCTTTTGAAGGCCACGTTCCCTCGGAGGTTGCATATGGGTAGGGAGGCCAGGGAAATGACAGATCACTCTTGTCAGAGGTCTGCACTGATCACTTGCAGAGGAGCTTTTGAAATTAAGTTGACACGATCTTAGGCTGAGGACTGCTTGGAGCCATAGGGCCTGGTACAAGCCAATATTTCAGTTTCTCTAGTTCATAAAAACAGGGATAGAAGAGGAGGGAATCTGGTCCAACGAAGTCTTCCACTCCCTACAGTATATCTCAAAGTATAGGCATTCGCTTGCCTACAGCATATATAATAAATGAATTCAGCATTTGTTAAAACAGGCAGTTCCGTTAAGACCCAGCCACCTCAAATTCATAACAAAGAAAAACTGCTATAACAGAGACCAGGAGAAGTAAGATGCTGTTTCTAAGCTCATCCAACTGAGGTAAACACACACTTAAGCAGCATCAGATTGAAGAGAATCCAAACTGCCCTCTTAGAGGAATTCTTGCTACTTGCTGAAAACTGACCTATTGCAGTCAGCATGAAACAGTCTATTGGGTCAGCCCAGGGCAGCTCACCACACTTCTGTAAAAACTGTCTAAAAGTTAACAGTACTTGTGAATAGAATTGAAAGGAAAGATTTGGATCTGACTGTCCTTGGGAAAAGTCGGTTGACTTGAAATAGTTGGGGAGGTATTAAGTTGGCATATAAAGCACTAAGTACACATCTAAGATCTAGGCTGCTCCCCATTTGTTTTTGATTTCCACCGCTGCCATTGTAAGCAACATTGCACACGTGTAGCTGTTTTAAAACCCTCTTTTTACGCACACCCGTTTTAATACCATGATATCTTTGGCCAACACATTTTTGCTCAGACAGAAGTTTAAACAAACAAAAAAGCCTGAAGTTGTTTGTCTCTCTTACCCTTCTTTACTCCCATCAGCTAATAAGCCATCAGGGATTTCCACAAAAAGACTCTGATTGGATAGCACTGCATCCCAGGAGGAGATCTTTACTTCCGTAACTTTGTACTGGAAGTGAACAATGTGTGGCTTCCCATCATGCACTGGAAGATCTTGGTTAACAGTGAGCTTCTCATCCTTTGAATAACATAGAAAGAAAAACAATTTTTAAAGTGTTATAACAAAGGAAGAACTAGGAGGAAGCAGCAAGTAAAGTCATTCTTCATTCCTATAGGAACTGACACCCAACAATGCTTCTGCTTTTTAAAGAACAGCTTGTATCAACAATGCTTCAACTTAATTAGGAAGTTTACTCAGTTACAATTTAAATACATTTTAATAAGACACAGTTATAGCCCAATATCTCCAAATATGGGGTATGCTCTCCCTCAAATCAAAGTGCTACCCTCAAAGCAATCTCCAGTAGAGTATCCAAACTAGTTTTTTTTTAAAATAAAATATCAAAAGTTACAGTTTCTTACAGAATTCATATACTCTAAACCTAGGATGGGGAACAGCCCTGGCTATCATAGCCAATAATGAGGGATAAGGGATGTTACAGTGCAACATATGAAGGGCCAGACATTCCCTGTTCCCTGCTCTAAGCAAACCTATTATGTCCTAAAGCAATAGAAATGCTTCTGGAAGAACTATTATTAACCCAGTTCACATATAACAAGAAGCCACTGTGGGTGAATTTCCCTGAGGCTTTTCGGCATCTGTCACTGCAGAGGCCACCAGTGAGGGAGGAAGCAGCAGGCAGGCATTTCTCCACCGTGCCTGGGTCCAGCTCCAGCTGAGAGCCCCCTCCCTCCTGCTACCAACTGTCTCTGCAGAGGCCACCATGAGGGAGGAAGCAGCAGCCAGGCACCTCTCTACCGTGCCTGGGTCCAGCTCCAGCTGAGAGCCCCCTCCCTCCTGCTACCAACTGTAACTGCAGAGGCCACCAATGAGGGAGGAAGCAGCAGCCAGGCATTTCTCCACCGTGCCTGGGTCCAGCTCCAGCTGAGAGCCCCCTCCCTCCTGCTACCAACTGTAACTGCAGAGGCCACCAGTGAGGGAGGAAGCAGCAGCCAGGCCCCTCTCCACCGTGTCTGGGTCCAGCTCCAGCTGAGAGCCCCCTCCCTCCTGCTGTCCCCTGTAACTGCTGAACTTTCCAACTAAGATTGTAGTGCCTGAATTTGCTTTCCTTTTCCCCCTCCTCCTCCTCCCTCCCAATCCCCTTTCCTTTTGTGTCATGTCTTTTAGATTGTAAGCCTGTGGGCAGGGACTGTCAAGAAATACTTTTGTAAGCCACCATGAGAGCCTTTTTTGGCTGAATGGCGGCATAAATAAATAAATAAATTGTGGAGGCTGCCATTTTGAATGTTCAAGCCATGGAGTAGCTTGTCATTATGTGTGAACCCAGCGAGGGCTGGTTGCTGGCATGGTTGCCAAGCCACCCACAATCGTAAAACAACCCATGAGGTCTGGCTTCTCATTACATGTGAACCAGGTCATTGTCTCGTGACATACAGAATTGCACAAGGTACGATTTAAACCCTGGTTCTTCAGAATTTTTAAGAACCCAGCCAAACAGTTCTTTCTGTATCCCCATCTCTGGATACAGAATGCCATCCAACTACTTCTCTTATGTACATTTTAACTGGATATCTCAAGGAAAAGCTCATTTTAAAAGACTGTAACAGAGTTAAACTTTTACTTATTTATTTATTGCATTTCTATACCGCTCAATAGCTGAAGCTCTCTGGGCGGTTTACTAGTCACTCTAATAAGTAAATGAAACACAAAACATAAACAATATAACTATTTTATACCCCAACCTATTTTGTTAGTTCTTCAAGCACAGCTGTAGAAGAGGCATTTCCCCTTTTCTCTGACCTAGGAGGGAATGCCTCTCGGACAGTACCTGCAGCAATATTTCTTAAGGTGGCTCTGCAGCTGCCCATCCTTTCTAGTATCCCATTTGCAGCACTAGAAGGTAATCCATTTGTCTCTTTATTCCCTCTTCCTGGCTCTAAGATACTCAGAAACTTGTGCTATGATGCGCTGGCTTTGTAAGCGTTATGGAAACACAGAGCTCCGGGGAGAACAGCAATTGGGTGATTATTCAGAGCAACCCGGAGGGAGAATAGTAACCTAGTGTTGTTTTCTCCGTTATATGCAACCAGTACCAACTAAGCTGATGCAAAATGCCATTTCACTATTCGTCCTAATTTGTTGAGTTAAAAAAGAAATCACAGTCACGCTGCTGGGTGCTGGAAAGGGTCCCTTATTTGAAAGATTTCCAGTGCTACCAGATCAAAAATAAGGAAATAACATGCTTGATTTCTAAAGTGTGAAGAGATTTGAAGTAGAGAATATCCTTGGTGTTTCTGAGGCTCTCTTATCCTGGAACACAAGTGCATTCTCTCAAAACAAGTATTTAACAACACCTAAAATACATCAGCCTAAACAAAAAAAAATCCCTCCCCACCCCCCATAAAAAAAGCAATTTGTCTCTAGACATGGAATTAGGCTTACCTTATAAATCAAAGATGAGAGAGAAGGATCCCTGCCAACCCCTCGCCCACCGGGGATCTTCGACAGTGGGTGAGGGGCATCAGGAGCACCACAGAGGCCCTGGGACAATGTGCCTGCAGCACTGTAGTTGGGGGCAGTTACTCAAAGGCAAAATACTACTGGAAAAGAAAGAAAAAGCACAACTTTAGATTTGTAAGGCCTGCCAGGATTCAGCTGAAATTCAGACAGAGTTTGCCATTCCTCCGCCATAGTCTCAGCACAGCAGATGTTGGGTAGATTATGGGTAGGCAGCTTTCAGACAAAAGACAGAGAAGAGAATCCCATTGAACATGGTATGTGTGCAGAGCAAACTTTTCTATTGGCAGGAATCCCAGATGACTGGAAACACATGATCAGATGAGCATGCGTTTTTCAATAAACAACTAGAAATAGAGTGAGGATCTTCAAGGGGCAGGGTTAGGTTTCATGTTTTCAGGAAGAGTAAGACAAGAGACCTGTACTTCAAACCTTGTAATACATTCCATAATTTGTACAATACTGCCACCCACACGCAACCTCATCTGGCCTAAATGTGGCCCTCTCTTACACAGGGAGATATGAGAGCAAATGAAAAAAGCGTGCTAGTGCTCTTTTGGACACTAGTTCCTGGGTCATCCAGGTAGGTACTTCAGATGTAGCTTGAAGCTCCTAAAATAGGCATACCATAAAAAAGTAGTTGTGTATCTTTTATTCAACCAAGAACCCAACGCATTTCTGGCCAAAAGTAACACATACATTCTTATAACTGGAGAATCAATAGAATTCAAGTGTGGCAAACTCATTGCCTGGGTGAAGGGGTTCTTTTTGCCCAACACAAGTTAGGTTCTTTGTTGAATACATTTACCCCTGCACCCTTCTACAGGCTTTTTAATGACTTGCTTCTTCGAATGCCTGACGTGACTCTAAAATTAGAGTATTCCATCACCACTTTTAACAAGATCAGCAGCCTGCTTCCCATTTGCAATGCCGACATAGTAAAATTACAATATATAATATTTCTCACGATAACTATACATATAATTAGTATTTCTTACTAATCTGCCTTGACGTCTAATCTGCAAGAATAGGGATGCACTAGAGCCTTCCAACAAAGCTTCAGATTCGGAGATGTCTAAGATACAGCAAATCTCATTACACTGGATTTGGGGGTGGGGCGATTAAATATACTCTATATGAAAATGTGACAAGCAGAGGGTAGCAATTAACACACTTATGCATCTGAAATGGGCTCTAGTCCGCAAAAGCTTATGCCACAAGAAATCTGTTAGCCTTTAAATTGCCATAGGATTATTTTTTCTTTCATATTAAAACTCTCAGTATTGCACCTACTCTGTAGCCACTGCACTGAAAGCTACAATAAGCAGCCCACGCTAATCTTTATTTTGTGTGTGTGTGGGGGGGGTCCTGACATAACGCAATGTGACAAACACAGCCACCATACCTCTACGCACTAGCTAAAATAGCTGCTGTATTGCTTGTTCCTTCAGATATTCCACAATAGCACTCTCTCGTCGTCCTTTTTCCTGCCCCATCCTAGAGCTGGGAGCACTGCTCCCATGTCTTGGCACAAGGAAAGTTTATGGCGCCTACAAGAACATGTCGGGGTAAGTCTTGTGTGTGTGCTGGATGTCCTACAGGCTCTGCACTGATATAGTTGTGCTTTTGGTTACCATTCACAATTTTAAATGACACCTTATAAGGTGTGCGTCTTAATTCTGGCATTGAGGCTATGCCATTCCACACCCTGTCTCAACTTATTTGGGCTCCATCTACACTGTTTTGAGCTGGGCTGCACCAATTCCTTGCACTGGTACAGAGGGCAGCACCTCTGGGCTGCGCTAGGCAGGGCCACTTTGCATCCTATCAGCCCCTCCAATTCTTGACACTAGATTGGACTGGGGCCTTAGTATTGATATAGCGCTTTCCCCATAAACATAAACTGATTCCATACATCTCAGAAATTCCTACAAGAATCCTGTAAGGTAGGACAATTATAATTAAAAACATTTAAGTTTTTTTTAAAAAATCCCTCTTCCCAAGTAGCCCCAAAAAACAACCCCCATATTACAGGGACATGGCCTGACACGCAGAGTGTGGCTTACTTAAAGGCCACCTTGCACGTTCATAGCTGAGCTTCATATGAGAGAAGTTCACATTTTTAACCACCAGAACAAGAATCTCTAAATACTCTGAATAAGACGTAAGCTATAGTTCTTAAAACCTTGTATGGAAAATAAATAGGTTTTTTTTTTTACATCTTTCACACAGTGCTGTGGGAAAGAGAGTTGCTGTCTGAAAACTTCCCAAACCAGTTCCCACAGGTTTATGTTGATGGGAGCTGTATATACATTATGGCACTGAGCAGAACACTCAGTTTCAACAAGTTTCAGCTAGAAAAGGCAGTCCTCACATGCTGACTACACTAATTCCCAATACTGAAGCCTCAAGCTAGCGTATCCCTGGACAGCAAACAATTACCTTTACTGGAGCAAAGTTAAATTGGCTGTAGGCCCCCCTCCAGCACCCAATTGAGTGCTAGCTTGGAAACTAAATAACTTGGTCTGAACAAACAGGCATTTCTTACAGAAGTTCATTAAAGGCTGATGTAGACTGATCCAAAGCAGCTGCATTGAAGGTGCCTGCAACTGAGTGTGTGTACATTAACTTGGTCTGTCTTCATCACCCATATTCACTGCCACAATTAACTGAAAAGCAGTCCTGCTTTTGTACTGGTGCCTGGTGGAGACTGGTAAAGCAAAATGCTTGGCTGTGCTTCTCCCCATCCCCCTTTAACTTCCCAATATGGCCAGCAGACATGCTTGTTTTCTCCAGTCAACAATACAGCATTATTGTGGATGGAGGAGGCTTGAATAATCAAGTGCAGTGGTGAAAATCGTTCATTCTTGCAGCACGGGATCCTAGAGCCTTCGAGGGATGGACTCGTCACACCTCTGGCCACACACACACACACACACAGACACGCATACCTAGGCTGATGTCCCTGCAGCCCAACAAAAGGCAGTTCTGAATTCTAGAACTGTATAAGTTGTGGGAATAAGCATATGCAGATTTTTCAGGACAGTATGCATCTAGTTGTGGGGAAAAACCAAAGGATAGAACAATTAAACCCCACCTGCTCGGCACTGGGAATCCTCTGGCTACAAGGAGTTCACTAAGCAATGGGACAAAAAAAAATAAAAAATCAAGCCTGCCTTCACAACAGAAGGGATAGAAACTTTATTTTTATTTAAGGAAAGGAAGCTGTCATCAGGATGCAAAATTCTAGAATTCACACAGCCCTATGGCTCAATAAATTGACACTGAGTATTATATCGGGGTGGGCAGAAGGCAGATCTCCAGATGTTTTTGACTTCAACTTCCAGGAGGCCATGCCAGCATAGCCAATGGATTAAATTGTTTTAGATATATATATATATGTGTGTGTGTGTGTGTGTGGTGTCTGTTTATATGTAAATTGTTTTTATACTTGTATAATGAATTTTTAATGGTTTTTAATCATTGTAAACCACCCAGAGAGCTTTGGCTATTCAGGGAATAGAAGTGTAATAAAAGAAATTAAAAGCATCTGGAGGTCTACTTTCTGCCTACTCCTGAATGTTGCGAACCTGTACGGAAGTGCCTCCTAATTTGTAGTATGCATCATTAACAGTACACTTTAGTTCTGCTGAAGTTGCCCTGTTTTAAGCAAAAAATAAATAAATTTAATGCCACTTATTCAGCATGTTCACCTTTAAAGAAGCACAGGAAGACATCTCTCTAGTAGAAATAATAGCACACACTTGTATCAGAATTCACAGGACTTCCTGTTTACATCATCCTACGGACAGAGTTGGTTGATAATTTTTTTTAAAAAAATGTTGAAGGGTGTATAACTGAACCATCACTGCCTGTGGTGGGCACGCTTTTTCTATTCATGGATGCATTGTAGGCTTTTTATAAAATCTGTAAAACTTGTTTTGGCAGAGACAAAAGCAAAAATCAGTGAGTGCTAAATTTGGCTTTATCATACCAGCTTTCTGGAAAAGTAATACTTGTCTGTGGCCTAAATTTTAATCTGCACTGTTCCGCTGCCATTAATCCAGACATTTGTATGTATCACAAGGATATGAGCAGGGTACTCTAGTCAACTCCCAATCCCTAGAAGGAAAAAAAACTGTTCCACAACGTGAAATAAAAGATAAAAGAACAATCTGACTACACTTGGATATTTGACTGGACAGATTAATCTTAAATGGTAATTAACTTGTCATCTGATATATTGGTTCAATTAGAAAAAAGCTAAAGCACTGCTTCTCAAAAGAATGTCTTTCATACCATAAAACAAGGGGAAGCAATTCCAAGGCTCTTGCAAGGAAAGTTTAAATAATTGGGTCAGTAAGAACTGGTAAATAGAAAGCCTGACCCAAAGATTGCTCACGTCATATTTACTGGAAAGCATCAAGTAAGTATCACAGAACAGCATTCAAGGGAAGATGTACTTGCCAAGGACAAAGGACAAGGAGCCCAGTAGAAAATTAAGTCAATATTCATAGGAGCTCCGTAGCTGGTTTCAAATAGTACAACCAGGCGTTCAGAAATTCATCCTGCGATATAACATCTTGTACAGGAATTAAGAACTGCATTAGCACAGGGACAATAAGCCTACTCTGCAAACACAGAAACGGACCATCCACCAAATCAAGTGATTCCGTTTTGAAACAATACTACCAGGTCTCTTCAAGAAACTACCAGATTCAATTCTTTACTCACTGAATGTCACAATACTTGTCTTGTTACAGGCTGTATTTATTCTAACATGTTTGTAAACAACCACTTGCCTAATAGCTGGTAGCATGGAAGAACAACCACTAGATATATAATTTTATCTCGACATGCAGCAAACATTATACATGCATATGAAAGTGACTATATTGGAGATTCATTTTCAAGGCTATTTTTAATGATCTTATGAGAAGCTCTTTTGCTTCTATAATAATGCCAATAAGCACTAATAGAAACAGAAAACATGCATTCAGCCTTTTGCCAAGCCTAAGTAAAGTATTGCCCTCCTAAAAAGAAAAGGAATACCTTAAGTAACTGATGAAACACTGTAAAGACAGAGAAATTCAGGAAACACATGCTAGAATTCCACAGAGTAACATTCCCCTGTGGGACTTCATTATCGAATGACCAATCGTGACTGGATAGTTAAACTAAACAAACAAGGATGCAATGGTGAGCTTCACAAATATCCAATTTTTCCACTACCCATTTGGTTAGGGTCTGCAAAACCTATGCAAATACACAGGTATGGTATCTCACTAGAATACTTTTTTTTTTAATGACAAGGTTGAAAGCTAAGTTTGCCTGTCTTGCAATTTCTTCAGAAATGTTGGAGGGATCACATTGGAATTGGGGAGCCAGAAACTGCAATCAGAACAAAATTGATCCATAGTCTCAAGAAAGACTAGCATTTTTCTGCAGTACAGTCTAGAAAGTCTGAATAGTTATATGCAAACACTAACTTTTGGAACAAACCTAATTCATGCACATATGGTGCATAGGCTGCCATACGTTTCCCCACTTTGTGTCTTAGCAAGGTCCAGTGTTGAATCTTAAGAGTATAAATTATATAGATATCTTTACATCTGAATACCTGACACGCAGCATGGACCTGGAGAACACACCGAATTGTATTATAATCTAGCACGCAGAGTTAATTTTCAACTACATGGTCCTGAACTTTTCTACAGCTGTGCATTTTCCAATTCCTACAGCCATGCATTTTCAAATAGAAATGTTAGGCACAAACAGTTTTAGTTAGAATGAAAGTTAGGGTTGGAAATCAATCAAGATCTCAAAAGAGAAAAGGAGTTACATACTATTAGTAAAATGCATTTTAGAATGCAATAAAGTTTTGCCATGCTGAACTTGGATGTTTTTACTTGCAAGCATATTGCTAGAAGTCAGTCTAAAATTAGCTGGGTCTTATACTTTGAAGAGAGAGTGACACATGCAAGGCAGATAGTTCATAAACTCCACAGTGAATGTTAAGAGGATCACTCACCCCATCCCTGACCTGATTTCTAGACTTCTGGATGGATGGAATTACTTCACTGTTTACATAACACCAAAGGCCTTGAGTGGATTTTAAAAACTTCCTGGTGAGTGTCTTATGTACATGCATCCATATTCAGAATTAACAATTAATCAGAGCCCCATATTCCAACCTGAAATACATTCCCAATAAACATTCAGGTAAATAACTATAGGACTGGATGTGTAGCTTTTTAAAAGCTCAGCTGTTACTTATGTCTTGGATAAAGCTAAGAACTGGTTCCCTAGAAGGGCTGTAAATGAACGGCCTTCCTGCTTTGCAAACCATTGCGATTTTCCAAACATGCATTTAAACATTTGCCAACTCAAGTGACAATCTGACTTGTATTTATGGTTAGGATAAACTTTTTACTACCCAATTCCATTTCAGTAACTGACATTTTATTCTGAAGAGAAAGGAAGTGGGTTTCTGAAAAGGCTGTTCCCATTTTAAAGAGCCTGATGTCTAAATTTGAATTTGAACTCAGAAGCAGTACTGCAAATGGCATTCTGCATCACCTGCTTTCCTTTCATTTACACCAAGAAACCTCATCTTGCAATTACTTTCATCTCTCTCTTTCTATACCCCCCAACACACAAGGAAATGAGCAGTCTTGTGGAGATACTATTTTTTTCTAGTGCGTCTATTAGATCTCCTGCATTTTGTCCTTAATCTAGTAGCTATAGGAAACTTCTACTACAAGTGCTGACATCACGGTTTGAAGAACCATCACTCAACCCACTTTCGGAAGGTTTGCAATAGTACATATACGATAACCATCTGAATCCTCACCACTTTACCACAAACAAACTGCATGGCAAGGAGGGATGGGGCTCATGCAGTTCATAAAAGAAGAGCCGACCATGGAAAATTGGTTCTTAGAACCAGCCTTCTCCCTTCTAGCACAAAAGACTGAGCACACTAAAAAAAAAAAAAAAAGCTCATGTGTATCAACTATTATCTATGCTATTATAGCTACCCCAGCATTGGGGTAATCCTTTGCTTCTTCGCAGTAATAAACATTATTTTTGCATACCTTGGGGAAGCTGGCCCCCCATCAACCTCAGGCATTCAGTTATTATTATTATATTTATTTGTATCCCGCCTTTTGCCCAATACTGGGCTTTATTCAACTACAGCACCTGTAAACAACCCCCACCCCCAACATATTCATGCATCAGTAGTCTTCCTGAAACACCCTATCCCATGAAGGATGCAGAAGGTAGATCAAGATCTACTGGTAAATCTTGGGGTGATTTGAAGCAGATCTTCCAACTGTTTTAACAAAAGCAATAACAAAAAAGAACCCCTCTAAATTAGGTTGCTGTGAAATAAAGAAAGCTTTCGGGGGAGGGGGGAGATCCAGGATAGTATGTTTGGGCAAAAGGTCTGGGAGCTCAGTTCTGATCTGAAATCCAATTCTTGATCTGAGCAATATGCTCAGAAGCACCCTGTTCCTCAATTCTACTTAGATACACCTCTACCCCAAGCCACTATTTCGCACCTGATCCCAGAAGCCTAAAATCTGTCCACCCTGACCTAACCACTATAGGAGACCCCCGCAGGCACTCTGAAGCTATCTGGCAGCTTGACAGCTCAACCCTATAGTGTTCCCTGAGAAGTAAACTCAGCTGATTGTGATGAGATTACTCCCAGCGTGCATAGAATTGCAGCCTTACTCTTGCTTCCTACCACACCAGATTTGTTTCTTTGTGGGCCCCGGGAACACCTGATGCTTCAGTGAAACTAAGCAGAACGAATCTGATCAGAGATGATTAAGAAGCCCCATACTGGAGCCTGCTAGAAATATATCCCCTTATTTTAAATTTAGAAGAAGAAAAAACACACATGCGATTTAAAGGTGTGGTGTCACACTGTGGGAGGGGGTGGGGGAGGAGTTAAGCACCCTGGCTGCATCCCCACCACGGGAAGTAGAACCAAATACCCCCCCCCCAACTAATTAAGATTGGGGGGGGCATAAATAAGACACAAGGCTGGGTGGGGAGCAGCCTCTCACCCAACCCGGTGCCCTCCAGATGGCGCCAGGTTGGGGCAGACTGTTCTAACCATTCGTGCTAGATCGAGGAGGCGGATGACAAAAACAACAACACCCGCCACCCATTGCACAACGGACACTTTCGTGGTGCGCGGACGTGCAGAACTGCCAGCCCCCCACCCCACCCACACACTCCGCTTCGGCCTGTTGTTGTCTCCAGTGTTATTTCTTTGCACACGCGCGTGCAAAAAGGCCCCCGGGGTGCAAGCTTTCGCCAGGCAGGCCCGCGCCTGCGCCCACCCCAAAACGAGGCGCCCCCTCCCTCCCTCCCTCCCTCTGGTGCTCTTCCCTGCCGCCCCACCCCCAATTCCTCCGCCCTCCCTCCGCCTCCCACCCCACCGCGTTTTGTGTGCCGTCGGGGTCTGTGGGCCGCGTCCAGAAACAGGCAAGGCCCGGCCACGATCCTGAGGGGCGACGAGCGCGCGAGGCGGTGGGAGCGGTTCTGAGGGGGAGGGGGGAGGAGGGGGTCGCCCGCGAGGCAAGCCGAAGGCCCCGCTCTCCCCAGTTACCTGTCCTGGGTGTTTATCATCCTCAGAGCTCGTCAGGACGGACGCGGGGGTTGGGAGGAGGCGCTCACTCTCGGGCCTCACAGCAGCTCCTCCCTTCGCGAGCGCTGAGCTCCAACTGACGGGTTCACCCAGAGCGCGAGCCGCCGCCGCCGCCTATGATGCCACGCGCGCCCCCGCCCCGTTGCTCATCTACATAGCCACGCCCCGCACCGCCAGGCTGCCTGGGAAACTGGCCGCTCGAAACAAAGGCGCTGAGGGGAGAGAAGGAGGGGCTTGTGGCGGCTCCACCTCCCTCGCCCTGCGCAGGCGCACCACCTACGTGTCCCCGCGCGGGGGTGGGCAGCTGCTTTTGCTTGTCCCGGGCAGCACGTGGCCGGGCCACGGGACGGTGTGAGTCGTTTTTAGTGTTTTCTCATCATGAGTGCAAGTATTGCTTTTCTGTCAGGGCTGGGTGCAATATGCCTTTGGTGTGAATGCAGTGCTGCCATTACTTTGGTTAAACATCTTTTGTTTTATTCATTACGTTTTTATTCTGCCCCTTAGTCCAGGCTCTCTGGGCGGTGCACCATGACAACCGTAAAATACAGCAAGCGTCAGATAAATTTAAAACGTTGAACGATAAAAAGGCAATATAAAAACCAGCTGAGTTAAAATCTGTGTTAATACCTGTGTGAAATGGTATTATTATTTATTTATTTATATAGCACCATCAGTGTACATGGTGCTGTACAGAGTAAAACAATAAAATAGCAAAACCCTGCTGCATAGGCTTACGTTCTAATATGTAAGGTATGTTTTCAGGAGGCGTTTAAAAGATGTTACATTTTGCGTCTCCCCAACCGCTTGAGATAGAGGGTTTTCCAGAGGTGGGTGTCACTGCAGAGAAGGCCCTGCCGCCTTGGTTCTGTTTCTAAATGGCCAGCAGGACTTCCTCCTCTGAAGATTGTAGCTGTTGTCTGTGTCCATATAAGGCAAGGCAGTCTGCTAGGTATGCTGGTCCCGAATTGTTCAGGGCTTTGTAGGATAATAACATAACCTTGTATGTGGCTTGGGAGCTAACAGGCAACCAGTGCAGTTCTTTTAATACAGGTTTTATATGAGCTCCTGTAGGTGTCTATGGCCCTATTTAGAAGACACCTTAAACCAGGGCTTTAACCATGGTAGTTAAGCCTGAGAGCCTTATTCACCATGGTTAAAGCCATGGTTTAAGGTCTTCTGAACACGGCCTGGCTTTCTGGCTTAACCACAGTGATTAAAGCTGTGGTTTAAGGTGTCTTCTGAATGGGGCCAATGTAATGTTGTGTTTTTAATATTCCTTCATGCCAAACAGGCAAGGTAGCCCCTCTGACAGCAGGATGATGGACAGTCCTGCTTGGCCAATCAGTGGGGTGTGAAGGTGGGGCTAGGCTGCAGCCGCGTAGTTAGTCTGTCACTGCTGCCAGGGGTTGTGAGAGAGAGGCGGTGCTGCAAGCAGATTTTGGAGGGGTGATTCACTGTGCATGAACCATGTCGGCTTTATTCATGAGCCCCTCCGTGGTGAGGGGGCTGAGGTGTCAAAAAGCAGGAAAAAAGCAGGACTGCTATGGTGACACGGGCTTTACACTAGTTTATACATGAACTGCTTTGGAAATTTATTATATTTAACCATATATAAATATCACAAATAAATAAGTAAGGGTGCAATCCTATCTATGTTTAAATAGATAAAAGTCCTACAACATCCAGCATTCCCCAGCCAGAGTTGTAGTACTATTGTCTCCCTAAACATACATAGGATGATGGGTTTTAATACGGAGTTTTATTCTTTCATCATATTATTTTTTATCTTTTATTGTTTACCTCTCCAGAATCTGTTTAGCTATGGATTGGTATATAAATGTTGTAAGTAAATAAATATCATTTATTTATTTTAGTTACATTATTGTTACTATTTATCTGTTTATTTTTAGTCTGTCTCCCAAACGGTTTCCTTGGGCTGTTTATAATTGAAAACAAGGACACTGCTGAGCTCAGTAAAGCTTACATCTGAGTGAATAAACATAGAATAGGGCTGGTTAAGCATGTTCTACAGAGCAATCCTTCTCATGTCTCCCCAGAAGTAAGTCTCTGTGGGTTGGATACAGACTTAATCATCATTGGAAGCAATGGGGCAAGTTAGTTGTAATTAACTTAAGTCCTATTGATTTCAATGGGGCAGTTCTAAGTATGACTCCAACCTATTTAGATCAATGGCACTTTCTCCCAGGTAAACTTTAGTGGACTTTATTCCACCATCCCTCCTCTCTGCAATTATGTGCACAGGGTGCAGTTATGTGCACAGTGGCTTGAGAGTAAGATCCATAGGATACAGTGGGACTGACTGCTGGATGAGCATGAAAAGCTCATGCTATATGGCTGCAATGCCATGCATACTTATCCTTTGACCACAGGCCAGTTTTCTTCTAAGTAACCGTGCTTAGGATGTACACTGTATGCCAAGTGCGGTTTCACCTTAGTTTTATATAAAGTTTTGCTCTGTTTTTGTCTATTCTCTGGGCAAAACTACTGCTTGCTTACCCTGCAGGAAGTCGAAACCAAATAGGACTGCAAGTTCAAAAGAAGCCTGTTAGTGTCATTCTCTACACCCACCCCACTCCTAATTTAATGTCCCTATTAGCGGAAGGGCTCTATTTATATTGCTCAGGAAAAACAAAATCAGCCTTTCCCACAGAGGTTGTTGCTCCGGCTGATTGTTGCTGGAGGAAATTGGAATGTGCTACATATTATTTTTAGGATTCACATGGGAAAAATTTTTTTTTTTTTACTGTTTCATTTCCAATCCCATGGAAGAATTGGTATACCTTTGTGGACTATGATCATGAAGTGTGAAATCAGGTGTGCCCCCCCCCTTTTCCTCAATGCCCAATCTGCTTTTTGTAACATTTTACCTGATGAAGAGATCTGGAGATCTCGAAAACTTGCCCATTTTTTGCGGGTGATCAAAATTTTAGTTATTATTATTATTATTATTATTATTATTTATTTATTTATATAGCACCATCAGTGTACATGGTGCTGTACAGAGTAAAGCAGTAAATAGCAAGACCCTGCCGCATAGGCTTACAATCTAATAAAATCAAAGTAAAACAATAAGGAGGGGAAGAGAATGCAAACAGGTACAGGGTAGGGTAAGCAGGCACAGGGTAGGGTAAAAGTAACAGTAGAAAGTAACAGTAGAAAGTAACAGTAGAAGTCTGCCTCATAAAGGTTTTGCACTAATATGGATTTTGCAATTTTGCTAATGGCTAACACAGCTGCCTAAGTGCGAAAATGTTTGCTTGATACCAGACTGTTATGGCTGTTTTTATACTTTGCAGGGTTGTTGTGAGGATAAATGGGGATAGTGGCAGGCAGGGAGTGGGTGGGAAGAACCCCCCCCCCAACCTGGAGACCTTCAGACTACAGTGCCAGCATTCCTGACCATTGGTCATGCTGCCTGAGGCTGATGGGAGCTGAAATCCAAAATATCTGGAGGGCACCAGGTTGGGGTCGGCTGTCTCAAAGCAACAAAGTAAGCTTAAAGAGTGCTTTAAAAAATCACTTATTTTTCTATTTTTCCAAAATTTCCATTTTTCATGCTAAAAAAACGACGTTTCTAGAAATTTTGCATCTCTAGTGGAGGTCCTCCCACCCAGGCCTCCATGAGCCGAATGACATCACCAGCCGTGGCCTTGGTGCTGTTGTGCGTGGCCATGCCCCCTGACCTCATTGGGCAGGTGGATTCCCCACTTGGTGCTTCAGTTGGTGACCAGACTTCGCTGCCCTGTGTCAGGGAAGATGCAAGGCAGGGAAAGCCAAGCCAGCTCACTCCCATTCACTCCGCCCTGAGCTTTCCTCTCTAGGGAAAGCCCATGTGGAGCAAAACCTCCATGGCAAAGGCTCTAGATAGAGGATCGCTCCTCCACCCAGTGCCTCGACAGGGGGAACAGCCCATTTCCCGTGAGCCTAATTCTTGCTGACAGTGGTGTAGTGGAGGATACACAGAGGTGTAGCACCAGCACTTTAGCCCCCTGTTTCCTCTCAACTTAGCTGCAATCCTCACAGTAGCTGGCAGGGTGGGATGGCGGATGAATTTTCTCTGCAACAATATATAGTCCTGAGCTCTCCCTCTGGCAGTGCAAAGTATTTTGGAATGTCTTGGTCTTGAATGGGCAATTAAGACCCAATAGCTGTATTATAAAACCTCTGTTTCTGGTATTTATTTATTTATTTTATTTATTTATTACATTTTTATACCGCCCAATAGCCGAAGCTCTCTGGGCGGTTCACAAAAATTAAAATCATCATAAAACAACCAACAAGTTAAAAATACAAATACAAAATACAATATAAAAAGCACAACCAGGATAAAACCACGCAGCAAAATTGATATAAGGTTAAAATACAGAGTTAAAACAGTATAATTTAAATTTAAGTTAAAATTAAGTGTTAAAATACTGAGTGAATAAAAAGGTCTTCAGCTGGCGACGAAAGGAGTACAGTGTAGGCGCCAGGCGGACCTCTCTGGGGAGCTCATTCCACAACCGGGGTGCCACAGCGGAGAATGGTAGAGTTGAAAAGTGCTAGAACTGGTTTGTTAATAGGGGTCAACACAGCTGCTTGGGGTTTTGGCCACGCCTTGGGGGCGTGGTTATGGAGACTGCCATGATGAGTGCCTGCACTTCAGAATTTACAATGAACACCAGCTCTAGCTAGTAGTTACATGGATGGAGTACAACAGGAAACATAACGTGGATTGGGTTGTGTGTCTGTTTTCAGGACCGGCCCTATCACTAAAAAGAGTGAAGCGATCACTTCAGGCGGCAGATGCTGGGGGTGGCAGTGGCAACCTGAAGTCTCCAGTAGTTGCCTCCTGTTGGGGGACAGAACCGTGGACAATGTCCTATTCCAGTGTTGAAGTAAGATTTGACTACCAGTCCAGTCAACTTCTCTAGGTGTACTGGGGAGGGGGCGCCATCTTGTCCTTTGCTCAGCTAGCAAAATGTCTTGGGCCAGCGCTGTCTGCTTTGGTAAATGTTTGGTGGCACAGAAGGTGAGATGCAAGCCACCCTATAAAAATTATCACGGTTGCAGCTGTAGAAAGCAGTGAGGAGGGAGCCTGGGGGTCCATGGCACCTTCTCCCTCCAGACTACGAAGAGCGGAGCGGAGATGAAGAGAAGATGGTAAAGAAAAGCCGAACACTTGGTCTCTCTTTGGCTGCAGCTGTGTGAAACAAGCACACTGGCCGACTGCCTGGAAGAGGAGGAAGGCACAGCAGCGCATACAAGAAAGCAGTCTGGGGCATGTTGTTATAGTGTGACTTTCCTCCTCCTCCTCCTCCCCCATCATAATTTCAGCGAGCCGCTTCCATTGGTCCCTCCTGGCATCCCCCCAAGAGCTGCAGTAACAGGAAGGGCAGCAGGCCGTGGGAACAGATCCTGTGAGACAGCTCCCTGCCGTGGCCAGGGCCAGCTGCTTCCCCTGCCACCCTCTTTTCCCCCAGCCCCATTCAGCGCGGAAATCTGAGACAATATGCCAGGCTGAAGCCAAATGCCGGCAGGCCGAGCAGATGCAAATAAATGCACGCGCCCTACATACTTGGCTCTGCACTCAGGTGCCCATGCGCTCAGTGCGCTTAGATGCCAGACGCTTTCCCACTCTGCATGTGCGGCCCATTGACTGTTTGTGTACTGTGCTCATGGAACATCTTGCACCAATTATCCATGCGCAGGCATGGCTCCTTGGGCTAGACCCTGGAAGTCGGAAACCCACCGATCTGTGTTCTGCTGCCCCATGTGGCAAACTACTGTTGCTACAGGTCTCAGTGT
The DNA here is from genome assembly GCF_023053635.1 of Elgaria multicarinata webbii. NCBI lineage: Eukaryota > Metazoa > Chordata > Lepidosauria > Squamata > Anguidae > Elgaria > Elgaria multicarinata. The sequence goes on from NC_086186.1 coordinate 12,226,737, forward strand.
GCCTTGGAAGATGTTTTGGCCTACAACTCCCATCCACCCTCACCATTAGTTGTGCTAGCTAGGGCTCATGGGATTTGTAGGCCAAAACATCTGGAGAGCAACCCCAGGACCCACCAAAATGCCACAAAAGCAGCTTCATAAGCAAAGCCCTGCTGGATTAGACCAAGGGTCCATCTAGTTCAGCATCCTATTCACGCAGAGGCCAACTAGCTGCTCATGGGAAACCCATGAGCATGACATGAGTGCAACAGCACCCTCCTGCCCATGTTCCCCAGCAACTACTGTACATAAGCATACTGCCCTAGTGCTTGGGCAAAACACGCAGGTTCCTGGATAGATGCAGAGCAGAAGCAAAGAAAACATGGCAGCCTTTATGTGAGCAAAGCCAGAGATTAATTTTAGGTGGAGCACTAGATTAAAAAAAAAATGAGCCGAAGTCAGATTGTGTAGCATTGTCTAGTAGCGGGAGGGAATGGAACCCTCAAAATGCAAAGCCCCTTTTCAGTGGTAGAAAGTCATCTTCCTCTGTATGGTGAAGTATTCTTATGTTCTTCATGCCATTGATCGGCTCCCCTTATTTTGGAAGGACCAGAAGTCTCCCAGATTTAACTGGGACGTTTCCTGGGCAGGTACAGTATCTAATATCTGCTGTGTCTGATTCCTGGTTCATGATTCCTAGCCATCACTCCATGGCCACCTAAGGCCCAGCACTGACCTAAGTGACGCTTGTGGAATTGTGTTGTGGAACCCGAATAGGGCCACACCCTCCCCAACCAAGAGGCTGTGCTGAAAGTCCTAATTTTAGGGACCATGTTGGTTCAGGCCTGTCACATTCCCCCCCTCCCCCCCATGGGTTTGTGCATCCTCTCCCAAAGCTCAAGATAAGAGAAGAAATGGTAAATCCAATCACATGCATGCTATGTGCCAATAGATGGCAGCATAGGCTTTTGCAGCGGAAAGTCTAGTGCGCTCATGCGCTCTCTATGAGGATTTGCAGCTGTTGTATAGGACACAGGGATGCTCTTGTGAAGGGGAGATAAATAGCTGAGAGATTCCCATTACTTCTTGAGAGTGAAGATCTCCATCAGGAAGACTGTCCTCCTGCCAACTAGAGAGGGTAGCATGATAAATATAAGAACCCTGCTGCAGTGGCCAGCCAGATGCCTCTGGAAAATGCTGCAAGCAGAACAGGAAGGCAATAGCCCTCTTCTAATGTTGCTCCCTAGCAAATGGTACTCACAGACGTACTGCCTCTGATCTTGGAGGCTGCCTGGGCAACTTTTTTGGGTGGCAGAAGCCTGGCAGTGTGCTATTCTATTGGGAGAAGGAACCAGGCTGTTCCTGCTTTGGTTTGGCTAACAGCAGCCAGGAGGAGGCTCTGTAATAGGTAAGTCAGGGCAGCATTCTCCAACCAGGTGAACTTCAGATGCTTTGGACTACAACTTTCAACATTCCTCCTGTCTGGAGGTTGTGGGGGGGACATTGTGGACCTAAACAACTAGAAAGCACCAGGCTGGGGAAGGCTAGAATTGTCTCTTAAAGCCTCATTAAATGTCTCAAGGAGCACCTCCTCTTATAAGAACTTTCCCAAAATTTAAGTTTAGCTAATAAAAGCCCTAGTCAAGGGTAGGTGTCGTAGGGTACCTACCGAGGGCCCACATCTCATCAGGGCCCACCGACAAGACCCTCCTGGAGTTGCTCCTCTTCCCCATTGCAAGTGGCTTGTTTACCTGCCTCTCGCTTTGGCCCAAGCAAAGGTGATGCTGGTCAGAAGGAGTAGTAGTAGATGCCACTGTCTCTTTGCTCACTGGCTCTCTGTCTGCCAAGCAAACAAGTGGTAGCAATGAGGAGGAGGAGGAGGAATAGCAGCTGGTGACAATGGTGGTGAGAAGGTAGAATCACGGAAGGAGTGGGGCCTTGAAGTGTCTTGCTCAAGGACCCTCAAAAACCTGGAGCTGGCATTGTTGTCCAGTAGTACATTTGCTGCAGTGGCTGTAGCCCAGACATGTATAATGTTGCCCTAGTTGGTTCTGGCCGGGATGTCTTGTCTGACCTAGTCCTCTTCTCCCAATGCATCACAGACAGTGCTATTGGGAAAGCCCAGACCAAAGGAACAAGAATAGTGGCGTCCAGTCCGAGCCATGCATTCTAGCAGGTATATTGCACACACATGCATTGCTCTGCACCTGAGACACATGACACACCACCGGTGCGCCGAAGTGTCCAGCGGAGTGATGAGTGAGTGGCAGCAAGGTTTTAGAATCTGAAACTCTGCAAGGCCAGCCCTACCATTAGGTAGAGTGAAGCAGTCTCCTCTGGCGGCAGTGCTGGGAGGAGGCAGCAAGGCGTCGGAGGATAGAACTGTAGGCCACGCGGTCTGCCTTGGGCTCCCGAAGCTAACCTGCCACTGGGAGTGGATGCTCTCCTATTCAACTGCCAGTCCAGTCAGCTTTTGTACATGGAATGAGAGGGACACGATCTTGGCCTTGGATTGCAAAATGTCTAGGGCCAGCCATGGGTCTCTGCGGCTGAGTCAGTGTGCATCAGAGGTGCCAGTGCCTCCAAAGGACAACGGTTGCTCTCATGAATTTCTGCTGGAAAGGACAGCAACCGCAACATACATCCCCCTCCTGCCTTGGACACAGCTTCACATCCCGTCATCTCAACTTGAGCAGAGACCGGAGAGCCTGCTCAATATTTCATGACCTGTCTCCTGGCGGCCTTCGCATGTCGCATTCCCTTTCTCTACCGCTCGGCATTTCTTGCCTTGCCATTTCTTGCCCTTCCAGTAGGAAGAAAGCCAGAGATGGGCTGGGCTAAGTTGAACAAGGATGGGAGGAGAGGAGGAGAAGGAGAAGGAGAAGGAGCTCTCTAAACACTCTCAGCTCCTGGGATAACAGTATTTTATTTATTTGTCATTATTTATATCCCACCTTTTTTTCCTCTTGCAAGAAACCCAAGATGGTTCTGACTGCAACTCAGAACAGATTCACTGCACCACTGACATCGGTGCCTCCACTGCTAAAACCCAGATTTCGCAAGCCCCAGCCCAACGCTCTAACCGCTACACCACACTGACTGTCATTTCCCACAGTATTTATGACGCTGCTATCAGGGTCAGCCCTGGAACAAATTGCACCCAGGCAAAGAGCACCTTTAGCACCACCTCCATTTAGCTAAGCTTTCGAATAGTGTATTTTTCATTGCATTTGTAGCCTATTTCATAACTTTGGTATGCAACTTGTATTCATGTTTTAGTCCTGTCATATAAGGCAGGGCTCTATTTGCACATATGGGTCGGAACACAATCCTACAGTTACACAGTTTCTTGAATAGGCATTGATCTTGTACATTCCCCCATAAATTAAAAAAGGCCAAAAATGAAAGCTACACTGACCGCACAGATCAATGTCACCAGTTTTACAAGTGAAGTGTACTCTTTGTTTTAGCTGGTGAGCGGATGGTTACATAGATAGCTTGGGCACCCCCACAAGTCCTGCCTGGGTAGCTTGTCCCTAAATCTGGCTGAATGCTGTATCCTGAGGACCAGGGCTGGCTTCAAAGGTAGACATGGTGGAGCACTAGCTGAGAGCCTACACTGTTGCAGCTTGCTAGTTCACCTGCCTCTTGCTCTGGCCCGGACAATAGATGTTCATAAGATCAATTCAGTGCATACTATTCCATTGAATGATCAAGGCTCCTATTTGAAAGCTTTGCTCAGAGCCTATCCGTTGAATCAGGTGCAGCCTTTAAATCTAGTTGCACCTAGACTTCTTCAGGCTGCTTCTTGCTGCTCTTTCCTGCTCTGGCTGGCTAGCTAGCTAGCTAGCTCTCCTCTCTTTATATACCCTCTTCTTCAAAAAAAAAACACCCCAGGAAGTACTGTTTCAACCCTGAAGAAATGAAATTTAACCAAGGAATGAACCTTAACCAGGTAAATGAAATTGCTCCTCTCAGGGATGCCCTCTCCCAACAGAAAAACCCCCAGGCCTCTAAGCCTGACTTTATTACCTTGCCTCTGTAGGCCTCAAACTTCACAACAACACATCTGGAGGGCAGCAGGTTTGGGGAACTGAGCACTTTGTTACTTTCCCACATTCTCCAGCCACATAGCAACAGACAGAACTGCTCCAGCTTCTTCCAGCAGAGGGGAGCATTGTGTCTGCTTCTATTCAGGTCTTTGAAGGCTGGGGAAAGTTATTGTTTTCACCTGAGACACTAAAAAGTGCTTTTGAGCCTCCCATACACAATTTGTGTCAGGTTGGTTTTATATGGCATAAAACCCAGACGATTGTAGCGTAGGCGTTACATTTGCATTACATAAGGTGACCATATGAAAAGGAGGACAGGGCTCCTGTATCTTTATCAGATGCATTGAAAAGGGAATTTCAGCAGGTGTCATTTGTATGGAGAACCTGGTGAAATTTCCAATTCATTACAACAGTTAAAGTGCAGGAGCTATACTAGAGTGACCAGATATAAAAGAGGGCAGGGCACCTGCAGCTTTAACTGTTGTGATGAAGAGGAAATTTCACCAGGTTCTCCATATATACAAATGACACCTGCTGAAATTCCCTTTTCAATACATATGTTAAAGATACAGGAGCCCTGTCCGCCTTTTCATATGGTCACCCTACATTACACACCCCAAAAAGACAGCACAGGATGCAATTCTTGGAGTGGAAGAAACATCTAAAAGAATTACATTTTGTTCTCTTCAAAAAGTGGTAGGAACTCAAGCTCATTTTAAAACATAGTGGTGGGTGGAAGAAATTGCCTTAAACCTTGGTCCATCTCTCTCAGTATTGTTTACACTGATTGATGTGGCCAGGATCAGCCCAAGACATTTTGCTGCCTGAGGTGAAGTACAAGATGATGCCCTCTCCCATTCCATATACAAAAGTTGACTGGGCTGGCTGTTGAATCTTTAAGAACATAAGAAGAGTCCTGATAGATCAGACCAAGGGTCCATCTAGTCCAGCACTCTGTCAACACAGTGGCCAACCAGCTGTTGACCAGGGACCCATAAGCAGGACTCAGTGCAACAGCACCTTCCCACCCATGTTCCCCAGCAGCTGGTGACATGACAGCATTGTCCACCACGTTAGGCTAGCTAGAGAGCACAGGGTAGACCTCTTGGCATACAGCTCTGTCCTTCAACACCTTGCTGCCACCATCCAGCATATCCCCCTGAGGTGATTGCCTCACTCTGCCTAATGATAGGGAGACATACTCCAAGATTTCAGACAGAGGCCTTTCCCAGCCCTACCTGAAAATGCTGGGGATTGAGCCTGTGTGCAGAGTACTTGTTCAGTCTCTGAACTACCCATCGCTCTAATGTAACCAGAAATACTGTACTCAGATGTTCCAGGAATATGTGCATCTGTGTGTGCATCTATATTCAATGCAAGACAGCTAAAATCTAAATAGAGGTAGCTTACTTTGTTTGAAGTTACATAATTGTATTACTTATTGATATAAAATGTAATTTTATAACATAAAAAAGGGCCTAGTGTTTATTTCAATTATTTCAGAGCTTTTGGCGTCACTGCCCTCCTCAATCTTAGATGTGGAGCAGTATGGAAATGTTGAAAATAAAATAAAATAAATTGTCCAGAATGCTGTATGGTGGACTTAAGGTTAAGACTTCAGTTGGATAGAATGTTACCTGCACATTTCCCCTTATATCTCCAAGTAAAAAAGGATAGAGACTTATTTTTTTAAAAAAAAAAAAAGAGGGGGGGAAAGACTGAAATTGTAAAGAATAGCTAATCGCTGCTTGGGAAATAGACATTTAGCTGATGCAACCTCCCCATCACTACAACGCCATGCCAGGAAAAGCCACACCAGATGTATTTCTGCCTGCCATGTTAAAAACAAAGAACTTCTGCCGAGGTCATAGGGGTGACGGCCCTATCTGTTAGTCATTTATTTTAATGTCGTGTATACTTACTGGATGAAGACGACAGTGACCCATGATTCCAGTGTAGCAACCCTGTTAAATATTACTTTTGAATTGGAAATAACATTGTGGGTGAAGGTGGTTTACTTTTTGTCCTGTTTGCCAGAGTATACATTAACCTGTTCAGGCACAGCCCACTTCAATGCAGAGTGATCATACCATGACGAAGTGCAGCCAATGGGTGAGTAAGTACCATCCCTGTTGTATGTTGGAGCTGTAACTGCAGGAATTAGCAAACGACGTGCAGCCAGGAGACCTTTGCACGAGGTGACCTATGGCTACGTCACCAGGTATTTAACTTGCCGTATTTTGTCTGGTATGGTTCTCGATCCTCCCAGAGTGCAGGACACGGAATAACGGGCTCAAGTTAAAGGAAGCCAGATTCCGTCTGGACATCAGGAAAAACTTCCTGACTGTTAGAGCAGTGCGACGGTGGAATCAGCTACCTAGGGAGGTTGTGGGCTCTCCCACACTAGAGGCATTCAAGAGGCAGCTGGACAACCATCTGTTAGGGATGCTTTAGGGTGGATTCCTGCATTGAGCAGGGGGTTGGACTCGATGGCCTTGTAGGCCCCTTCCAACTCTGCTATTCTATGATTCTATGGTTAGTGCCCATCTTCCTTTTCGGTCACCCGCAAACGACTTGTGCCATCTTGGTCATTAAATCAGGCCAGTCTTGAAATTCTCCTAAACGGCAGGCCCTCCTAGCCTCCAGAACACGGCGACCCATTAAATTGGCTAAACAAACGCAGGAAAATAATTTCGCCTGTATGTGAAGAAATGCCACGCGCAAAACTGTTTATGTGGTGTAATGTTCTGTAAATACTCAGTGTGGCTTCTGAGAGTCTATAATGGATCTGTGTAGGGTTGGAGCCTAGTGTAGCCTGCTGTGTTGGAGGCCTGATTTGGTGGTAGCTGCTTGGAGAGGTTGTGAACGAGGAGAGAGAGATAAAACCTTGTAACATTTTTAGATGGGGTCTGGATCAGGTAAATTAAAATGTTGATTGGCATGGGGCTCTAGCTAGGTGGAAAAGAGCCATTGGGAAAGGTCAGTCAGTGAGGAAGAGCTGCGTAAACGGGCGTAGGATTGGTCTACAATGCACCAAAGAAAGGAGAACAAGACAAATACTCAGAGGCCCAGGGAAAGTATTCTGGAAAAGGGCTTAAGGCTCGACGTACTCTTTTGCCCGGTGTGTGTGTGAAATGTTAGGGGGGGGGGGGCTGGTAGGTGCTAAAGGAGAGCGAGCCCGGAAAAATAGAGCGGCCTGTTCCTTTAACTGTACCAGCTGGAGAAAATTCCAGGCTCTGGGAATGCAGCTTTCGCTCAATGAGGCGAGGGAGCTGGGAGCAAGGTCTAAGTGCTTTGTGGCTGCTGGATGGTGATGGGATGTGATGGCTGCAGCCAGGCGTGCAGGTGGAGATTGCACTTGGCTGCTGCCTCTGGGCTGGGGGTGGGGAGAGGTGAGCCTCCAAAAGCGCGGAAGATGGAGGAGGCTGCAGCAGCATCTGCAGCTGCAGGCACCTCGCAAAGGGCTCCCACTCCCTTCCCTCTGGCTTTCACCAACGGATGGCTTTACCACCAGTTGTTCACTGGGTAGACTTGGGTACTGAGGCTACCGACTCAGGCTTCAAAACCGACCGGTCATTGTCACCTAGCACAACCAAGATTTCGATCTTGGTACAAATTTGCCATCAGCCGTGGACTCGCTGTGCAGCTCTAAGCAAGTCCATCGCTATCTGTAAGCTTCCGCTGTCTGTGGATGACTTGACCCAGAGAGCCAGTGTGGTGCAACGGTTAGAGTAATGGATGAGCACCAGGGAGAGCCAGGTTCAAATCCTGACCTCGTCAAGTGACCTTGGGATGAGCATTATTTCTCAGTCTAACCTACCTCACAGGGTTGTGGTTGAGGGTAAAATGCAGGGGGAGATCCTTGTCCGCCACCCATGCTTGGACAAAGAGTGGGGTAGAACAATGTAAATAATAGTAATAATAATAATAACCACATTATTTTGCCTGCCCGTGCTTACTTGACTTCTATGGGAAACGTTTACTATCTGTTTCCACCAACGCTGACCAGTGCAGGAGGATAGAAGTAGCGGAAACATGGGCAGGAGGCCTTAACCAGCCAAGGAGCTGTCCAGCAGGGGTTGACCTAGGAGGAACTGGGTTAGACCAGGGAGCTTCCCCACACAACTGTTGCACTAGCAACTCTTGGATGTCAACTAAAGGGGTTTATATAGTCATGTTCAGTTGTGAAAGAAAAATAATGTGTGGGCGGGGACAGGGTGTCTGACAGGGCATTTATGCAGTTGGGAAATTTGCTTACACCCCACCCATCCTGGTAACGGGAGTTGCCAAATGGGAGCACGGCTCTGCTCTTCTGGGTGGTTCGTGATGCCCAGAGCTTCTAGTGTTCTAGTCTCCGGCAGAATTCAAATCTCAGAAGCAGAGGACGCAGCAAGGTTCCTGATCTCCTGAGTCTGTGGTGGGCAGAAGGTAGCTCTCCAGATGCTTTGGAATTCAACTTCCAGAAGCCTGTGCCACCATAGCCAATGGCTAGGAATGCTGGGCCCTGAAGCCCAAAATATCTGGAGGTCTGCTTTCTACCCAATGCTGTCCTAACGTAAGGTTGTTGCAACAAAACTTCATTTTTTAGATGCACACGCAGCCTTCCCCCACTCACTCTTTAGATAGCAATGTGTATTATTTTCCCTACTTCAAAATGTGGTAAGTCAGCTCTGCTGTGTTTGGGGACCCTCCTGTGTATTCCTCTGAAAGGGACCCTGGACTACTGCCCCAAAGTCCTACCCAGATGGTGCCACTGGGCCTCCTACTATTTGCTTGTGGTACCTGTGTAGTAGAGGTCAAAACGAGCTGGGAACCTTGTAGTGGCCTCAATACATTGCAGCAACCATACTCTGATCCAATGGTGCAGCTAGGTCATTTCAGAGGCTGGATTTAGGGTGCCATTGCTATGCATGCTTAGGCAGAAAAGAAGTCCTGCAACGGCCAGCTTTCCCCAGCCAACGTTCCCTAATAGTGGTGCAGCTCTAACCTGGCCCTAGTCATGAAAGCAGCCCTCCAAGCATCGGAACCCAACACATCCTCGTCCTCAACAAAATGATTGGACGGATAATGTTGGCTCTCGTTTCTTTCTAGCAAAGCTGCAGCCAAGCAGCGAACCTTGCCATGTTGCATTGGCGTGTGCCGCCCAACTACGGGAAGACATGATTCCCCCTTTTCCTGTGATAGCGCCTCTGTAGAGGGAATTGTCGCGAGGGAGGTGATATCTAGCCACCGTTGCTGTTGAGTGATGGTGAGCTCCTTCCAGCCACCGGCAGGAGAGTGGAGACAATGCAGGCAGCCCTGGAGTGACAAGCAGGCCCTTTTATGGAAGCGAGGGCCTTGGCAGGAGCTTTTCTCTGTGTCCGCCCCCTCCCAAGAATGTACTCCACTTTCTGCTGCCACCGCCGATAGGACTGCAGAGCCAGTGTGCCCCTTGGAACTTTCATTCTCCACAGTCATGGAATCAACCGAGAGGGGGTCTTTTCTAGGAGTAGATGCAGAATTCATATGCTGCCTGAAACAAGCCTAGGCCTATTTTTAAGGAGACAAGGAAATCTCTGGGGCCCTGAGGATATAACACGGGGGTGATTAGGATGTGTAGAATAACTGGCGCGAGCTGAGCAAACCTGGACAACGCCAGCATTCCAGTGAATACTATGTGTGGTGTAGTGGCTAAAGTGTTGGTCTGGGAGTCAGGAGATCCAGGTTCTAGTCCCCACTCGGCCATGGAAACCCACTGGGTGACTTTGGGCCAGTCACAGCCTCTCAGCCCAACCTACCTCACAGGGTTGTTGTTGTGAGGATAAAATGAAGAGGAGAAGGATTATGTACGCTGCCTGGGTTCCTTGGAGGAAAAAAAGGCAGGATATAATAAATAAATACATATAAATAAATAAATAAATATATGCGGAGGCTGGCTAAATGCACAGAACTATTTCTAGAGGGTAGCTGTGTTATTAAACTGTTGCACCAAAAACCAAGTGTCTTGTGGCACCTTAAAACAGCCTTTCCCCATTCTGGTGCCTGATAGATGTGTTGGACTACTACTCCCATCATCCCCAGTCACACTTTCGTGAACTCTAAACCACTAGATCAAAAGCATGGAGAGTTTCAGGTTTATAGGCAGTAGTACTAGCGTCTATATAAATCTGAAACTCTCCATAATGCTCTGTGCATCTGATGAAATGGGCTGTGGTCCATGAAACCTCATGGCAGAATTAATGGGTCTTAGTCCACATGAGCCCCTGCCCCCTTTAGTTGTATTTTTCTTTCCTCTAAAGATTTTATGAACTTCAGCAAACCTCCCTCTGTGTGTGGATGGTGCCATTTAATTACATAAGCAATGATATCCACAACCCGAGCACTGTAAATAGAGGAATTATAATTGTTGATTATTTATTATCATGGTATATGAGGATTTCTGGAATCTCTGCATGAACTAGGATGTAATACATTTGTGTGCTTGCACCTATTCATGTTCCTCTTATTTAAAGAGGTGCATACTTTAATATGCCAGTCTACTGTTCATGCACATGTGGACTAATGGTCTGGGTAGACTTCAGTCTTCTGAGAATTTTGTGCCCAGGGATTTGTTTGGAGTAATAGAACTGAATGGAGCTCACAGATGCTATGCGCAAAAATCCTCTCCTGATTACCCCAAGCAATGTAATTTTGGTGTGAAAGGCAGGGCAGGGTTGTTTTGTTAGTGGAGAGTCAGGATTTTTTGCTGATCTACTACAAACCACCCTTAGATCTGCCACTAGATCCATAAGAACATAAGAAGAGCCCTGCTGGATCAGACCAAGGGTCCATCTAACCCAGCACTCTGTTCGCACAGTGGCCAACCAGCCACCGGCCAGGGATGAACAAGCAGGACAACAGCACCCTCCCACCCATGTTCCCCAGCAACTGGTGCACAGAGGCTCACCACCTCAAACACTGGAGGCAGCACACAACTATCAGGGCTAGTAGCCATTGATAACCTTCTCCTCCAAGAATTTATCCAACCCCCTTTTAAAGCCATCCAAATTGGTGACCATAACCACATCTTGTGGTAGCGAATTCCATAATTTAACTATGCGCTGTGTGAAGAAGTCCTTCCTTTTATTTGTCCTGAATCTCCCACCAATCCAAATCCACTTTCTGGCCTTGGTTGATCCCATGCCTTCCAATGAGATGCTTTAGGGCACCCATGTGCATTGCGGGGAAAAACATGCACATACACAAATAGTTTTCAGCCTAGTCAGTGGTCATGTCTGCCTTTGTGGGCCTCATCCTGTGGCCCAACTTGTAATGCAAACAGCACACACACACAGATACACGAATAAAGCCACTCTTAAATGCAGCAATGCCTGTTGGTTCCCATCAGCTCTAGAAACAAGTTTGTCTATTCAGGACATCTTGCAGATCCTACACATTTAATGCGGTGAAGAATTGCTTTCAATAAGACATGGGGCCAGGAATGTTCCTTTCATAATGTGTTAACAAGAGCTGCTCAGATTGAGCTGGGTGGGGGAATGGATAAGGCGGGGGGAAAGAGGAAGAGGGGGAAAAGAAGAGATGGAGCCTGAGAAGATGAAAAGAGCACCAAAGAGGGAGAGAATGGCAGTGGGCAAAGGACCTGGCCTTTCACGAAGACAGGCAGGTGTTCCTATCTCACCATATTTTCCCAGAATGCCCCTATCGCCTTCTTTAAGCATGTCAAGGCACCTGTGCTCAACCGCACCAGGAGAGAAGCTGAGCCCCTTCCTAGGCAAGCCATATAGCTTATGCCTTTAGGACACACACACACAAACACACAACGCTGCGCTGCTTTTGCGTGTCAGCCCTCAAGTGGCGAGATTGTTCCTCGGCTTCTACAATGAAATATTTAGAGTAATTTAGAGCGATTTCATGTCCCAAGTAGAGAGGCATGATGAATATTTCACAAGCCACATATCTCTGCAAATCCTGCCAGATGATGCGAAGGCTCCTCTGAACACAACCTGTACGCTCACCAGGCTAAAAACTTCCCCACAGCCGATGCAGGAGAGCATAACAAGAGCCATACTGGATCCAACCAAGAGTCCGTCGAATCCAACACTTTGTTCACATCGTGGCCAACCAAATGCCTCTAGGAAGCCCAGAAGTAGGACGTGATTGCAACAGCACCCTCCCTCTCCTGTTCTCCAACAATTGATGTACATAGGCATACTGCTTCTGATACTGGAGGTAGCACCTAGCCATCCAAGACTATGAGCCATTGGTAGCCTTCTTCTCCATGAATTTGTCCAATCCCTTTTTAAAGCCATCCAAGTTTAAAAAGGGGTTGAATAAATTCCTGGAGGCTACTAGCCCTGATGGTTGTGTGCTATCTCCAGTATTCGAGGCAATAAGCCTGTGTGCACCAGTTGCTGGGGAACATGGGCAGGAGGGTGCTGTTGCACCATGTCCTGCTTGTTCATCCCTGGCCAATGGCTGGTTGGCCACTGTGCAAACAGAGTGCTGGACTAGATGGACCCTTGGTCTGATCCAGCATGGCCCTTCTGATGTTCTTAAGTGGGTGGCCATCACTACATCTTGTGGCAGCGAATTCCATAGTTTAACCCCACGCTGTGTGAAGAAGTCCTTCCTTTTATCTGTCCTGAATCTCCCACCAATCAGATTCATGGGATGACCCCGTTGGGTTCTAGCATTAGAAACGAGGAAGCAAAATGTCTTCCTATCTACTTTCTCCACACCGTGCAGATTTTTGCATGCCTCTACCATCTCTCTCCTCACTCACCTTTTTTCTGAGCTGAACAGTTCCAGGTGTTGTAACCAACCTGTTGCTCCAACCTGTTGTTCATTTTACTCGCCCTTTTCTGCACTTTTTCCAATGGACTCCTCCTATTCCTTGGTTCTGCCGCATGTGCGGCTCAAATGTCTGGTAGGTGAAATCTCTGTATCTCTGGTTGGTTCCAGACAGTGTTTAGCTAGTGATGAAGGTGTGCTCAACTTTTCAGGCCAAAACCCCAGCTCACTTTCAGCCAAAAAACAAATTCCTAGGCTGAACATGTGCTCAGAGACACCCTGTTCTAAGGGTGTGCCTGTCCCTGAAACCAGTATTTCAACTTGGCTCTGGTTGGTAGACTTTGGGGTCCTAGTTAAAAAAAAGAAGAAGGGAGATGCAACACAATCTTATTCACGCTTCACTCCCATTCATAGGAATGCCTCTTCTAAGATGCCTCTTCTACTGTAACATACACTTGCCCCCATTTAAATACAACAAATATATTGCTTCCCTACAAAATGATTGTTTCATATGCAAATAGATGTGCTTTAAACAAGTAGCTAAGCAATTTAAACTCATTTGATTAACTTCTTTAATCAGATAATAGCCATATTTATGGGATTGACTCTTTTTTTATTGCCTCATTTCTATATTAGCGGGTCTTTGGGTTAGCTTAGCCTCAATGCCAGGGAGTAGATAAGCTTAACATGGTACATGCAAAGAGCAGTGTCCTACCCTTCCTTCGAAAGGACGACAACGCTGCTGCCATGGGTAGGTGCTGGCAGCCTGTCTAACAGCCTAGCAGAACCGGTCCTCCTATTAGGCAGAGTGAGGCGGCTGCCAGAGGCAGGGAGCAGTGGGGAATTGTTGAAGGACAGAGCTGCGTGGGTCATGCCATGCATCATGCACTTTTCTATGCACCAGATAAGCTAGCCTGTGGATCTCAGGTCCGATGGAGGAGGACAGTGCCTCATTGCCAGTACTGAAGTAACAGTCAACTGCCAGTCTGGTTGGCTTTTGTACATGGAATGGGAGGCCTTGGCCTCGAACAGTGAAATATCTTGGGCCGGCCCTAGTCCTGAAGGGTTACGGACAAGAGAAAAGTTTGTTCATTGCCTAGTTAGGAACTGGCCTGTTCTATGAGTCCCCTGTAAAGGTTCCGTCCCTCGAGACTTGGGCTGCTGCGTTCTCCCTTCTGTCTCTCGGGGCTTACTATTTAAGGCAAATCTCTCTCCAGTCTCTCAACCCATCCCCACCGTCATTTTTTTTTTAAATAACTTGCTGGGAATAAACAGCTCGAGGTACAAGCCCATAAATCAGGTTTTCCCAGGCCTTGTACAAGGGAAAGGGGCCGTGCGTTCCAGAGAAGGACTGTGTGCCATCTCTCGCCGCTTCCATGCTTTCCCCAGTTGCAATGAGGGGCGATGCCATTTCAGCTACTGTACCTCTCTGCTTAGAAGAGCCTTCACCTGTTGGATTTCTGCCTGTGGCATGGCAGTTAAATGCACAAGTGTCCTAACTGGGAGTGTAAGGGGTGGGGAAGGTTGCAGCCCCAAATGGGGACAGGCTTTGCGATGGGCGGGAGAGAGCTCAGCGTAAGAACACCAGTTGCCTCTCTCTGTAACGGCATGCAGGCTTCCGTCTCAAACCTGCCATGGCTGAAATGGTCCAGGTGGCTGTCATAAAAATGTAAGAGCCCTGCTAGCGCAGACTGCCCACATGACGTAAGTAGGGCATGAGAACATTAGCCCTGTCCCATGCTTCCTTCCTAGCAAGTGGTATTCACTGGGATTTTGCATCTGAACCTGGAGATTCCATTTAGGCATCATGCTTAACCGGGCCCGTGTCAAAGGTCGGCATGGTTGGGTACTTGCCCCAGCGGGGGCCTTCTGATAAGAGCCCCATGGAGTTGTTTCTCCTCTTCGTCATTGCAACCTGCTTGGTCACCCTACTCTCCCTCAGGGCCAGACCATGGTGATGGTAAGAAGTGCCTTATTGGATCAGACCAAGGGTCCATCTAGTCCACTGTTCACACAGTGGCCAACAAGCCATCGGCCAAGGATCAACAAGCAGGACATGGTGCAACAGCACCCTCCCGCCCATGTTCCCCAGCAGCTGGTGCACACAAGGAGGCACAGGAGATCCCTTCGTTCCCTGCCTGCCAGGCAAGCAAGTGGTACCAGTGATGAGAAAAAGAATGAGAAGCAAGAGCAGCTGGTGACAGTGGGGGTGAGAAAGTAAACTCACTGAGGAAAGGGGCCCGTTCAGCCCAGAGCTGGCACTGATGCCTAAGTAGGATGTCATAAGAACATAAGAAGAGCCCTGCTGGATCAGACCAAGGGTCCATCCAGCACTCTGTTCACACAGTGGCCAACCAGCTGTCAACCATGAACCCACAAGCAGGACACGGGTGCAATAGCACCCTCCCACCCATGTTCCCCAGCAACTAGTGTAGATAGACTTACTGCCTCTGATACTTTAGATTGCACAGCGCCATCAGGATAGCCTTCTCCTCCAGGAATTTATCCAATCCCCTTTTAAAGGCTTCCAGATAGGTGGTAATGAATCCCATATATTAACTATGCACTGTGTGAAGCCCCACAAAGTGGAAAATAATGGTTTGGGGAAGTAATTTGGGGAGGGGGAGCATGGTTAGAGGATGGGATCAGTGCTCCCTTTCTGCCCTCTGCTTTTCTGTTTTAAATTGCCCTTTCCCCTGCTTTATGCCATGTAGCAGGACCCGTGCTTAACCCACGGATTGTGCGTGCGTTTGAGGCACAGCACCGTGCACGGTTTCCCGCTCCCATTTGACCCTCCAAACTCTTTTTGGGCCTGTTCGGACAACACACTAAGCCATGGTTGGGCCATTAACCCTTTGCAGCAAATGGTTAGTGAGCATGATTAAACCATGGTTATGTAGCCACCATGGTTAGGAATGGTTCAGACGACACACTAAGCCATGGTTTGGTCCGTCCCCTTTTGTGTTTGGTCCCACCCTTTTGCCTTCGGCCCCACACCCCACTGGAATGGGGCCCCGGCAGCTTCTCCGAAATGGAATTTGGCCCACGGGCTGAAAAAGGGTTAGACCCTTTTGCTGCAGCGTTATGAAACGCCTCTCTCTTCCTCCCAAATTCTGCTTTTTCGTCCTGTTTATTTCTTCTACTGCATTTCCTCCCACAAAGCCCTATCTTACCCTCCGGCTCTGCTACCCTGACGCCCTGGGGAAGTCGTTCCCCTCCCGTTCCCAGCCACAAATTTGCCTCTTGAGTGCCAATGCGCCCGGTGCTATTTTTGCTCAGAGCTGTCTGGGCTGATACTGCCCTGTGGCTGTCTCCTAGTCCAGGGATCCCTGGCCTCCGCAGAAAGCCACACAGTAAAGTCCTTTGAGTTCCAACACGTTTGCATCGCTGCCCTATCTCCCCACCACCACCACCACCACCACCTTCCCTTAATCTCTCTGCTTATTCCCTTCTTTTGTGCGTCTGGGTGTGATTGATAGAGCAACCTCTTCCAGAAGGATGCCTCATTTCACTCTCCTCTCCCCCAATTCGCTAATCCCTTGTTAGCCACATGACTGAAGTGAGGCCTTCAAAGTTCAAAAGGATACTGCACGGTGTCCGTTACGGATCGGATTGCATCTCTTCAAGGCAATTGTGAACTTCTCCGAGGCTAATGCAAGAGAAAAGGGCGCTTAGCAACCAACTTCATACACCCCTATTCTAGACAGGCAAATAGAGAACTAGTGGGAAAGGTGTTGGGCACATGGGCATAAGATGACTGTCCCATGAAGGCGAGGGAGACAGGTTCTGCAAGGCCCTGCCACACAGGAAGAAAACGTTCTACAACAACCTGGCTTTGGAAGATGCATATGGCTGTAAGAAAGGCATGTTGCCTTTTGGCTGGAAAGCTGGGATAAAGGGTGAGCTGTGGTGTGTTGGAACTGGGGTTTGCAGGGATGCAGCGCCAGCACTTTTTTTTTTTATCAGCAGGGATGCTGATGTCATTAGCCACCCCCTTTGGAATCCCTTGTTCCTTCTGAATTTAGCTGCACTCCTCACCCTAGCTGTGGGGGAAAGAATCTTCCCAGTCACCATACATTGTTCCTGGTTGTAACACAAGTATTTTGTGGTGGCTTGGTCCTGAATGGGCAATTAAGACCCACTGGGTGTCCAAAAGACCAGCTCCTAGCAAATGAAAGCTCCTAGAACTAGTTTCTTGATATGGATCAACACAGCTGCCTGCAATTTTGGACTCTCTTTAGAGACAGGGCTATGAAGACAACCACGATGAGCAACTGGATTTCAGAAAGTGTGAGGCTACCAAAGGGCAGCATTCTTCCATTTTTCCAGGCCCAAAAGGAAGGGAGGTGGGTACGCAACCTTGACAAATATGCCACAGTGCTAGCCAGAGCACAGCTCTGCAGCCGCTTAGAAGGGTAGATCTGGAGACCATCAGTTCCACGCTGTCACCACTAAGTGCGATGTGATGAAGTGGAGCTTGTTTTATCAGAAGGCAGCTGCTAATAGCATGGCTCTCTGGTCAGGAAGGAATGCAACATAGCGGTACCATGACCAAGCAGCTCTGCAGGGCATTTATAGGGACAACCAGTTTCCTGCACATGCCTCTTTGCTGGAGGTATATATATTTTTTCTACAGTGGAGGCTCCTATTTTGGAAGAGCTGTGAATCCACTCTGGGTTTCAGTCAACCAGTTAGAACTCTAAAGATATGCAAAGTGTTCAACCCTATCTCTCTATCCCCACCCCCACCCCACCCCAAAATGGGTGCAGGACCTTGAAAGCTCCTTTAGAATTCTAGCTGAAACTCAGAGCGGATTCACAGCCCCATTGAAATAGGAGCCACCAACCTGCAGTGTTCTGCTGTCTATTGAAATGAGCTCTGTGTACCTGTGAAATGATCTTGGTAGTTGTGAAGTTTACTCCAGCCCATGGGCTGGATGGGCAACCTGCATGGGCTGGATGGTCATCAAACCCCAGGTCACAATCCCCTATTGTAAAACTTACTGTGGGCCTTGCACACAAATTATAGCAGCCTCTGTCTGAAATGCTTGGAAGAGATCCCACAGCAACAGGGCTCACTGTTTCTCTGTGTCCAAGCCTGCCCCGTCCCGCCCCGAATTCCAGTGGCCAAATTGCACAGGACTCCTGATCGAACTCAGCACTTGTTGAACATCCGGTAGAAATGGGCAAACTGAGTTGACAACAGCATGCTTCTAGCAGAGGATTGTGGGATGTTGTCCAGGGTACGAGAACCTATGCAAGTGCTAGAATTCACGCAGAGAAAGGTTGCAATGCGTGATCGGCTTTGAAGCCCCAGGGAAGCCAGGAATTGGCAGCAGAGCAAACCTAGGGTGACCATACGAAAAGGAGGACAGGGCTCCTGTATCTTTAACAGTTGAACAGAAAAGGGAATTTCAGCAGGTGTCATTTGTATCTATGCAACACCTTGTGAAATTCCCTCTTCATCACAACAGTTAAAGCTGCACATCCTGCCCTCTTTTGCATCTGGTCAATAGGGCAGGGCTCCTGCAGCTTTAACTGTTGTGATGAAGAGGGAATTTCACAAGGTTCTGCATAGATACAAATGACACCTGCTGAAATTCCCTTTTCTGTTCAACTGTTAAAGATACAGGAGCCCGGTCCTCTTTTTCGTATGGTCACCCTAGCAAACCAGATGCTGAACCTGCTAGCAGCATCTGCTTGACAAGATCCTCCATTTGACAAAAGTCTGTAAACATGGGCAATATACCAGATCAGTGGTTTGGCCCAGTTCTAAGGTCGCCTTCACAAATGACGCTAAGAATGCATCACTGACAACACAATCCTATATGTCTCTACTCAGAAGTAAGTGCCGCTGAGTTCAATTGGGCTTGCTCCCAGGCAATGTGTATTGGCTGCAATCCTAATTCTATTTAATGGTGAAGGAGATCCATGCCCCCTGTTCTAGCCTGTCTGGCTTTTACATTCATATTACAGATGCTGAAACCAGGGGGGGAAACAGCAGTGTGAACATGACATGTGTGGAAATATCTTGGGGCACGTTGCACAACACAAACCCAGTCTTTTCACTATTCAGTAGAATGAATGCATTTTCCGATAGAATGTTGTACACTCCCAATGGCCTTCCCATGGGATACTGGCTAGAAGAAGAAAGGAGCATCTTGGCAAATCATTTGACCAAAAACACACGCACAAAAGAGACACATTTTCAGTAGAGATAGGGCTTAGTCATAAATGATATTTTCTAAGGGGGAAATCTGCCAAAAGTCACATTTCCAGCATCTTACTGGCCTTTTCCGGTTGGGGTGGGGGGTAAAGGATGTGGAAGGAGAGAAGGAATTACATTACATACACCCACCCCCATATTTACAAGGTTTCCTGTGAGAAAAGCAAGATTTCCTGATGGGAAAAAATCGAAAGAGAATCCCCCCTTCTCTTCAGTTTAAAATATGGGAAAAATTAGAATAAACAAAAGAATAAAACTATAAGGCATTTGCCAGTTGTAACAAGCCTCGTTTAAAAAAAATTAACAAAAAAATTTAAAATAGAGTTTTTGTTAGAAAAATTGAGCTTTTTTAAAAAATAATGTTTTTGAAAGCAAGATTTGTCTCAATACAAGTTTTTTCAATGTATAGGATGGTTTCTTTCAGGTCTTCATGTCAATAACTTACAGAGTTAAATATCACAATGTTTTAACAACTCCTATGCAATGGTATTGTCCCTGGAGGGAATCTACACGTTGTACTGAAGGCGCTTGCATGCGCCTCCAGTACGCCCCCAAAACGAGGGTGTAGACTAGGGTGACCATATGAAAAGGAGGACAGGGCTCCTGTATCTTTAATAGTTGCATAGAAAAGGGAATTTCAGCAGGTATTATTTGTATATTTGGAGAACCTGACGAAATTCCGTCTTCATCACAGCAGTTAAAGCTGTAGGAGCTATAGTAGAGTGACCAGATTTAAAAGAGGGCAGGGCAGCTGCACCTTTAACTGTTGTGATGAAGAGGAAATTTCCCCAGATTCCCCATATATACAAAGGACACCTGGTGAAATTCCCTTTTCAATTCAACTGTTAAAGATACAGAAGCCCTGTCCTCCTTTTCATATGGTCACCCTAGTGTAGACGGAGAAAGAAGAGACGGAGGAAGAGGCGGTGGAGGCGGTGGCTGGGGAACCGGCCGCATCCTTGCCGCCGCTGCCGCCTCCCCACCGGCCTCCTGCTGCCGGGGTAAGAGCCACCCAGGTCGGAGAGCTCAGCTTCCGCTTCCGCCGAGCTCTCCGACCTGGGTGGCTCTTACCCCGGCAGCAGGAGGCCGGCGGCGATGGCAGCAAGGACGCGGCCGGTTCCCCAGCCGCCACCTCCTCCGCCTCTTCCTCCGTCTCTTCTTTCGCCGCCACCCGCCTCCCCGCCGGCCTCCTGCTGCCGGGGTAAGGGCCACCCAGGTCGGAGAGCTCAGCCTCTGCTTCCGCCGAGCTCTCCGACCTGGGTGGCTCTTACCCCGGCAGCAGGAGGCCGGCGGGGAGGTGGCGGGGAGGCGGCGGCAGCGGCGGCAAGGACGCGGCCGGTTCCCCAGCCGCCTCCTCCACCGCCTCTTCCTCCGTCTCTTCTTTGTCCGTCTACACCCTCGTTTTGAGGACGCACTGGAGGCGCACACAAGCGCCTTCAGTACGACGTGTAGATTCCCTCCAGTTGTATTTAGTTATGCACATTCATTAGTTTGTAATCAAATACTAATATATGTATATATTCTGTGTTAAATACAGCCCCTGAAGAAAGATTGTCATCATCTGAAATGTTGGGCTGTCTGTGAAGTTTTAAAAACCTTTTTAAAGACTTTTTTAACAAGAAAAATTAAAAATTAAAAAAATCTTCTCACCAGCACCAGCACCAGCGCCAGTCTCTCCTCCTTTTTGCACATAATTTTTGGTGCTTCTCCCTCCAACCCATCTTCCCTTTCCCTTTAAAACCTTTGGTGAAAAGATTGTTCCTGCTCCCACCCCAGGGCAGCGCTAGAAACGTAGGCCTTGCCTCCTCCTTCACTCTTCCATCAAGGCTGGAGAGATTAAAGGAGCTTCTTCACAGCCTACCCTAGGTGAGCAAGCTTTAGAATGTCACTGCTAATCAGAAGGAAGGCTGAGCGAAACCAGGACGCTACATCTGCAAATGCTCAAAACTCAACTGGGATGCAGTGGCAGCTGCGGTGGGCAAGGAAGAAATAAGAGTAGAAGGGAGTTGCAGATGTTGCTACTGTGTTTCTGCCTAATTTAAAAAAAAACTGCTTAAGGGTGCAACCCTACAGACACTTTGCTTGGGAGTAAAACCCATTGTAATCGGCAGGATTTACTTCTGAGTAGGCTTGTAGTGTAAAAAAAAACTTTTCTTTGAAGCTTCTTCAGTGGAAACCCTGCCATCGTCATCTGCTCCTGACGTGGTCCGGGGCTCAGAGGACCCCTGGGTGCAGAATTTCCCTATCACCTTCCCAAAGCCAGCAGGGCTGTATGTCAATCTAAACAAATGCTGCGGCTATCAGTCAGAGCCTGAAGTACCCGTAAAAGCAGATTTGTGTGATGCCTTAATGCATCTGAGATAACCCCCTTTCTTCCTGGCTGAAAATAGGCCTCCAAGGAAAGGCAGGCGGGAGGGTTTGGGAGCAGGGTTGGAATTTTTAGCAAAACAGTTCTGGTAAGGGAACCCCCAGGGGGGAAGAGATATGCAAGTGAAGCGTGAGCGCAGCACTGTTTCATTTGAACAGAGACGTCCAAGCTTCTTCAAGCCTTCCGCTGGATTCACAGGCTGGAGAAGGAAGTAGCTCTGACCATGTGCAGAGTGACCCTCCTCACCATGTCATAGCAGTCCACCCTTCCCATGTGAGAAGATGGGAAAAGGAGGCTCCAGTTTTTCATGACACTTCTGACACTTCTACTTTAAAAAAAAAATAGATTTTACCGGCTACATATCACCACCTCCTCCTATCCTCTCCGTGGGAGAATGCCCTTGCACTAATGTGCTGCTTGCGGGTTTCCTATGGGCACTCATTGGCCCCTGTGAGAACAGACTGCTGGACTAGATGGACCCTTGTTCTGATCCAGCAAGGCTCTTCTGATGTTCTTACATTCTTAACCAAGAGGGCAAGGTGTTCCTTTTTGCACTTTTCACTGCTTAGTGATGCAGATGCTGTAAAGTATTTATTCTAAGAATCTCATGTCCTGTGCATTTTCAAGCTATCTCTCTTGCGCCAGACCAATTTCTATATATCCAGGCCATTGAACTGCATATAACCCACAGGACAAACAAGAGCTCTCTCCCATTAATTATATACTTGAATATGCTTTTCCTAAATTGATGTGCCAAAGCCAGCATGCTTTGACATTTTGTCGGTGACTGGTCTTGTGAATGCACCGACCAGTATTAAGATGGCAATTCACCCCCTTTCTGGGAGAGAACAGGCTATTTTCCAGCAATACACTAAAAAGTGGAATACCAATAGGCTTATGTTATAACGATATATGGACTCTGTATCTTTTCTACAATGTTTCAGTTATATTTTTGTAGGTTGTTAGTTTTCTATAAAACTATTATTTTTAGTAGTAGTAGTAGTAGTTTTTTTTAATAAACAAAACTTAGGGTTGGATCCAGATTTAAGCTGGATCAACTGAGCTTGTAGACATGAACATCCTCACCCCTCCTTTTTATAGGAGCCCCTTCAACCCCAGAAAATGCTACACAGGACATCCTGTGCATGAGAGGGAATGACCAAAAATCAGACATTTCAGAAACAGAGCCCTTCCTCTGGCAGAAGGGCCATAGCTAAACCTAAGGTTTATCCCAGGATCATCCCAGATTCGCCCCTGCCTGAGTGCTGGATGCCCTGTGTGGCACTTAGATGAACAGGTTTGACCCCAGGACAATCCTGGGATAAACCTTAGGTCTAGCTACGGCCAAGGTCTCTTTCTTCTCACAGAAGGCAGTTCCTGGATCCAATCCATAATTTTTAAAAAGAGAATGCTGGTGGAGCTTTGCTTTAAGGGACCAGGAGCGAAGCAGCCCATAAAATCACATCCTTGAACATTGTGGGATGCATCTGAAGTTGAAAATTCCTGGCACCATAAACTAGCTACCCTTAAAAGAGCAGGCAGAGGAAGCAGACTGCTTCAGGCAGCCAGAGTTTTGGGGATAGATGAAAGCAAGAATCGATGTATGAATGGTGCAGGAAGACTTTTTAAAAGTGTGATCCCTCGCTTGGGGCGTGGAGGTCTTTGGTACTTCACTTCAGACAGCAAAATTTGTGTGCTTATTTAAAACATTAAATCAGATTGTATAATTGGTGCCAGACATAGGCCTTTATGGAGGGCATGCCAAAGCCAGGGGGCCACCACCGAGAAAGCCCTGTCCTTCGTAATTGCAGAACTTGCTTCCAGTAAGGAAGGCATTTGGAGTTGGTCCTTGGTGGAATATCAGGCTGGTTGGTATGGGAAGAGGCACCCCTTTAAATATATGGGTCCCAAGCTATTTAGGGTGTTAATGTAAGGGCTAGCACCTTGAATTGGGCCCAGAAGAGAATACCTGTGCAGTTTGTTTAAGGTTGAAGTAATGTGAATAGTTCTGACCCATTAAAATGCTGGTACCCAAATTCTGCACTAGTTGATAGGTGGCCAGGTGGCCTACTTTTAGAGAGGTCTCTCCTCTATTTGAAGGGCTGTCCAGTAAAAGTCTGATTTAAAGATAATGAACCAGAAGGAAGGAGCACAGAGCAGGGGCCTTGAAGTCGTCTATCTAGTTAACCCCTAGGCATCAGACTCAGCAGGCACAAAGGTCACCTGCTCAGTCTTCCCCACTAAGATCAAATGTATTGTATTTCTATTAAAATTATAGTTATTATTTCTAAATTTGCATCTATGCATAGAAATTAGCTCATGCAAATAGGCATCATGTTTTGTCCTCTTTTTAGGTGATGTGTTTCCTCTTTCGGGTGATGCGAAAGTGGCCAACCTAACTACTTAAACCGTCTGAATCGTCTTCAAGGGCAGCCCCACGCAAAATGTATTACAGTAATCCAACAGATGATCTGGTACTGTGAAAAAACTGCAACACTTCTGGATTGGAAGAGTGAGGGATACTAAAACACACACGATTACACCACTGTTCTTCTGGAATTTATCCTGGGGAGGGGGTAAACTGCTCCTGGACATGACCAGCAATTTTAGCACCAAATTACCAACCAACCCTCAAGAGCAGATGGTATTTTAGGCTTTGGTTTCTGGCAACTGATCTGGACTATGGAAGAGAAAATGGTTATTATTAGAAGTAATCTTGTCTTCAGTGATCATGAGCTAATCCTGTTTGATTTAACTAGAGTGACAGCTGGAACTAGAACTGCAGCTAAGGTATTTGATTTTTAAAAAAGTCAGATGTCATGAAACTAGTAAGGTTGTTTAATGAGCTAGATGAAGTAGAGAACCCTGTGGTTGTAAATGCAGAAGAGAATTGAAATGTATATGGTTAACACACTCATTCACACCCACCCACACCAGTTTAAAAACCTTATTCTAAGCACTACTTGTTGCTCTGTGCAGACTGAGCTGATCACAAAAATGGGAAGTGGCTGCAGTTATGAATTAGCAACATTGAACAGAAACCCTTTCAATCCCCTCTCTCCTAGTGAGGCTCCCACCCCCTTCCACTGTTATCAAGCTAATGATCCTGGATCAGGGCTAGGGTCAGTGGAGGCTGGTAGCTCTGATGTCGGTGGGGCGGTGGATCCGTTCTGGGTTTCCATCAGAACCTGCCAGAACTCTAAAGGAGATCTCCAAGGCATGGACCTTGGATAGCCTCTTTAGAGTTCTGGTTGCTCCTGACGGAAACTCGGAACAGATTCAACGCCCCACTGACATCGGAGCCACCAGCCCCCACTGGGTAGTGCCATGGTAGTGATAACAGGAAATTGCTCCATAGAAATGACCCTCTGTACAGAGCCACTGACCCTTGACTTTATGGCTATGGTTCAACCTGATGCTACTTTAGTAACATAGCTCTGAGCCAAGAACATATGCCCATTTTTAGTGACCAGGGAATGTTAATTAAGTGTGTGTGTGTGTGTGTGTGTGTGTGTGAAATAAGATGTTCATGCGAAACTCTTTCCTTATATACTATCTTTTGATATTATATAAAGTATTTTGATAAAGTATTCCCAGTTTGCCTGGAAATTTGAGAGTTCTACCTCATTCCCGGCCCTTGCCCAACAAATAATTTTTTTTCCTAGCAGCTGCTGAATCTTGAAGTCATTTTGTAGATACAAGAGACTAATCTATTGAGAGGAGTAATCCTATACACACTTACCTTGGAGTAAGTCCACTGAAGTCCATGGGACTTAGTACTGAGAAGACATGCCTAGTATTGCGTTGTAAGTCTGCCTAACACACCCTCCTGCTTTCCCATCTCAGGACTCGTACAATCTGCAGACTTTAGGGCTCCAACACTATGCCCAGTTTTCCTTTTCCCCTACTGCCTTGTTTTCCTTATCACCCATACCGATGAAGAGTTCTGGAGGATATGGAAGCTTGCTTACTACCTTGTGACATTTGAGTTAGTTGTAATGAGCAGAGGAACAAGGATCCAGGAGAAAAGCAGGTGCCTAGGTTTCTCAACTGCAGAACTCCTGTTGCTTTGCAGATTTCTTAGCCGTGTGTGTGTGTGTGTGTGTGTGTGTGTGTGTGTGTGTGTAAAATAAGTAGTGACAGAGCATAAGAAGAGCCCTGCTGGATCAGACCAAAGATTTATCTAGTCCAGCATCCTGTTTCACACAGTGGCCAAGCAGATGGAAAGCCTGCAAGTAGAGCACAAGGGTGGTAGCATTTCCCACTGTTGTCCAGCAACTGGCAACTCACAGCACAATTCTATACATGTCTACGGCCCCATTCAGACAACACGCTAAACCAGTGGTTCCCAAACTTTTTCAGGTAACCGCCCCCTTGGTTCCACAAACTCACGCCCAGTGTCCCCTGTGCACAGCCCCTTTAAATGGGAAGCAACCGCCGCAGGCTTGCCGAGGGAGGGAGGGAAAAGACAGCGAACGCCTCTGTTTTGCAGCTGGCATGACAGGGCACACCAAGCAGGGTATGTCTCTTCATTAGCGTTTTGGTGCTTTTGAAACATTTCAATTCACCGTTAAAAGGACTCTTCTTAAACGGTATTAATACATGTGTGGAGTCTTCCCCTATATGGCTTGGGACCAAACTACCTTCTCCCATAAAAATGTCCCTGGGTCTTAAGACCTACTGGAGAGGTGCTTCTCGGAAAAGATCACCTCAAGCGCACCCCTGCCAGCCACTCCTTTGCCTCTGAGTGCGCCCCCTATGCAATCCCACTGCCCCCAAGGGGGTGGTACCGCCCACTTTGGGAACCACTGCGCTAAACCATGCTGCTTATCCACAAAATGTTTAATGGAATGCCTACTTCGGGGCCTACTTAAACGTCAGCCTCATTAAGTCCAATGGGGCTTACACCCCAGAAACGAGGAGCCTCAGAGGCATGCTGCTTATGAACCGGGTGGTAGCTTAAAACCATCAAGACTTGCAGCCAACATTGTACCCCAGAGACGATCAAGGATTAGATTTCTTACTACTTTTATTTCCCCCTGTTATCGGCAGTGCTGAGTCCAGGGTCTAGAATTGGGGGCGGTGGGAGCACGCCACTTACATCAGGCTGCATTTTATAATGTTAACCAGCTGCATTTCCCAAATGGTAGAAAAGAAAATATATGTTTACTACCTGAATGTTAATTTCCATCAGGCTGGAATTGTCTAACATCTGGCTGGCCCCTCACATGTGGAACTAGTCCAGAAGAATGGGGCTAATACAGGCAGCTCCATTGGGCCTCTTTTTCTTGGCTACAAAGTCTTCTGGTTCAGAATTAGTTCTTGCTCCTTCCTCTGTCTGCCATCATTGGCTCTCAGCCTGTTTGTTTAGCTGCCCACCTGCCCTTCCACCTTATTCCCATACTCAGAGGTGTCATCTCTGACCTTAGCTTTGAATGGTTCTTATTATGCACTACACTTGTGTTGATCCTTTGCGTGGCTGGCACCTCCATCCTCTTGGCAAATTGCACCTGGGAACTCAATAATAATAATAATAACAACAACAACAACTTATTTCTTACCTGCCTCTTCGATTGGATCGAGGCGGGGAACAACAGCAAGCATAAAACACTGATTAAAAACATAGTATACACTGTTAAAGTGTATACTAAAGTAAGCTCCCCAGAGAGGTTCGGCTGGTGCCTACACTGTACTCCTTCTGTCGCCAGCTGAAGACCTTTTTATTTTCTTAGTATTTTAACACCTATTAACTTAAATTTTAAACTTTGCTGTTTTAATTCCATATTTTAACCTATATCAATTTTTGCTGTGTGGTTTTATCCTGGTTGTGCTTTTTATATTGTATTTTGTATTTGTGTTTTTAGATTGTTGGCTGTTTTTATGCTCTTCATGATTTTAATTTTTGTGAACCGTCCAGAGAGCTTCGGTTATTGAGCGGTATAAAAATGTAATAAATAAATAAATAAATAAATAAATAAAATAAAATAAAAACATACTAAAAGTATCCTAAAATTCTACTGGGTAGGCCTGCCGGAAGAGATCAGTCTTGATTGCTTTCTTGAATGCTAAAAGACTGTCAAGCTCCTCATCGTCTCCAGATTCATAGAATCATAGAATAGCAGAGTTGGAAGGGGCCTACAAGGCCATCAAGTCCAACCCCCTGCTCAGTGCAGGAATCCACCCTAAAGCATTCCTGACAGATGGTTGTCCAGCTGCCTCTGGAAGGCCTCTCGTGTGGGAGAGCCCACTACCTCCCTTGGTAACTGGTTCCATTGTCGCACTGCTCTAACAGTCAGGAAGTTTTTCCTGATGTCCAGCTGGAATCTGGCTTCCTTTAACTTGAGCCCATCATTCCATGTCCTGCACTCTGGGAGGATCGAGAAGAGATCCTGGACCTCCTCTGTGTGACAATCTTTTAAGTACTTAAAGAGTGCTATCATGTCTCCCTTTAGCCTTCTCTTCTCCAGGCTAAACATACCCAGTTGTTTCAGTCTCTCTTCATAGGGCTTTGTTTCCAAACCCCTGATCATCCTGGTTGCCCTCCTCTGAACACGCTCCAGCTTGTCTGCGTCCTTCTTGAATTGTGGGCCCCCAAATGAAGCTGTCCACAGTACTGTGGTTCTTTCTATGCCGCTTCTGAATCTGCTGGAGCCGTTAACGTGTGGGCAGGAATAACCCATTGCACAGTTCTCTGGGATTCCCTGTTGGGAAGGCAGAGCCATCGGCTGCAGCTGAGAGCCAATGTAGACAGAGGGGGAAGGGCAAGGAAGCTGTAAACGGCTCCTTCTCAGCAAACACCTTGCTGGAAATGTTCAAGCCATGGTGTACTTCAGCCCACCGCTGGAAAAGCAAAGCTGCAGTATTGACGGGCAGTTGTGCTTCCGCACCGTTGCCTTTCTGGCCTGATTCTCAGCGATGTGGTAAACCTGGACCGCTTTAGACGGCAGGATGAGGCTCCCGTGACAAATTCCTCCTCCATATAAAAATAATCCTGTTTGTATAGGGAAGTAGAAGTCAGGGAGAAGGTTTCCAGCCCGACAGTCTGTATGACATGCTAAATTGCTAGGGGGAGGAAATGATCAGGCACGGAGAAACACTAATTCATATGATCCCCTCCCATGCAACCTGAAGTGCCTTCCCAGAGGTAGATCTGTCCAGATGTTTTGGACTTCAGCTCCCATTAGCCCAGCCAGCAGGGGGCAGGGGTTACTCCAAAGCATCTGGAGAGCACCACATTTGGGAAGGATTTATGTTACATGGGTGTGTGTGTGTGTGTGTTCGATCTCTACATCTCCAACTGGTGTGATTATGTGTTCAAAACAGGCCTCTCCCCAGTGACCTTTCCCCTTGTGGAAGAAAAGATACATTATCCTGTAGGTGGAAAAAACATCTGGGGCCGGAAAGATGACATTACCCCATCAAGGGTTAAAAGGATGCGTGAGGTGGGTTGCAGGGCCGCACCACCTAGCCACATGACCTGCTGCCGACAAACATGGCTTAATGATCAGAACTTCCCTCAAATAACCCTGGGATTTGTAGTGTTGTGAGTGGGGGTGTTAAGAATTATTTGTATGTAGATCCCAAGCCTCTTCATGATACCACAACTCCCAAGATGCCTTGCCTGGTAGTAATTTCTGCGAAAATAGGTTGAAAATGTATTTATTTTATTGCCTTTGTATCTCCACCCACCCACCCTTTGTCAAGGAGAGATGGCATGCTTGGTTCTCCCTGCTCTGTATTATATTCACAACAACCCTGTGAGGTAGGTTAGGCTGAGAGGTAATGATTGGCCGAAGTTCACTCAGTGAGCAAGGATTTGAACTGGGATCTCCCCTGTTCTAGTCTGCCCCTCTAACCATTACACCACACTGCCTCCTGTATATATAGCTATGATACCTATTTAAGGGTGCAGTTTAGACATGCCCAGAGAAGTGCAGCAGCAGAACTGCATCCTGTTGTCCTCTTTTTCTAATTGTCAACTAAACCTTAGAAAAAAGGCTTTGTTTTAAAAGTGCAGAGGCCAAACTGGAATGGAGCATTTGGCCGTAGGACGGTGGCCAGGCTTGGGTATATTTCCAAAAGGAACGGCTCCTGTAGTTCTGTCATTTGGCAGGTGCAATTTACACAGGATGGGAGGATGCGTCATCTCCCAAGGCAGGAATCAAAAGCTGAGATAATAATTCATGATATCTTTTATGTGCTGTTCAAACATTTGACAAAATAAACGGTGAAATGCAGCAGCTGGCTTCAGCGACCATCCCTGGAAAAGCAATGACAGAGGGCATTATTTGCTGGGAAGTTCTTCTGCATGCACACATACACACCTACCCTTGAAATGAATAGGAAACTACTCCTCTGCAAATGAGCTCTTGCTCAGTTGCACTGTTGAGAGCGGTTTTGCTCTTGCACAGCTCTTGTTGGTTTCAAGAGGGATTGCACAGAAGAATGTCTCAGTAGACCATGCCCTAATAAGACTTAATTCAAACCAAGCCTCAGCATCATGAGCTTTCAATGCCCATGTGCACCTTTGGCACATGTGAATTAATATTAAGAAAGTGCCTTTGTACATATGAATCAGAATTGACTCTTCTATGCAGCAGGGTGAAATGAACTGTTCTGGTGGCCCCGTGAGGGGGGTGATTGATGAAGGTGGGAGCTTGAATCATGGTGCAGCAAGACTTTTTAAACTGTTGGCCCTGGTAGGAACACAAATGCATTTAAACTCCAGACATCAAAATAACTTGGCCCAGGAACACTGATATGCATAATGCTTTTCCCTCCATCACATAGCACCTCCCCTTATGCATGTGAGGTTGTGGGGGGGGGGCGTTGTTTCTAGGATTTGGCTTTACAGTGTGGCTTGGACCTCACTATTTTGCTTTTTAAAAGACAAATAGATCCCTGGAGCTGCCAATTTGGCACGCCTACCAAAAACAAAAAAACTAGTGTGACAAAAGGCAGAATGCAGGAGCATGAATGAGAAGTCAGGAATGAATATAAGTAGCATTTAAAACAACAGCAAATTGTGCCAGTGCACGTATAGCTGATGTCATTTTTGTGGCCAAAAAATAAAATAAAACGCCCAGCCCTAGCAACACCACTGGGCAAAATCCAACTTAAGTCTCAATTAGGGTAGACCCATTGAAATGAATAGGACTTAAGTTAGTCATGATGAACTTAAATCTTATTCATTTCAATGAGTCTACTCTAAGTAGGATTTATGTTGGGAGTTTACCACCTGGGTCCACCTCCCCGCTGGAACCAGCTTTGAAATCACTTCACTGGCTGCCAATTAGTTTACAGGCGAAGTATAAAGTTGTTGGTTATCACCTTTAAAGCCCTACATGGTTTCAGCCAAGGTTACCTGCGGGATCGCCTTCTCCTGTACAATCCACCCTGCACACCCAGGTCCTCTGGAAAGAATTTACTCCAGTCAGCAAAAACTTGGCTGACAACCGTTACCCAGAGGACCTTCTCTTCTGCCACTCCCAGGCTGTGGAATGATTCCTCAACTTAACAGTCTTGCGGAATTTAAGAAAGCCATAAAGACTGATCTCTTCCGGCAGGCCTACCCAGTTGAATTTTAAGATGCCTTTTAATAATGTATAAGATTTCTATGTTTTTAATCAATTATATGTATTTTATGGTGTTTTGTATTTGTGTTGTACCCTGCCTCAATCCAGAGGGAGAGGCGGGTAAGAAATATTATTATTATTATTATTATTATTATTATGCAAGATGAGGAGGAGGAGACCTTCTCTTGGGGATCGCTGCATCCACTGCTCCTGTCTGCTCCACACGGAACCCTTAACAGGGGTTAAAGACAAGGGAGGCTTCAAACAGGCGGTGAGGGAGTAAGAATTCAAATAGCTTGACCCTCTACCCATCCCCAAAATTTCTTCTCTATTTCAAAAATTTAATATCTTCCACCCCACCCCCAAGTACACTTTGCTCTCTCAATACCCCTGCCAATATATTTCTTTCCTTGATGCCTTCACTGCAGAGGATTTATTTGTAGTCGGAAATTACCTACAAATCAATCAATTAATCAATCTGCCAGAAACCTTTTCATTCTGCCCACCCCCACCCCGTTCCCACGCATTTAGAGACGGGAATTTTAAAAAATCGTTCTGTACATATTTATAATGCAATCCTATACGTGTTTACTCAGACGTAAGTCCCACTGAGTGCAATGGGACTTATGCCCAGGTATGTTCGCAAGGTTGTAATGGATTTCAGTAGCCTTCACCTCTTTGGTTCGTTTGTTAATCAATGAAAGTTCAGAAATTTAAGATTTCGCATCTATGAAAAATGTAGACCAAAATTTTCCCAAGGAAAGTAAAATAAAAGAAAAAGCCGTATATAGGGAGATAATGTGTGCTCCTAAGATATCTAATTGGTTTTTGGAATTTGCAATACATTAAATAACTTTGCAACGTGAGATATCAATAAAAAAAATCTGTACGTCTTTATCTTGATCACGTGACTACAAGGAAAGAACCTGTTCAGATCCTAACACTTAATCCCATCAATTATGTTACAATGAGATGCAAAAAGCATTATTTTTTAAAAAAATTAACAGCACCTACACAGACATCACATATAATACATACAAACAAAGGTATACATGAAACAACTACAATTACATTAAAATATATAAGGGTAAGCATTTTTAAAATAAAAATAAAAATAAAAATCTGATTTATTTATTTTTACATTACTGATTTTGCTGCTCCCAATAATAGCTGTTCGCCCTCCATTACACAGAGCTCTGAGATCTTTGCCATTGCAGGGGGTTAGTTCGTACTTATCCCCGGTATATTGGATGGCAACCGTGCTTCTGAGTATGTGCAGAGTGCTTCCCACCCCTTTCAAAGCTGAAACCGCTGTCAGCAGCAGCCACTCGCAGCTAGGGTTAAAACCTTTTGTGCCAGGAAATACGCGCCAGTTTATACAATCAGCAGATTGCACATATAAAGTCTTCCCTGGACTATACCGTAACACGCTGGGGTTGCATCTTCGAAAGCGCTCCCACAAGGAAAACAGAATAATAATAGCAAGCCATGGGGGAAACTTAGGCTTGACAGCTGCCGTGTTTTCTACGTGAATGTTTTCGTTTGTTTTAGAGAAGCCCACACCCCCACAGCGTGAAGTGCGACGGTCCAGGAGTAGCTGTACCACTTGATACCTGATGGAATAACGGGACCTAAAGCCTCGTGCCTCCTCTTTTCGAAAAGGACTACTGTGCGCTTCCCACTCTCCTCTCTGCAGTCCAAGCAATGGCCAATTGAGGCCCGGGGTTTAGATACTTTTAGGACATCCGAAAAAATTCTCTGCTCCTCTTGCATACAGCGCTCGTTCGTCGTATTTTCAGATTGGCCCAAATCGCATCTTCCACAGTGAACTGGGTTCGGCGGACGTCGCTGGATGTCTTTCAGCTCCTGACAGTGAAGGCTGGTGGCTCTGATGCTCGTGGGGCTGCGAATCCTCTGTGGGTCTCACCCAGAACTCTAAAGGAACTGACCAAAGTGCTGAGCTCCCTCCTCCCAAACCGGGATCAGCACCTTGGATAGCCCTTTGGAGTTCTGACTAGTTCTGACTGAAACCCAGAGCGGATTTACAGCCCCACTGACAGCAGAGCCACCAGCCTTCACTGGCTCCTGTGATAGGAACGGACATAAGAAAAGTACACGGAGTAGCTCAAGGCTGCGATCCTATTATTTATTTCATGTATTTATTTATTAAAACATTTATATCCCGCCCTATATCACAAGGATCTCAGGGCGGCATACAGATACAATCACACCTGTGAAATAGAACGCTAAATATATGATTCTAAAACAAATGAAACCATTAATATTACACACACTTTCCTAAGTGTCAGCCCCGTTGAACTCAAGGGGACTTACACGCTTAAATAACAGGACGTAGGGTGGAGGGATGGGGATGGTGGTCTTGGAAGGGGGTTGAAACCGGGGCGGGGGGGGGGGGATAGTTGTCCAGAAGCTCCTATCCCCGGCCCCGCGACAGAGTGGTCTGCTGACGGTTTTGCTCTGGGGAAGGTCCGATAGAAAACACGACGGCACAACTCGGCCGATGTCGTAGCGATCTTGCCCGTGGCGTTGCAACATTAGGGGGAAAAATCACTGGAGATGGGTAGAGAGGTACCAAAATATATTCCTGGGGTGGGAGAGGGGGGCAGCATTAGGAGAAATGACGCTAATATTTAACATGCACTCCCAACCCTGAATAGGCTTTTTGTGAAGCAAGTTATTTATTCATATTTTAAGAGAGTTAGGGCGCAAGCCTATGCCTGTTACTCGCTGGGAATTGCAGGACTTTGTTTTCCCTGTTTAAACAAGCATAGGATTGCGCCCTTAACTTTCCAGGAGACATTGCTTAGGACGCAGCCTAGCTTTTTCCTCCCCGGGGTCTGACTTAGTTATCATCATCTGGATGAAAAAAGTGCCTTCCAACATCCCGGCAGCCAAGGTGGGCAAGGGGCGCCCCTTTTGCCAGCCTCGCCCTCCCCGTCGGGGCGGCCGGGGGCTCGGGGTGGGGGAATCCGCGGTCGTCGAGCTGGCTGAGCGCAAACGCCGCCAGGACCCCTGGGGGAGGGCGCCCCCGGCCCCCCACCTCGGCCCAGAAGGGCTCCCCCGGCCCCCCACCTCCGCCTCTCTCGGATCTCAACCGCCGGGTCCTCTGAGGATACAATCGGGTGTATCGCCGGGATGCAGAAGAAAAATAACGCCCGCGACGGCCCCCTTTCCTTTGGGGCTGGGGTCGGGACCGCGTGGGAGTGGGAACTGGGAATCCCTGTTTCAGGCGACAAGGAAGAAAAAGGAGCGATGGGGGAATGCGCAAGAGAGAGAAAGAAAGAAAAGGACAGAGAATAAAGGAAAAGGGAAAGAAAGAGATCAAAGAAAGATAAAATAATATAAAAAAGAAAATCAGTAAAGATCGAGAGAAAGAAAGAAAAGTAGAGGAAATGCGAGAGCAAGAAAGAAAAGGAGAAAGAGAGAGAGAGAAAAGGAGAGAACGAAAGAAAGGGAGAAAAGAACGAAAGAAAGAAAAGGAGAGAAAGAAAGGGAAAAGAAAAGGAAGAGAAGGAGAGATTGAGAGAAATAGAAAGAAAAAGAAAAAAGAGGAAAGGAGGAAAGGAGAGAAGAGGCGGAAATGCGCGAGAGCCCTTTAAGAAAGTTCAATCAGGCAAGTTCATCAAAGTTTAAAAAGTTTCGCGGAGGAAGGAGCGAGCGAGCGAGCGAGCGAGAGAGAGAGGGGGGAAAAAATGACACCCGTCGAGGGCCGAAGAAAGTTTGCAGCCGGCGGCGGCGGCCGCGATTGGCTGGCGAGTTCCCCTGGCGACGGTGATGCAGGCCGAGGGGCTGGGCCGCCGGCCCCGCCCCGGCCGGGCAGGGCGCTCCCTGTGGGCGCGTGCAATTGAGGGACGCAGCGAAGAGGCGCGCGCTGCGCGGGGCCCGGCAGCAGCTGCAGCTCGTTGGCCCCCTTCGCCGCTCATTGGCCGGCGCCGCCAGCCAGCTGGATGTGAGCCTGGGGCGCGTCAAATAAGCCGCACTTTCCCCCTTGCCCACCTGCACGGCACCAGCGCACGTCGGGGGCCCCCTTCGCCCCGTCCACCCCTCGGTCACCGCTTTCCCCTCCCCGGCTGCTCGCACCAGGCACCTGCCCCACCTTATCCCACGCCAGGCTCGCCTGGGCAGCCGCCGCTCCTCCTCGGCGCCGTCGTCGTCCTCTCGGCGCCCCTCTGAGGGAGCAAAGAAGGAAGGAAAGAGGGGAAGAAGAGAGCGAGCGAGCGAGAAAAGGCGAGGCAGCCACCTAGGACCAGCACGCGAGCCCCCCTTCCCCCGCCTCCCCGGCTTTCCTCGCGCCCTTCCTTGCACCCACCATGAGCAACCTGCCCAAGGAGAACGAGCACAGCAGCAACAACCTCGAGGAAGAGGTAGGCTTTGCGGGAAGCCCCGCCGTCGGGCATGCTCCATGGCTGGGCCGGGCCCGGGTCTGTGGGCTCCCCTCAGGGCAGGAGAAAGGCGCCCATTTTGCAGGAGCTCCGGACGCCCCGCTTGCTCGGAGGCTGCGCGGCGCTCACTTTGGCATGAGGCGCCTAGTGCAGTAGCCGGTTTCTTTTCATGGCTCCAAGGGAGGGTGGCCTTTCTGCTAGCCCCGCTTCTGGCTCGGGTGCACCTAGCCCTAACCGCTCTGACCTTTCTTTTTGGTCTGCAAGCGAGTTAAGAAGCCAGCTTGCCTGCTGGGTGTTCCTGTTGGTTTGCCTTGAAAAGTCTCTCTCTCTCTCTCTCTCTGGCGAGGTGTTTCCTTTGCCAAGGAAGGTGCCTCTTGTGCGCCTCTAACTCTGCTGCACACATTTCCTCTCCAGACCTTTGGTGGGGTGGGTGAAGTTGGGTGTGTATGTGTTTGTTTGTTTTTAAATCTGTCTGGCGTGGGAGTCACAAATATGGAGACATGCTTTGCTCCTTCTCTTCTTGGAGAGGAGGAAAGCTGTTCCGGCCCTGAAATCTCTCCTTGGTATATGCTGCCGGTGGCTACTATTGTCCAAGGATGGGTTGATTGTCAAATGGGGGAGGATGCCTTAAAGTGGTCCCTATGCTTGCCATCTTCCCGCTTACCTATATGGTGCTCCTCTTGATCTACTAATGGGATGCCCTGACCTAGAGAGCACATGGCCTTTGGAGCCAAAGAGCCGAGTTTCCTGCCTCTTAAATGACATTGCATGGATGCCTTTGCTGATTTAGAGCTTGCTGCTTTGGAGGTTAGTGTAGCTTAGAAGTGACGCTTGGTTTCCTTTCCTCCTGCTTGTTCTCTTGGAGACACAAATGTTGTTTGGGTCCTCACCGTGTTGTCAGAATCAATGCAGATATGAATATATTAAGACATCAGTCCTGGTTTGGTTATGGCACCTATCATGGTTCAGCTCCATACAAGAGCCAGGAGCAAACTGACTTCCTGGCTTCTTTCAGTCAAGAGTCTCATGCATTTTGCCGCCTGCATCACCACTTCCTTGCGAAGAGGACTTTATGTAGTTGAATGGACACCATAGATCTCATAATCTTGTAATGCCTGCCTATTATGTAGCATTGGTTGCTTGTGAAAATTCCTGTATTCACATATTGCCCCTATATCTGTCCAGTACGAAAGAAGCAGCTATAGCATGAACTGAAACCAGCCAGACTTATTAGGGCTGCGCTACCTCCATTTTCCATCCACGGCTCTTGAAATACCGAGAAACCTCAATTCCCTTTGGGACGCAGTTGATTACTTGTCCCTTTACCAACCCTCTGAAAAATAGCCGTGTAGCTTTGTTGGTGCAGAATGGCGGCCACTGTGGTCCTAATTCCTTCCAAGCTGCATAAAGAACTGCAAGTTCTTAATATGCAATGCATACAGCAGTAATGGGGCTAACCTACAGGCAACACTTTGCTTGTATCTGAAAACTGAAAATAATGCTAGATTTCCCCCCTAAATTCTCTATTATACCTGCATTATGTGAAATGCCTCAATAGAGTGCTTGTTCTACTCTAGTGTGCTCTCATGGGCAGGATTCTCTATCATAGGTGGATAATACTAATAAAGCATTATTGTACCTTGTCTCTTAATTTTATGACTTAATTAGATGCTTATGCACTATTGCATGTGACATGGAGTTCTCCTGGATTAATTTGCAGTGGTAACCTGAAAGGTGTATGGTCGGTCGCTTTCTATGCCTTCTGTGTGCTTAGCTTTACTGGTGGAAGAAATGTCTCCACCGTGTCTGCAATTCAGCTGGTCATTGCTAAGCTAGCTGCATGCCTGGTGTGTGTTTAGGTCCACAGAATAATTTTGATTACCGTAGCATGATGGATTGGGTTGAAGCCCACGAAATACCTCAGGAGTAGCCCAGTATAACTGGAATTCGAGGGATGCACTAAAGCCTTGAACAATTTCCATTGCGAATGAGCTGGTTTGATGAAGTGACAGATCCTGGAACTTGCAAATCACTAAACAAACCCTTTGGCAAAGAGGAAGGTCCTTTGCTACATCGCTAATACACGAAGTGCACTTCGAATTGTGGTCTCTTCGTGTTAACCCCATGGCTAGTTCAGCAGGTAGTTTTCTCGGTGCAGTGAGGCTGGGTTGGGGCGAATATAAATGGCAGTGTACTGGTGGACAATGGGGCAGTTTCTAGTAGAATACCAAGTGCCTGCTGGTTCAAAAAATAATAATAATGCTTGACTTTGGTCCAGTAAAGCAGTTCATATCTTACCCTGAGTGCACACTCGTCCTTAACCTACATTAGTTATGCTTTAACTGCTATGAGTTCCTGAATGTGCAGTTTTTTGCTTTGCAAATGGAAATTCATTGGAGGGCCACAGACATTCTAGTACAAAATAGGTTGGCACATGACATAAAGTTGCCCATCTCTGCAATTAAAAGTATCACCTTCTCTGCAGAGAATCATATAACTGAAGAAAGTTTTTTAGGGGAAGGTGAACAAGACGCTTAAATCTTCTGCTCAAGTAAGTTTTGCTACATTAGGCACATCAACAGTTCTATCCTAGCATGGTTTAACAATGACCTGTTATATCTAACTACGCCATTAAGAGCAGATGGTAGTTTAGTGTTTTCTGCACTGTAACCCCTATATCTACAGCTAACAAACCTGATCATCCAAATATGTTGTTCTATTTAGAAGGTGTCTAAAGTATAGAAATCCAGAAAGATTCAAACAGACTGATACGTTTGAGAATGATCTTCAACAACTAAAGTACAAAGTGCATATGGGGGTAACCTCTTTTAACCATGCATGTTAAAAAGTGTGAAATAGCCATTTTGCGAAGTGATATGCCACTATTGTGTATTACTTGCTTAATCTGTAATAAAAGTGTAATCTAGTGAATACCCTGTGATTAAGATGACAATTGTGGTAACTATTCGTATGGCTTCACCTGTTACTATGATTGCTTTTTTTATATAGGGATTGTAAGATTTGGGGGAGGAAGGGAATGGGATGTTGGGGGGGTTTCCTTGTATAAGAAAAGATGCAACATATAGCCCCCAAACATGGCTAATTTGAGAGGACAAATAAAAAGCGCGGAGTCCATTTTTAAATCAATGCAGCCATCTTTTCTGCAGAGAGACTGCCTGTGTCACTGAGTGCATCCAACTCTCTGCTCCCTGGCTACACAGACTAGTGATATAATTTAATGATGAAAAACAGGAAGACGCTTGATGAATAACTAGTAGTCAAGTAGATGCAGTCACATTGCACTTCCTTAAACAAAGGGGTGGACGGAGGCCGTTTGGGTGCTGTCTTGCCCTTTGGGGTTCCAAGATGACCACCTTGGAAAATGAGCAGCTAACTTTGGTATTAATTCAGGCATCAGAAATTATGCTCACCCTTGATCAGCTGTCCCCAACCTGGTGCCCTCCAGGTAAGTTGGACTACAACTCCCATCATCCCAATTGTAGTCCAACACGTCTGGAGGGTATCAAGTTGGAGGAACCAGCCCTAGATAGTTGCACTGATGATTCCAGGAAAGGTAGCATTAACCGTGATGTTCAATATGTTGTAGCAGGCTTCCTCAACCTGGTGTCCTCCATATGTATCTGATAATAACGCCCATCGTTCCCAGCCAATGCCTAGACTGGCTGGGGATGATCAAAGTTGTCGCCAACTCATGTGGAAGGCGCCATTTTGGGGGAAGCTGTGCTATAGGTTATTCCCTGTAGTGTTGCTGGTCATGCTTCTCTACAAAGTAAGCCTGTTCTGTTCAATTTGTGTACCTCAGTGGGAGCAGTGGTGGTGTCATAGCTCAGAAAGATGAATTTGTCCCGTTTCATGATGCAATGCCCTTCATTTCAAGAAAATCCAGTGCAACTGGTATACAGCACAAGGAACAGAATGGCCGCACTCTCCACATGCAGCTTTCAGTGTTAAAGGGTATCTCCTATAATGTTCCTAACTACCAGTAAAGCAAATTTAAGACCCATAAGCTAGTTTGGCACAGCTTCTTCCCACCCCAAATATGTAATCCGCCCTGGTTCAAGTGGGTACCAAAAACGAAGTGGCCTGTAAAAAGTTTATTGTCTAAAGATCACATTCCTGGTGTCCTGTACTGGCCCCCTTGTGATATTTATATCCTTCCAAGGGACTTGGCTGATTAAACGTTTTTTCCGTTGTCCCAGGAAATACAGGACTCTTCAACAGAACGGTTGGAGGGAGAGGTAAACCTTCTACTGTAAGAAGTGCCTTCTATGGAAAGAAATTCTGGAAGGATCCCTGTGTCTTTGTGTTTGCTGTACAGAGACTCTTGTAGCACCTGAAAGACTTATTGTGGCATAAATAAGCTTTTGTGGACTACATCATCTGAAGTGGATTCTGGTCCACACAAGATTGATGGTAGCATAAGCTGTTTAACATGCCACAAGCTGTCTACTCCCATTCTATGGAAAGGTGACATACCTATGGTTCTTGCAGGAGGCCAAGAAGAAAGGGAAAAGAGCCAGTATTGTGTAGTGGTTAGGGTTGGACCGGGACTCTGGAGATCAGGGTTCTAATTCCCACCCAGCCATGAAGCTCACCAGGTGACTTTTGAGGATAAAATGGAGAAGAAGATGACCCATGTAAACTATCTTGGGCTACTTGCAAGAGGGGGGAAAACAGGATAGTAATGCAATAAATAAAATTACTAGACAGCAGGATCCTATATATGTCTACTCAAAGAAACTCCCATTAAATTCCTTGGGCCTTCGAGGACTGTTAAGATAAAATAGAGAGGAGGAGCTGCCTTGGGTTTCTTGCAAGAGGAGAAAAAGGGTGGTAACATAATAAACACCTACCTCAGTGCTGTGTTGGGTCCTAGTGCAGTGTTGTATACACAAGTTAGTAGCCCGTTGGATGTAGCATAGGAGGGACCGAATACTCCGTCTCTTCTCCTGTAGCCCACTGCATTTTGGTGCTACTAGGCATGGAGGTGGTGGTTTTCCTCCTCTAGAGTCCTGCTTGGTTTCTAAGCTGAGCTTAAATGGGAGATGAAACCCTCTGCCAGTCCATCCACTGGTCTGCATGGAATTCCTCGTTACCTGTGGCTATCGATTATTTGCATTTATTAGTCACCTGCCAACCTAGCTGTCTTGACAACATATAAATTAAATCAAACTAAATAGAAACAATATAAAATACGATCATGTAGCCTTACCCAACCTGGTGGTGCCTAGATGTGGTGGACTGCAACTACCAGCATTCCCAACCAGGGGATGATGGGAGTTGTATTCCAACACATCGACCTTAACATATAAGGCTTTAGTAGTGGCCTCCTTGTTTTTCCACCCTCCCTAAAGTGTGTGATCAGGGAAGTTCTTAAGATCAGCAGAGGCAGACTGATGTTTTAGCAAGACAGAGTGCATTACGAAATTCAAAAAAGCTACGACCATTCTGAGAATCTCAGCTTTCCTTCAGTGACCTGGTTCACACCTGGAGCTTGAGTGTGGGTTGTCTTCATGTTCTAACCTTGCACTATGGTGTAACTAAGGGTTAACTCTGAACTACGCAAGAGTTCACAGCCCAACAACAAACCATGGGTTCTCTTCCTGGTTTGATTGTGGTTAACAACCCGTAGTTAAACCATAGTGCAGGGTTCACATGTAATGTCAATACCTGATTGCAAATCTAGAAAGTATGGCTGCAAAGAAAGACTTTGGAGTGTCTGGGCAATTCCTGTTGCAGCAACTCAAAACAGGGCTTTGTTGCCTTGAATGCTTGTCTATTTATGCAAGTCATGGAATTTTGCTTTCTCTTGATACAGGATATTATATCATTGCTCTATCTTGGTGCAATATATATATTTATTTGATTTGTATCCTACCTTTCTACTGCTTTGGAAAAAGTTGAATGGATAAGCAATTACAAGAATCCACTGTCTGCTTCAGGGAACTTGTAGTATGGATGAAGACAACTGTTTAAGTCTACATGTTGAGTAAAACAGCAACACAATTTTCATGCTATACCGTTTTGGCTTCCATATGAAACTGTGTCATATGGATTTGGTGGCTGTTGGTCTATCTAGTCCAGTATTATCTAAAATGCTTTGCAGCAGCTACCTAATTTCCTCTTAATTGAAGATGCCAAGAATTTGACCAGGGACATTCTACATACAAAGCAATGATCTGCCGGTGGAGAAGGACTGTAGCTCAAATCGTCCAAGCATCAATGTAGGTACGATCTCTTGCTGGAAGCTTATACATTATGAATGTTCATGAAAGAGAGACCTCATGTGGGATTGTTTAGGGATGAAGTTTAGTATATTGTCTATCAGTGACTTGCTTGGTGCTCCACCCATTGCCTTACATCATGAAAGAAAAAATGCATGTAGACCCAGTACCTGCATCTTGACAGCCACACAGAAGCCATGTGCTATTCTTCTAGGCCAACAGTAGGACTCAGAGTAAATAGGCTCCGTAGCTAACGCTGTCTTTCAGTAGATGTTTGCTCCAGTTGATATATGTCCCTTATCCTTTTCCATATAGCTGTCAAACTAGTTGGCAGTTCAGGCCTGGAAATTCTTTAGATAATTTGGTTGCAAATGCTTTCCTGTTATGGGTTTGTTGCTCGTACTGCATCTGGAGCTCCAGCAAACAAGCCTGTATAGAGATTTTCATTTATGGTCTACAGATGTTTCGATTACAGAGGTTTGCACCACATGTGCCTCCAGACTAGATTTTTTAATGTGCCGTTGCTCTGCTTCATTCACAGGATATTACAGGGGGTCCAGGTGACATCTTCCATTTGTAAACCTTCTGTGTTTTCCCACTGCTACTTCCATCTTTTTTCTTTGCATAAGTTCTTTTAAGGAGGCAAAAATGGAGGAGTTGCACAACGCCTTTTGATTGTTACTATTAAAATGCCTCCATCTCGAAGTATCTGAAAGCATCCAGATGGAGGTTGTTGTTTTTTTATGATGAGAACAGTTTTTATGGTATTAACAATTTAAACTGATACAGCCACCTTCCCCAATTTGGGGCCCTACAGAATGGTTGGACTACAACTCCCACAACTTTCTCCAAAAGAATAATCTTGACATATGGAAAGAAAAAAGACTGAAGAAGCAACAAGAAGACACTGGAGGGTTATAAGTGAAAGATGATGGGATGATGTCTACACACAGTAAAATTCAGTGACTGAGGCATGGTGATTGCATAATAAAAGCCTCATCTGGAAGTCACCTAAGACTCTTCAGCAGTCTTGCCTCACATGGTGCCCTTCAGATGTTTTGGGCTACAACTCCCAGAAACTCTGTCCAGCATGATTGGCTGGGGGATACTTGGACTTGTAGTCTAAGATGTCTTTGGAGAAAGCTGATCTAGCTTCGTTAAGTATCCATGGAAGGAGGTGGAGAGGGCAAGAAGAGCTAAACAAGAGCATTTTAAGCAATGCAACAACTTGGCGATCTGTGTCCTACAGGAACTTTAAGCCAAAATATTTGCCATTTCGTAGGAATACAAATTGTGGGGCATGCAGGAAAAGCTCTGGAGTATGAGAATTGTGAATGAATGTGACAGGATCACTTAAATCTGTTCCCAATAATTCTATAGTGTTCCAGAACAATGGTTAGAGTGTTGGGCCAGGGAGACCTAAGTTCAGAACCCCTTTTGGCCTTGAAACTCACTTGGTCATCTTAGGCCAGATATGATGACTTTCAGCATAACATACCTGGCAGGGTGGCAGAGAGGATAAAATGGGGGAGTGAGGAGAGACAACATCCCTGCTGTTCTGAGATATTAATCCAAGAAACAAATGCTTATAGGCCCTGTCCTGTTGGCTACCTGTAGCTTCCATATGATAGGTTACTTCGTGTCTTTATATCTACTGTCCAAAGAACTTCATATATATTCAATAATCCTTAATAGCTCTATGAGGAACATTAGTATTATACCCCATATAATGCGAGGTGCACTAACATTCCCCGTAAGACCTTATGCTTTTGAGAGACAATATTTACTGAAGAGGAGTAAATGCCCTCCAAAAAAAAAGAAGCAATACGAGGAGCATGGAAATTGGTTAACATCCAGCATCTAGGCTGAAATGGTCACTTCAGCTAAGACAGATGCCTTTGTGGTGGTGCCTTGGATGGGCATGTGGAAAAATGAAAGTGGCTTTTTCCATAGATGGATCTTATTAAGGCCATGGCTAGACCTGCCGATATCCCGGGGATCACCCAGGGATCATCTCCGTGCACAGGGGATACCAGGAGCAGGGAGGGATGATCCCTCCCTTGCCCCGGGATGTCGGCATAGCCTTTAATCCCACTTTTTCCGCAGTCTCAG
Source organism: Elgaria multicarinata webbii (assembly GCF_023053635.1). Lineage (NCBI taxonomy): Eukaryota > Metazoa > Chordata > Lepidosauria > Squamata > Anguidae > Elgaria > Elgaria multicarinata. The sequence goes on from NC_086186.1 coordinate 12,270,465, forward strand.
GATAATCCCAAGACTGTGGAACATGTGGGCGGGCATTGTGGGTTGTCCCGGCTCCTCGGCTCCTCGTGAGTAGCCGCGAGGAGCCGGGACCCAGGCATGGGGCACAGAGGTCCTCAGGAGCTCTGTGCCCATCAGGGGTGGGGTGGGGGAGTGGGATTTTTTAAAAACACACACACACACACTTGCCATTTGAGTGCTCGTGCGCTCCTTCCTCTTAAAAACAAAATGGCGGGTGTGACGTCCTCTTGTTCGTAGGACGTTGCACACCGCGTATAGACAGAGGGGGAGATCTTGCGATAACAATATTGCGAGATTATACCACCTCCGTCATGCTAGACAGGGTAGGTCTAGCCATGGCCTAAGTTGACCTAGGGTGCTTCCAGATAGAGGGCTCCTAGCACTAACCATCCGAAGACGTTGTACATCTATTCCATCTTTTCTTAATGGATTTTCCTTCCCCGAGTCTCTCCTTCCTCTGCAATGATATTTTCCTGCTCCCAATATGTGTAGGGAATGCTTTCCTCCCTGGCATGAAGCATAGAGTAGAAGAGTTGCTGTATCATGCCATATACTATAGTTTTTCTCTCAGATTTTGAGAAAGAAACCTTCAGCCCTGCCCACCCCTGAGAACTTCTCTGAAATCAGAATGGAGGAACTCTTGTTTTCCTGTCCAATCTTGTTTGGCAGAATTTTTTCATACTCCATTATTGCACACAGGTTTGTATGTCTGCTGCGTGAAATAACACAAGTGTTGTACCATAGTGAAACCAATTCTCCAAATATATAGTAAATCATACAAAGTAACCAAGTGAAAAAACTTTGCTCCCAAACTGCAAAGTTCTTTCGAAAGACTTGGCAATTACATAAGAACATCATAAGAGCCCTGCTGGATCAGACCAAGGGTCCATCTAGTCCAGCACTCTGTTCACACAGTGGCCAACCAGCCATCGGCCAGGGATCAACAAGCAGGACATGGTGTAACAGCACCCTCCCACCCATGTTCCCCAGCAACCGGTGCACACAGGCCTACTGCCTCGAATACTGGAAATAGCACACAACTATCAGGGCTAGTAGCCACTAATAGCTGTAAGGAATGGGAAAGGGGAAAGATTGGACGGTCTCTGGGATTGGGGGCTGCCTAGGGTGTTGGTAGGAGATGTGGTGCTAGAAACATGGTCTCATCCTACTGCCTTGACTCCCCTGTTCAGTTTTTGAAACTTCATCTGCATTGCTCAAGCTTTCAATACGTTTAGAGTCGTATGAGCTAGAAACTGGATTGCTTCAAATGAGGGGGTGGTGAACTCTGTGCTAAATAGTAAATTCCACACTTAAACTGCAGTCTAAATGTGAGAGGCACAAGCACGTCTTGGCATGAAGTTGATACTTAAGAAGACATTAGAGCCCATGCTAGCATTCATAATTTTTATAGCTACAGAGTACCATCCAAAGATTCTGTACAACTGAGAATTTTGCCCCTGCTCATATTGAGCAATCTTGCCTCAGTCTAGAAGACACTTGGATACAGGCACTGCATATTATGCAAGCAAATATGACTACTGATCTCATCTGTTGGCCATGCTGCCTTGAGATGATGGGAATTGTAAAACAACACATTGGGAGTTTAGCAGGTTGGGGAAGGCTGTTGCACAAAGTCCACATATTCCAGTAGAGCGCAGCAAGTAACTTTAGGTGCTTTCAGGCTTTTATGGCACCATCGCTCTGCCTCATTCATTGAGTTTTATAGGGAGTCCAAATGACATTTGGCTTCCCCACCTGGGGCTTTTTTTTATCCGCCACTCAAGATTAGTTACTCATGGAAGTTTGCAGGACTTTTACATGATGATGTCAAGCTCCAGTCCTCTCCCATGCTTTCTGACTTTTATCCCTTTTTAAAAATAAGTTATTTAAATAACTGGAATTGAATTTCTCAGTGAAAAGAGGAAATGGCACTATAACACAGTGTCCTCTAGTGGCGGTATAATGAATCATATAAAGAAGCTCCAGGGAAGGGGCGGAGAAACAGAAGTGCATGAAAAGGGATGAGCTTAATACTGCAAAGAATACAGAAACAGAAGTTCTGGTAAAATTGTGGGATAAAAAGCTTCTGTGTAGAGAAGCCATTTATCTTCCACGCATAGCCCTCCCATGTTTTCCCACTGCTGCTTGTCTTTTTTTTTTTTAACCATGGAAAATCTGTAAAGGAAGGAAAGACAGAGTAACTGCACAACACCTTCAAATTACTATTGCTAGGATCCCGCCATCTGGAAGCACCCTTACACTACTTGTTCCAGGAATGAAATAGGATTCTAACTCCGCCTACATAACTTGCTACTGACACACATGGAAGAGTAAATGCTGACTCTACAGGATGATAAAGCTCATAAGCATGTAGGCGTGAAATTTTTTTAAACAAGATAATGGATAGTTAGTCTTGAGCAGGATTGCAGATTTTTTTTATTAAAAAAAAGTAAGAGGATTATTCTTGCATTATAAGATCTCTACACAGCAGCCCTGCAAAATGTCTGATATACATGTCTAACTCAATGTTAAAAATTTGAGTATATTTGTCTGAGGTGCATTGAAACAAGTCTCTACTGCAAACAATGTGGTCCAAATGCCTTCACCCCACATCTCGGATAAGACTTGCTAGTACCAAAGTAGCTATATGTAGACATGTTCAAGTGTGTTCATTAATATGGGTTTTATAAAGCCATGTCCAAGTGAATTCATTAACTGGTCTCTGCTTAACCAGTTCTATTTTTATGGATCACCCAAACCTGATTCCAGGTCATAAGAAGAGCCATGCTGGATCAGACCAAGGATCTATCTAATCACACATTCTGCCAGAATTATGCCAACTCATAGGGATAGTGGTTGTAGCATATTGGATTCTCTCCCCCACCCCCTCATATATTACTCCGGCTGCAAAAATATTGGTGAAGCATATCTTGGAGCAGGAAGCTGCAGGTGGGTTGGAATCTCTTCTCCCTCCCCTTTGGGATTTTTAGTAGCTAACAAGAGGCTTGTTCTGCCTCTTCCTTGCAATTTGCAGTCATGCATCTCCCTCCATCCCAGGGTGTGTACAGACATACTGCCCATAACTTCTGGTTATATCTTCTCCCACTATTATATTCCTCACTGCAATAATTTAAAGTCTTTATACACTTCTCTGCATTCAAGAACAACGTTTTTAGTCGAGCATGCTTGTTTTTAAGAGCATGAGTGCTTGTGCTCACATAAGTGCATCATACAAATCGCAATAGTTGAGATTCTTGGTACAACAAAGCTTGAGACCGCAATACCTGATGGAACGCCTCTCCCGACATGAACCTACCCGTACACTGCGCTCACCATCTAAGGTCTTCCTCCGAGTGCCTACTCCGAGGGAAGCTCTGTGGATGGCAACAAGGGAGAGGGCCTTTTTGGTGATGGCCCCTGACTGTAGAATGATCTCCCCGATGAAGCTTGCCTGGCGCCAACATTGTTATCTTTTCGGCACCAGGTCAAGACTTTTCTCTTCTCCCAGGCATTTAACAGCATTTAACATATGTTAAGTTTGTTTGTTTATGGACCCCAGAACTGTTATTTTTAAATGGATACTGTTGTTTTTATTTTTCGGATGGTTTTTAAATTTTGTATATTTTTTAATGTTTACTGTTTTTAACTTTTGTAAACCGCCCAAAGGGCTTTGGCTATGGGGTGGTATATAAATGTAATAAATATGTTTCTGGCACCAGATTCAAGCAGCCCCGATCATAGGATATCTTGGCCAATGTGCTTCCTGCTCCTCCATGCAAAGACCATTGTTGATCTTAATATTCCCAGTTGATTGGAGGGTACACTTCCTGTCCTAAACATAGTCACCAAGCACAGGTGCTCGAATTGCCCTCTTCCTTGCAACGGGAGGAAATGTTAGCCAGGAAAGCATTGTGCCGTCTCTGCTCTCTTAGCTGGGTTTTTTCTGAGCCTTTGGTGGTGGCAGATATAAAGCAGATGCTTCCCTGTGAAGCAACCTCAACTCCACTGGTGATGTCTTCACTCCGTATGGAGCCCCAAAAGTAGCATGCTTCTTAAGGATGTCTGTGTAGGAGAGGTGGGCTCACATCCTCCCCCAGTCTGCCACTGTTACCCATAACGTGTTGAAATGTCATTCATGCCTGGCTGCACGAAAAGGTCCGACTGTCGCAAGTCATAAAGGCAGGATGTGCAGTCTGAAACATGCTTGGCTCGCCATGTTCTGATTCCGCCACTGATGTCTGCCCAGAGTCTGCTTCTCTCCTTATCCTTCTTCATCCTCATTCGTAAAAGGAGCCAAATGGCATAGTGCTAGCACATAAGCCCCATCAGTGTTACTACTGACGCAGCGTACTAGAAACATGAAATGGTTGATTACAGGGAACACTTGCTCTTGGTGGTGAGATTTGCACAGGATGGGCCTGTTCTGTCCTTTGGCACTGAGATCTAGGGAACATAGATGACAGTTTCCCAGTGGCAATCAAACTTGCTTGCTGAACTTTAATGCCTTTCCTTTTTCAATATTGCATCCCTGGAGGAAGCCAGTTCTGTACCCGCTTAACCAAGCTTGACACCTCTTATATCCGTCTTTCAGTTCAGTGATATTTAATGGGCTTAAATCTCTTGTCACAAGCCAGGGTTGAAAACAATTGGCAATCTCTTGCCTTTTGCTGCTGCATGTGAACTTGCCCCCATTTCTCCACAAACAGAGTCTGCATTCATGCAACAGTCATAACATACTGCAGTAGAAAGGGTGAGAGGATAGGGCACTACCTTCTAACAAATTGTGTCTTTGGTCTATCTAGCTCTATGTAGTGTATTGTGCTGCAGAGTTTCAGGCAGAGGTGTTTCCAGGGACTTCTTGGAGACGGAACCTGGGACCTTCTGCATCCAAAGCATGTGATCAACCCTCAAATTATAGCCCTTGAATGAGAAGCACTGTAATTCTTGGTCTAGGTACCTCCAGACTGCCATGAGAGACTGGTAGATGTGGTATCCACTAGCTTCGTTTAGCTAGGCAA